>NC_140994.1:63938425-64328247 GCF_052327205.1 Somniosus microcephalus
AGAAAGACGCAGAAAGCAGGAAAAAGAATGGAAGCAAGATGGCGGCGACTCACCTCGGTTCAGAACGATAAGGCCCGGCCACACACGCACCGATTGGCTTGGCGGCACACGCCAGCAACCCGGCGTACGACTGGTCGAGCTCGAGGTCACTCTGTCACTAATGAGCGGATAATGAGATGCTAATGAGCGGAATGTTGAAGGTTTTTGGGATACCGCGGGCGCGATTTTAGCCCGGCCGAAACGTAAATACGCTTAAAACCGTCTCGGAAGCGTAAGCTTTCTTTGGAGGTAACGCGCGCGTAGGCACGCCCTGTAACTTTCGATCGCATAGCCCGACAGATGGACACGCGATGACAGACAGAATGACAGACAGACAGACAGATCGACCGATTTATATATATAGATAGACTAGCTGAAGTGCCCGGCGGTGCCGAGGCTTTTTCGAGGGCATGTTGTTGTTGGAAGAGAGAGAGAAGAGAGCGACTGGGGGGGGGGGGAGAAGAGAGAGAGAGAGCGCGACTGGGGGGGAAGAGAGAGAGCGACTGGAGGGTAGAGAGAGAGCGACTGGGGGGAAGAGAGAGAGCGACTGGGGGGAAGAGAGAGAGCAGGTGGGGGGAAGAGAGCGGGGGGGGAAGGGAGGAGGGGAAGGGAGGGGGAAGGGATGGGAGGGGGGGAAAGGGAGGGGGGAAAGGGGCGGGGGGAAGGGAGGGGGGAAGGGAGGGGGGGAAGGGAGCGGGGGGGAAGGGGGGGAAGGGGCGGGGGGGAAGGGGCGGGGGAAGGGGGGGCGGGGGGAAGGGGGGCGGGGGGGGAAGGGGCGGGGGGAGAAGGGGGGGCGGGGGGGTAGGGGTGAAGGGGGGCGGGGGGGGAAGGGGGCGGCAGGGGGGAAGGGGGTGGCCCGGGGGGGGGAAGGGGTGGCCCAGGCCGAGAGCCCCGCTCCCCCCGGCCGAGAGCCCCGCTCTCCGAGCCCCGCCCCCCCGCGGAGCCCGATTGCGGCTCTGAGAGACGGCCAGCGGCCGAGCCCCGCCCCCCCCCCCCGGCTGAGCCCGATTACGGCTCTGAGAGATGGCCGGCGGCCGAGCCACGCCCCCCCCCCCGGCCGAGCCCGATTGCGGCTCTGAGAGACGGCCAGCGGCCAAGCCCCGCCCCCCCCCCGGCCGAGCCCGATTGCGGCTCTGAGAGACGGCCAGCGGCCGAGCCCCCCCCCCCCCCGGCCGAGCCCGATTGCGGCTCTGAGAGACGGTGGGCGGCCGAGCCACGCCCCCCCCCCGCCGAGCCCGATTGCGGCTCTGAGAGACGGCCGGCGGCCGAGCCCCGCCCCCCGCCGAGCGCGGAACAGAGACGCCGCGTCTCACCTGCTCCTGCTGCGCGCGCACCCTGACCCTCGTGGCTGACGCCGTTGCCCTGGGTAACGTGACACGGCGGGGGGAGAGGGGGGGGGTGAGGAGCTTAGCAGAAGTGCAATCACCTAGCCCGGGCCTGGCTGGGCAAGAAAGGCGCAGGCTTTAAGGCCTAAGAAAAAAACGGGGAAAGGTAGGAAAAAGAATGTTCAGGTTAGATAAAATATTTACAAATGAGTGATTTATTTTAAAAGAATTTAATAAATTGAATTTTATTTTGCTGGAAATGTATATTTGAAAAGAAAGACGCAGAAAGCAGGAAAAAGAACGGAAGCAAGATGGCGGCTACTCACCTCGGTTCAGAACGATAAGGCCCGCCCACACACGCACCGATTGGTCGACCGTCAGGTCACCAAAGCGTAGGATTGGTCAATCGTCCCGTCACTCGACCGTAGGAGGGCCCGGCCGCACGCGGCAGCAAGCCGCCGTACGATTGGTCGACCTCGAGGTCACTCTGTCGCTAATGAGCGGATAATGAGATGCTAATGAGCGGAATGTTGAAGGTTTTTGGGATACCGCGGGCGCGATTTTAGCCCGGCCGAAACGTAAATACGCTTAAAACCGTCTCGGAAGCGTAAGCTTTCTTTGGAGGTAACGCGCGCGTAGGTACGCCCTGTAACTTTCGAGCGCATAGCCCGCCAGACGCACAGGCGATGACAGACAGAATGACAGACAGAATGACAGACAGATGGATGTACCGATTTATATATATAAGATATATGTTACATATATACTCACGACCAACACCGAGATAACATAAAATACGGTTGGGGAAGATACACACACTACAGTTGGCTGAGCTCAACTCTCCAGAGGTCTCCCTTTTTCATGATTTTACCCCATTTATACTGTTGCTAGCTGCGCTAATCCTAGGCCTCAGCATCCATGACCCTTCTCCCACTCTCAATCTCCATTTTGACATCTTATGATATTGAGTCTCTAGTATAGAGTGATAAAGTGAATCGAAATGACTGGCCCAGAAGCAGGTTATAGTTAACCATTGTACAGACATTGTACAGTACTGTTGGTTGTTTTTGCAATCTTTAATTACATAGACTTACATACATATTACATAGAATGTACAACACAGAAACAGGCCACTTGGCCCAACATGTCTATGCCGGTGTTCTTTCCCCATACGAGCCTCCACCCACCCCTCTTCATCTGACCATATCAGCATAACATTCTATTCCTTGTGTCCTATTCATGTGTTTATCTAGCTTCCCCTTAAATGCATCTATGCTAGCCGCCTCAACTACACCTTGTAGTAGCGAGTTCCACATTCTAACCACTTTCTGGGTAAAGAAGTTTCTCCTGAATTCCTTATTGGATTTATTAGTGACTGTCTTATATTTACGGCCCCTAGTTTTGGCCTTCCCCACAAGTGGAAACATCTCTACGTCTACCCTATCAAACCCTTTTATAATCTTAAAGACCTCTGTCAGGTCACCTCTCAGCCTTCTCTTTTCTAGAGAAAAGAGCCCCAACCTGTTCAATTTTTCCTGATAAGTATAACCTCTCAGTTCTAAGATTTATCTACAAAACTTAATATAAATTAATTATTTTCGTAAAATGATTTCCCTTACTATTTCTCAATCTTAATCTCTAACATTGCCAAGCACAATCGTATAGACATATCAGCAATAAGCACATTACCAAGTAGATTACCAGCAGGGGCACTGGCAGCAAGAGATCTCGGTAACTACTCTTGTAGAAAGTAACAGAGAAATGAAGAAAGAATATCACAGGGTCAAATACTTTGGAGGAAGATTGTCACCAGATGGCTTCACCAGCTGAAAGCTAGGAGACCGACTGATGTGGCCTATTTGCAAAAATGTACAATGTATGGAAGATAAATCAGTATTACATTATAAAAATAAAATGTGGAATTTTGTCATACAGGTCACGTCCCCAGCACTCTTAACTCTCACATTAACTCCAATAAATTTTAAATAGCACAGGATTATAAATTAATACTTAGGGCAACTTGTGCTAAGTGAAGCTTAGCATTAATCTTTCGTTCTGTTACAGGAGATTCATCGTTTCTAACAGATTTGGGCTAAACACTGTGGAGGGAATTTTAACATTGAAGAGCGGTGGGATTAGGTGTGGGTGGGGGGTTAAAGTCGGCGAAAATGTGATCGTGTCCGGAAGCTGGCTCCAACGCACCGACTTCCGGTAACTCGAGCACGCTCGGCTACATGTGTGTAACCTCCTCTGGAGAGGCAGGATAACAATTTGAATATGTACATCCATGAATTACAGCAACATTTTAATTGGCATTTAAATTTTACGGTGCATGCATGGGTTTCCCAGGCTTCCTGAAACTCGTCATTCAAATCAAGGTGAGAACACAACAGCAATTCATGGGGCTAAATAAAGGGCAGGCAAATACAGCAATAAATAGTCAGCGCTCACAGCTGCTTTCTTACCTCCCACTAGGAAAGGGTTTGTTGAGAATACTTGTGGGGAGAGGTTAGTTTCTGCACTTTGGAGGTATTGAGACTCAGATCAAGATGGGTGGCGCCAGGGCTGCCTTAGATTGGACCTCGGACGAGGAGCAAGATGCCCATCAGCAGCAGCAACAGCCTGCTGTGGAGGGACCCACAGGTGCTGAGCAGAGAGGGGTGCAGCTCGCAGGAGGCACTACCCACGTAATAGGGTGTACAGGCAGAGGCTCAGCTTTCTTGACCTCTCGGAACAGCAGTGCTTCCAGAGGCTGAGGTTGTCGCGTCAGATGATGGCAGCCACCTGCAGCCTCCTAGGAGAAGACCTGCCCCTGCTGGACCTGGTGGCCAAACATTACCAGTGGCTGTGAAGGTGACCACCCTCAACTTTTTTGCCTCTGGATCCTTCCAAGGCGCTGCCAGAGGCATTTCCAGGATCTCCCAGTCAGCTACACACAAATGCATAAGGCAGGTCACTGATGGGTTGTTTGCCAGGGCCGGCAATTATGTCAACTTTGATGATGCTAGTCAGAATGAGCAGGAGTCAGATTTGTGACTCTGGCTGGATTCCCACAGGTGCAGGGTGTCATCGACTGCACACACTTAGATCAACCAGGAGTATTCGCAAACATAAGGGGTTCCCTTCCATAAATGTTCAGCTGATGTGCAACCACAAGAAAAGGTTTCTGCAGGTGTGCACCAGATTCTCGGGGAGCTGCCATGACGCTTTCATCCTGCGGCAGTCCAAGCTTCAGGTGCCTGGACAGATCTGGAGGAGTCCTTCAGTACTTGCCAGCCAGGGTCTCCCAAATAATAGTGGTGTGCTGCGCTCTGCACAACATTGCGACGAACCTGAGGTGGAAGACGAGGAGGAAGATGGCGACCCCAACGCAGCACCTCCCTTATAGCTGTACGGTTCAATTAGTTACCACCACTGCACCGATGTGACAATCACATCCAACGGCCACTTTCTTTCCCCACTTCCCCCCCAATCCCACTGACACAAAGCAGTTTTATAAACAACCAACCACCCATTGCACATCCCCCCATATCCCCCCATTAAAATGCCACAGACAGACACTCTGAAAGTCCTTCCGGGTTTCCAGCCCGATATCGGACCCCCAACCCCCCGCGCCTGAAAGTAATTATCAGGGCCAGAGTCTAACAGCATAAAACTATCCCTACTAGGCTACAGCAACTATATTAATTGGTTGTGAAATGTTGAATTGCAGTGATAGCCTGAGCACATGTGTTAACTCAAGCTGCACAGTGTATATCTCTCTTGCTGAGTATCCTGAACAGCCATCCATGTCACCTCTCAAAACAATAAGGCAAGAAATAAGTCTGATAAACTCTGGAGGCTGAGGAAAAGCAATAATGGTACTGTCTATGAGTTATGGGAAACTAAGCATACTTGTTATTCATTTTAAGAGGCAAGAGTATGACCACCTATTGGCAGCACGTATTCAAGCATATATCGAATATATACAGAGGCCTGACTGTAGGAGGCAGTGATGTGACTGAAGCCCCTATCCAGGCAGTCTCCCAGCCTGTCCAAGGCAGAGGAGATGGTGGACCCCAGAGTCTGCGTGACCGCAGTATGAACATACCTGAGAGATGTTACTACTGGTGCCAGAGACTCCTACAGGGAGGGTCCAGCCAGCTGCAGCATCCATTGAGGTGACCACACGCTCCATGGTTGACTGCAGTGTGATGATGCCATGCACCAGAACCCCACACAAGTTGATAACAGACTTCCACCATGTCTGACACGTGGCACTAGCTCCCTAGAAGGCTGCCCAATATATTAAGCAATTGCTGGTGTGCAGAAAACTACTTTCCTTTTGAAGGCTGGGCTCCTAAAGTCTGCATCTTTGTTTTCTTTCAGCAGAGCAAGCACCTGAACATGCCTGGTGAGGTATTTCCTTGGCTGTCCTTTCCATTTGCACCTTCCCTGCTCACTTGCATTGAGCAAATCGCCCTTTGCAGAACCCTCTAAAACTGATCTATACCACCTTGGTGCCAATCTGTGTGTTGGTGCTTGCTAAGGTATGAGCTAGTGACGCTTACCCCTCTCCATCTGAAAGAAGAAAAAAACAGAAAGAAAGACTTGCATTTATATAGCGCCTTTCACGACCACCGGACGTCTCAAAGCACTTTACAGC
This sequence comes from Somniosus microcephalus, assembly GCF_052327205.1. Taxonomy (NCBI): domain Eukaryota; kingdom Metazoa; phylum Chordata; class Chondrichthyes; order Squaliformes; family Somniosidae; genus Somniosus; species Somniosus microcephalus. The sequence continues at coordinate 63,944,435 of NC_140994.1, forward strand.
CAATGAAGTACTTTTGGGGTGTAGTCACTGTTGTAATGTGGGAAATCTGCATGGGCAGAGGGACAAGGGTTAGGATGTAATGACAAGGGTAAGCAGTAGCAGAGGAGTGACAGCGCAATGCAGCCCCAGCGTGTCATGCTGTGTGTGGGTGTGAGCTAGAGAGTTCAGTGGAAAGAATAGAGGCAGGGTAAATGTCCAAACATGCTCCAGCCTCGCCATCTCAAATGCTGCATGTTCTCCCAGAGATTGATAGATTTTTGGATATTAAGGGAATCAAGGGATATGGGGATAGTGCAGAATATGGTAATATATTCAAATGAAATCAGTAGCTGCAATCAACAAGCAGTGCAAACAGTTGAGTACTGTTATGCAATGAGATACTCCACTGCAGAATCAAAGCATCACAGAAGCCAGTCTTCAGCCAATTCTAGCTTGGCTAGAGATGCGGCTAGTTCTGGAGCTCAAGTATTCAACACTACAGCTGGGATGTTGTCAGGGCCCATAGCCTTTGCTGTATCCAGTGCACTCAACCGTTTCTTGATATGACGTGGAGTGAATGCTGAAGTAAAATTGAACTCGATGGGAATCAGGGGGAAAACTCTCCACTGGCTGGAGTCATACCTAGCACAAAGGAAGATGGTTGTGGTTGTTGGACGTCAATCATTTCAGCCCCAGGGCATCGCTGCAGGAGTTCCTCAGGGCAGTGTCCTAGGCCCAACCATCTTCAGCTGCTTCATCAATGACTTTCCCTCTATCATAAGGCCAGAAGTGCGGATGTTCTCCGATGATTGCACAGCGTTCAGTTCAATTCGCAGCAGGTGCATGGAAACACCACCACCTTCACGTTCCCCTCCGAGTCACACACTATCCTGACTTGGAAATATATCGCCGTTCCTTCATCGTCACTGGGTCAAAATCCTAGAACTCCACACCTAACAGCACTGTGGGAGTATCTTCACCGCACGGACTGCAGTGGTTCAAGAAGGCAGATCACCACCTTCTTCTCAAGGGCAATTAGATTGGGCAATAAATGTTGACCTTGCCAGTGACATCCACATCCCATGAACGAATAGAAAAAAAAACATTGGGTGCCCAGGCCATTGACATTGAGCCTGCAGCTCCACAAATGCGATTTCCTCAAACCACCAATTAAAATCACACCTCTCTGTTACGAGATGGAGGCTGACTTTCAGAAGTGACAGGCTTGCCGGATTTCTGGCCCTTTTAAACAGCGAGCCGCCTATAAGCACCACGATTAGCCAATGCCATCGGACTGGCGGAGCAGCCACCTCACCTGATCTGCATCAGAAACTACCCCATATTTAAATGAGGCCCGATCACAAAAAATTATTCAGACCACCTGCCAACGTCCCGCCCACCCGATCTGCACCAGGAATGAAAGTCGACCCCTTAAAGTCAACTGCTGCCCATTTCTTGTTATTGCCTTTCCCAAGACTTACCTTTATGTCTTTTCTTCTTTTCTATTGTTTTCCATTTTAAGCTTTTTTGTTTTACTGCATTTTCTTTTGTTGTGAGGACCTCCTGTCCCTTGTGCTTTGCTATTTTTATTCCTTTCTTCTCACCAAAATGGCAATTTATTTCTCTATTATTTTCCCTTATGTCTACAAAATGTCACCTGCTCATTACCCTGCCTGCCACCGTGTGCTTTGATCTCTTGTTTTCGGGAAATGTGATTACCTGGGCCTACTTTAGTAAAAGCTCTGTCAAGGTCCAAAGGCCTGCTCTCATTAGTTTTTCTCTAAAATGCAAGACAAAGTTTAAGAGATCTCCACATCACTACTCATCTATTGCACTGCTTGTTGATTACAACTACTGCTTTCATTTGAATATATTACCATATCATTGTGATATCTAATTTTCAACTCTCAGAGGGCAGAATAATTGGCTGGAAAAGCCTAGGCCAATGACTGGATTGTAAATCAATGAACGCGAGGGAATCTCCATGGCAACAATAAGCGAATTGGCATAAAGTCTTGGAGTGATTCACAATAAGCCAAATTATACTGGATTACCTGTCAAAACAATACTGCGAGGGCAAACAATTTACAAATTATGTTTGTGCTCATGAATCCGGTTCTATAATAGTATCAAAATGGCCCATGGAAAATTGGGAAACAGAGGCTGGGTTTTCCACGATTTCCCAGCATTCACTTTAATGGGCAGTGAATTATGGGCTGGAGAGTAAAACCCCAGACACAGTCACCATCAAAGACAGAAACTGATCCCAGCTGTCCACAAGGTAACCTAGCTACACACAATTAACTCTCGTACGTATTGTTACTGTTTCAACTTTGATACCATCAGCTCCGCACAATGCTACTTTTGCAAAGTACCAAAATCTGCTTATTTTAATTTAGAACATTTTTTTATCCACAGATAGCAATATAGCAGAGAAAGAACTTCACAAAATACTTTGAATTTTGCTGAAACGAAACTTCAGGAAAACATCTGAACAGCGAAATACTAAAGTTTACCTGCCACGCACTGATCGCCTGATCGTAAATTACCCTCCACTGCCAATACTTTAAGTGTAATTTAATTCCATCTTCTCAGTGGTAATTATTCACACCTTCCCGTTGTTTGGGCGCTACGAGTGCCATTTTGGGTCAAAAATGGCGTCTGAGCCGCATGCGCACAATTCTGCTGGGGGCCATGCTGGATGCGATCTTGGTGAGGCGTTAGCATTGGCGCTGGGAGCGTGCGCTAGAAGTATGTAGAGTGCGCAGATCGTGACATCAATCAGCGTGTAACACTATTTGACACGAGCGCTGGCATTTGCGTCCTCAATGCTGAAGCTAACGCTCTGTCTTAACCTCGCACAGCGCAACATGCGTTCAGCAGCAGCATGGACCCCCCTACCAGTGATACTTAAAGAGATCATCAACCACTCTCAGGTCAGTTACATAGAAACATAGGGGGAAAATTCAGTTGTTTGCACCTCCCATTAGTGCCTTATGAGGGCGCTAATGGGGCGCAAAGCAACTAGCGCCCAGGCGCGGCGATATTTGCGCCGCTCGCGAAATTAACTAGACATTTTGCGGCGGCGCTAAACACTACCGCCACGATCTCCTGCCGCCAGCAGATCGTGACGTCAGTCGAGTGCGCAACGCCCCGGTAGCACCCGGGACCGGATATTGAGTGGCGCCCCCTGCCTTACTGCCTGCCGCTAGCAACGACAGGTTGAGGGGAGCGTTTTGCAGTCAGAAAGGGACTGGGGGAGTGCTATTTAAAGGCGACCGCTTCCTGCCTTTTTTTGTTGGTGACATTTTTGCACCACGCATTCTGAGAGAGAGAGAGAGAGACTTCTGGAGAGATTCAATGCTGTGTGAAGGGGTTTTGGGTACTGAGCAGTACTTTGCAGGTTCATTTTGATTTGCCCTTCCTTGCTTCGCCAGCGCTCTGAGGTAGTGCCTCGCTGCTCGGCCTTTGCGCCTTAAGACAGGTGTGAAAAGCCAAGTTTGCCGTCGGAGGCGATAATTAGCGCCAGGCGTTAAACTTTGCGCACGGCCGATAATGGCGCTCCAATTGGGGCAATACTGAATTTTTCCCCCATAGAAACATAGAAGATAGGAGCAGGAGTAGGCCATTCGGTCCCTCGAGCCTGCTCCGCCATTTAATGAGATCATGGCTGATCATCCAAATTCAGTACCCTGTCCCTGCTCTCTCCCCATATCCCTTGATCCCTTTAACCTTAAGAAATATACCTAACTCCTTCTTGAATATATTTAATGAATTGGCCTCAACTGCCTTCTGTGGTAGAGAATTCCACAGGTTCACCACTCTCTGGGTGAAGAAATTTCTCCTCATCTCAGTCCTAAATGGCTTACCTCTTATCCTTAGACTGTGACCTCTGGTTCTGCACTCCCCGCCATCGGAAACATCCTTCCTGCATCTAGTGTGTCTAGTCCTGTTAGAATTTTATAAGTTTCAATGAGATCCCCTCTCATTCTTCTAAACTCTAGCGAATATAAGCCTAATTGACCCAATCTCTCTTCATACGTCATTCCTGCCATCCCAGGTGTCAGTCTGGTAAATCTTCGCTGCACTCCCTCCATGGCAAGAACATCCTTCCTCAGATAAGGCAACCAAAACAGCACACAATACTCAAGGTGTGGTCTCACCAAGGTCCTGTACAACTGCAGCAAGACATCCTTGCTCCTGTACTCGAATCCTGTCGCTATGAAGGCCAACGTACCATTTGTCTTCTTAACCGCCTGCTGCACCTGCATGCTTACCTTCAGTGACTGGTGCACAAGGACACCCAGGTCTCGTTACACTTCCCCTTTTCCCAATCTATTGCCATTCAGATAATAATCTACCTTCCTGTTTTTGCCATCAAAGTGGATAACCTCGCATTTATCCACATTATACTGCATCTGCCATGCAACTTCCCAATCACCCAACCTGTCCAAATCATACTGGAATTTCTCTGCATCCTCCTCACAGCTCACACGCCCACCCAGCTTTGTGTCGTCTGCAACCTTGGAGATATTACATCTAGTTCCCTCATCTAGATCATTAATATATATTGTGAATAGCTGGGGTCCAAGGACCGATCCCTGCGGTACCCCACTAGTCACTGCCTGCCACTCGGAAAAAGAGCCGTTTATTCCAACTCTTTGTTTTCTGTCTGCCAACCAGTTCTCTATCCAAGTCAGTACCTTACCCGCAATCCCATGTGCTTTAACTTTGCATGCTAGTCCCTTATGCTGGACCTTATCGAATGCCTTCTGAAAGTCCAAATACACCACATCCACTGGTTCTCCCTTATCTATTCTACCAGTTACATCCTCAAAAAATTCCAGTAGATTAGTCAAGTTGCTGATTAATTTCTACTGGCTCTATGTTTGGTGCTTTCTAGAGTTGTTTAAAGTTGGTGAGGTGACAGGGAGTGGTGCTGCAAGTGGAGAGGGCCTTGGTTCAGACTTCAAGGGTTCTGGTCAGACCACTTGCTCCCAGTCATGGGGGCTCTAGTTGTCATCTCCCTTGGGCTGCAGCATGACAGGGAGATGGAGCAGGGGCAGCGAAGAAGAGGACAAGCTGCTCGCAGAGGGAGGGGGAGAAGGGCTTTACTCATCTAGAGTCTTCCGAGAGCAATTCTCTTACCTCAGCCTGAGCCAGTGGCAGTGTGTGAGGCAACTGCGCTTTACAAAGGAGGTGCTCACAGAACTCTGCCACCTCTCGCAACCAGACCTGAAGCCTCACACCAGGGCAAGGACAGCGCTGCCAGTGGCAGTGAAGGTGACCAAGGCCCTGAATTTCTTCGTGTCAGGATCCTTCCAGGCTGGAGCAGGTGACATCTGTAACATTTCCCAGTTTGCTGTCCACTGCCGCATAAGAGAGGTGACAGATGCTTTTTATGCCAGGAGGGGCGACTTCATTGTCTTCTCTCTGACCAGAGAGAAGCAGGCAGAGCATGCACGTGGCTTTGTCAGGATAGCAGGCTTCCCCATGGTGTAGGGTGCCATCGACTGTACGCACGTGGCTTTACGGGTGACACACCAAATGCTGAAATGAACCACAACTGCAAAGGTCACCACTCGCTGAATGTACAGTTGGTGTGCGACCATGCTCAGCACATCATGATGCTGAATGCACAGTATCCTGGCAGCAGTCATGAGGCTTTCATTCTGCGCCAGTCCGCTGTTCCCTCAGTCTTTGAGCCACCAAGACAAACCAAAGGGTGGCTACTGAGCGACAAGGTCTATCTGCTGACCACTTGGCTCATGACACTGCTTCACAACCCAACCACATGTGTGCAGCATGTGTACAATGAGAGCCATGATGCCACATGGAATCTGAAAGAGCAGATCATTGACGTCCTTAAACAATGCTTTCGCTGCCTTGACCACTCTGAAGGAGTCCTGCAGCACTCACCAGAACACATCTCAAGATTCGTCATGGTCTGCTGCATGCTCCACAACCTCGCCACCATGAGGGCACAGCCCTTGCCACCAGGCAGACGGCAACCAGCTGAGGAGGAGGAGGAGGAGGAGGAGGAGGAAGCGGAAGAGGAGGAGGAAGCGGAAGGGAGGAGGCAACCCAGAGAGCCAGTTTCTACCCGGGCTGTCCATGATCGACTCATCCGACTGCGATATGAGTGAATGCAACCGCAATTCCCCATTCAATAATAGGTCCACACCTTCCCTTCCCTCTGTTACTGACCATCACAGCGTCCTCTTGGCCACAATGCTGAAATAAAAAACACCATAAAAAGAACATTCCAATCAATCAATCTGTAAGGGGTTTTAGATCGCAGAGGTTTCTCTCTCTAGAGGCCTCTCTCTCTTGCACAGTAAAAACCTTGAGTGGTTTGACCCACTCGCCCCTTAGGTTCTATACACTGGACTTTGAGGCAGGAACTACAATGCAGAGAATACTCTATAGATCAGGTTTAATGAAAACGAAGTGAAATTTTATTGCATAAAGGAACAATTGAATGTAAGCCAAATAAGGTATATGGGAGGGAAAAACAAATCATAATACAGGACTAACCAACGTATATACAGGCATGTTATACTTTACAAAAGTCATCACGAAATGGGGAAACACACGGAACATCGAGGGACAACAACTCAGAATTAATTATACCCAAAATGCCCACCCCCTAAGCCTAGCTAGATCAGATTATGAGGGGCCAGAAACATGTTCACCAATCCAATGAGAAAGTATAAGATTTTGAAAGGTCTGCGTTTTGATCCTCTCAGGCGTCCTGTCTCCACGTGGTCAACGCTACGGGCTGCGACACTCTCTCTTCTTCCTCGAGGTGAAGATCACGGACAGGCTGGAAGCTGGCGGGCCTGGACGTCGGCGTGGACGGAGACCACCTATTTGACCATGGTTAAATAGGTTTCTTCGCAGAGCCCAGCTGGTTTACCATTTTCAGATAGGTTTCTTCTGAAGGGCTGCTGTCCTTTGTCTCGTCAATGGCCCGGGGTTTGTCGATGATCTCCCGATGGTTACCCCGGGGTGGGACGCTGACTCGAATCACCTTCTTGGCTGGTCCCCGGATCGACGTTCCTCCACGGCTCTTGAAAAAGCAAGCTAACTCAAAACACTGCCAAAAAGCTGCAAAAGCTCCAAAAAGCTCCCGATGGCTACCCCGGGACTCCAGTTATACTTCTCAAAGAAGCCCTTATCTCCCGCCAAATCAAGGTTAGTCTTTGTTTAACTTTTGGCGGGCTTGTAGCACAGCGGGCTAGTCTTTGTTTTTAAAGTATCTTCGGGATGGCCGGTAACTGCCATCTCTGGTCTGGAACGACCCTGTTTTGTCTTTAATGTCCTTCTGATGTCTTAAACGGTGCTTGATGTTCCCCCTATGAATATGAACCTGTTTCCCTTTGTCTGGGTAAATATTTTGATGGCCTTTATCTACAGGCCGATCTGATCGGATCTGCATCCAATCTATATGTATGGGGCTCTGTCTGGTTTCGTTTTCCCTGAAACTGCCTTACAGAACCTACTGTGGGCTGAATCCACAAAAAGCTGTCTGGGGACTGCAGGAACCATTTTAAAGTGTCCCAAAAGCTGGTCACGGGGTCCGGCGGCCATTTGGTGTGCCCCTTTTTCTGGGCTCCTTTTAAAACTGTCTTTAAAATTAAGGCCTTTTCTGCCAATAGACCCTTATAGGACAATGTTCAATTTTGCGAATTCTACAGTCCTCCCTGATGATACTATAACTTGCTTGAAGTATCATAATTCTGGGTGAGCAAAATTTTCTGACTCTCCACAATCAAACCATCCCCTGTATTTACCTATCTATGACCCCACGACACATGCATTTCCCATTTCAGAAAACCTACAGTGTACATTAAGCATCTATAGATGGCAATACATTAGAATTAAAATCTGATACACACACATTTCCAGGCGTGGAGGGGGGCCTAATACCCCTACACCACCTGGTTCATACATATTATTTTTATTAATAACAACTCACATAATAAACTTCAATAAAAATAATAAAGAAAGAAAATATACACAGAAATCACACATGAATACTATCAAAAATAGAGGAGGGAGGGAAACTTTAACGCTATACATAGCAGCAAAAATCTAAACGGTTGTTTCTTCGTCTACCCGCACATAATGCTCCCTCCATTCTCCCCTGTTCTCATACTTCTGGAAACGTTTGTCCTTTTTACATACATAGAAGATATGAGCAGGAGTAGGCCATTCGGCCCTTCGAGCCTGCTCCGCCATTCAATGAGATCATGGCTGATCATCCAAATTCAGTACCCTGTCCCTGCCTTCTCCCCATATCCCTTGATCCCTTTAGCCTTAAGAAATATATCCAACTCTTTCTTGAATATATTTAATGAACTGGCCTCCACCGCCCTCTGTGGCAGAGAATTCCACAGGTTCACCACTCTCTGGGTGAAGAAATTCCTCCTCATTTCAGTCCTAAATGGCTTACCCCTTATCCTTAGACTATGACCCCTGGTTCTGGAATCCCCGGCCATCATAAACATCCTTCCTGCATTTAGTCTGTCCTGACAGAATTTTATAGGTTTCGATGAGATCCCCTCTCAATCTTCTAAACTCCAGTGAGTATAAGCTCAATCGACACAATCTCTCCTCATACGTCATTCCTGCCATCCCAGGTATCAGCCTGGTGAATCTTCGCTGCACCCTTTCCATGGCAAGAACATCCTTCCTCAGATAAGGCGACCAAAACTGCACACAATACTCAAGGTGTGCTCTCACCAAGGCCCTGTACAACTGTAGCAAGACATCCTTGTTCCTGTACACGAACCCTCTTGTGTACAAAAAGTAAATAAATCACTATGACAATCTGGCATACTACGAGGATGTGAGAGGCTATCCTAATCCAAGAAGGGACTTCTATATTAGTGAACAAGCCCCACCACTGTGGGGTCACTATATCTAATATGCCTGCCCCTATTTCTAATGTCTTCTGCTCCAGCGTGTAAAAATGTTTCTGTGAAACGGCAACGGCTTTTAGTATCTTGGTGAGGTGTTCAGGGAGAGGGGGAATGATGTAGCCAAAATGTGCAACAAATCGTTGCAGATCGGCGAAATTTTCCTTGACAGTGAGGTGAACCATGGAAGGTTCAGGAATAGGGACATTCGCTCTTGGGCCACTTGAACTTCTGCCTTGGGTTTGAAGCAGAAACTGCTGTCACTGACCAGACACCAGCCGTGCTGTCCATGTTGGTAGTGGGGCGCTGCAGTGGTGACACAGTATGTCCCACCCCCTATATATGCCACCTGCAGGGGCACATGGCCTTGTGCCATTGCCTCCATGGTGCAATTTATAGGCTTCGCGCCAGCAGTTCTGAACCCGCACTGTGGTTTTGAATAGGCATTCAAGTGCTGGGGACACAGGATGATGTAGCTCCCCGGCTACGGCACCCCGAGAGGTCGGTATCCGTCATTGCATGCTCCCATCGAATGACGTAAGGTGGCACCGCTGTGTAGCGAATGCGTGCATCCCCTTGAATGACTCCAATGTTCTCCACCCTGTATACCGGGGCGGGTTTAGCTGTCTTTCCCATAACCGGCATTCTTACCACTGTACCCATAATGGTGTGATTAGACCTCCCACAGTCCACTGGGACTGGGTAGGCCTCTGAAGCTAGTCTGAGCTGGCACGGACTTAATGCATTCTCAAAAGGGTGGAGGGCTGCGAGGTGCTTATTGCCGATCCAGGAGGGGACCAAACCCTGTTTTAAATCCTCAAGATTACTGCGGCCCTCGCCCAGTAACCACGCCCTGTACAGCATGCACGCTTCGTTCTGCGCAGCCTGATCTGACGCATTCCGATCCTCTCTGATGAGAGCATTTACCGTTTTAGCGTGTTTCTCCAGCTCAGCTATGATTTCCTTTAAGTGTAGTGTCATGGCCTGGTCCTCATTTAACTCAGAACCCACTACCTTATTCTCATCCGTCAGTATCTTTCTTAACCGCCCTTTTAAATCATTGATCTGAGTCTGCAGCTCCACGTCATCCAGAGTGTTGATGACGGAAGTCGCTGTGTTGAAGGCTGTAAAAATATCATTGGCTGTACCCCTTCTTTGTTTCCCTACCCTGTCCAAGACCTCATGTGGTGTGGTGTATAATCCGGCTCTTTCGACATCGGCAAAGTCGAACTCATAAAATTGTCTGAACATGTTTGTTAACAGGACCTGGTGCAATTGCTCCGGTTCCTTGGGCACCACTCTGGCAATCGCACCTCGGTGAGGTTTAAAATCACCGAGGCCACCGCGTAGTGCACCCCTTGGTACAGCACCTGATCTGTGGGCACTAATACCAATCTGTTCCCGGGTCCCTTGATAGTGGTGGGGCACCCTTCCTTGTGGGCTTTGGCTACCGGAATCGTGGGCAGGGGCTTGCGGGGGCGGGTGATGAGCTCAGTGGCATTCACCGGGATCTGAGAGTACGGGACTCCGCACGCCCGTGTGCTGACGTCCCACCTCATCCCTTTCCCAGCATCCTGCCACTGTCTTTGGAAAAAGATGGAGATGCCTGTGGGGCAGACGCGTTCTGAACCCCACATACAGATGTAAATCCCCTCACCTGGTTCCCACCATTTGTCCCAACAGACACTCAATCCCCCATGAGTCCCCGTAATAGTCCGATGGGTATTGTTACCCAGTCGCTCCCACTCGACCGTGGAGTTCTTCATGGTCTTGCTCAGCTTCCTGAGCCACCACCATCTGTCCAAAGGAACATGTCCTTTACACACCAAGCAAATCTTTCTTCCGACGGTGACGCTGACCCTGGGCGCGATGAGCCTCACCCTGGGACACATTAGAGAAGTCTCTCCGTATGCGAATCTGGACTGGCTGGAGTATTCCGTAGAGTTTGACCCCAGCCATCCTGGCCACCTCCCTTCGTGGAAGTAGGTAGCTGTTTCTTCAACGTCCCGTTTGCCTGTCCCATCGGTCGCGATGGGGGCTGTGTCCCCGGAACATCCATATACTATGGAGTCCTTGGTGTAGCCCCGATAGGCCAAGCTACACCCGATCACCGCGAACATGATGAGAATCCTTTCCATAGTGCCTTAGGTTCCTGCAACAGATTAAACGATACAGCCAGGCTCCCAAGAGATTCTGGCCTAGGTGAAGGCATGATCGGGTCTTTCGACCTCGATCCAAACAAACACATATGCTGGGCAGATTCTAAAACTACTCCTTATAACACCCATCACCTTAAAAAAGTTACACACCTTAAACTTAACCAAACTTAAACTTATGTACAGCGCCGCCCGTCCCCGGGCGGCCTACCTAATCCCTGTTTGGACTGCAGCTCACCGCTCCCTGTGGCAGGGCCGCACTGACCTGTAGCTTGAGTCCCCTGCAGCCTTTTGCTGCCAATTGGGGACTGCGTCTTTCTAGGGATTTCCCAAATTGGTGTCTGCTGAAGTAGGGGGAATCGGGCCAGGGTTTTACTGGCTGAGGCGTTCGAGACGACCTGCGAAGGGGTGCCTTGGGCAAGGCTCCCTTAGCAAGTGGACCTGTGGTTGGGACCTTAGCCCTTACAGCCCGCGGCTCCACCACGACTGCCGGCTTCGGCTCCCTTCCCTCAGGCTCCGCCCCTTTGGGATTTGGGTCTGTGGCGGACGACTCCTCCCTACCTGTCCCTACAGGTGGAGAATCTCCGCCCCCAAGTTCTACCTCCCCTAAGCTTGAGTCGAGGGCGGGACCTCCGTCCTCCAACTCCACCTCCTCCAGAATCGTGTCAAGGGCGGGGTCTAGCTGTTCCGGCTCCCCCCTAACTGTGCTCGGGTCAGACGACCTGCGAGGGGGTACTTCGGGCGAGGCTCCCTTTGCGAGTGGACCTTTGGTTGGGACTTTAGCCCTCACAGCCCGTGGCCTCTCCACGACTGTCGGCTTCGGCTCCCTTCCCTCAGGCTCCGCCCCTTCGGGATTTGGGTCTGTGGCAGACGACTCCTCCCTACCTGTCCCTACAGGTGGAGGATCTCCGCCCCCAAGTTCGACCTCCCCTAAGCTTGAGTCGAGGGCGGGACCTCCGTCCTCCGACTCCTCCTCCTCCAGAATTGTGTCGAGGGCGGGGCCTAGCTGTTTGGGCTCTTCCCCGTCCGAGTCCCAGGCCAATGGGGAAACCTCCCAGGTGGGCGGGATAGCTCCTCCCTTCAAGCAGGCTGCGGTTCTAGCCTGTGTGGTCTGTGACTCTTTCCACGCCTCAGGCTGAGGATTTTTACCCTCAGACCTGGCTTCGGTTGTTGTTTCTTTTGCACCCGGCTTAAATAGCTTGCAATGATTTATGTGAAACCATTTAGTGCGCCGGGGCAACTTCACTGCGTAAACCATGCGGCTGGCCTTGTCTACAATACTGTAGGGCCCCATGTACAGTGGTTCTAAACTCCCCACTCGGGCATAGTTTCCTACCATGACCTTGTCTCCTACTTCCCACTTCTGGGCTACGGTGGTGGGGACCGGTGGGTCTTGCACCGATTCCCGTCTAGCCTTGTCTATGGCTCTCTCTCCAGCGCGGATGGTCAGGCCCAGGAATTTTACTTCCTGCTGGCCGATCCGTGCCTTCTTTGGGTTCACCTTGAAACCCTTTCTGCCTAACAGCTCCAATAGCTCGGCCAATAGTGGACCGTGCTCCTCCCTGGAATCTGTGAACAGGAGCAGGTCGTCCACATGCTGCACTAGCTGATTGGGCTGGCTGAACTCTTTTAAGCTTCCTGCCATACATTGATGGAAAATGCTGGGGCTGTTATGGAAACCCTGCGGCAAGCAGTTCCAGGTGTACTGTTGCCCTTTAAAAGTAAAGGCAAACTTGTACTGATCCTCCCTTCTTAAAGGGATGGTCCAAAACCCATTGGAAATATCCAGCAGCGTGAGCGTGGTCGCGGATGCTGGAATACTCCCTATCAGGTCGGCAACTGTTGCTACCGTCGGCGCGCAGGCTGGGATGTTACTGTTGAGGACTCTGTAGTCCACCGTGGCTCTCCATGAATTGTCCGGCTTCTTCACCGGCCACAAAGGAGAGTTTACGTGGGTGGCTATCGGCCTCAACATGCCCTGCTGCACCAATAAAGACATTGCTGTCTCCATGTCGGGCTCCGCTTCCCTGGGGAAGTTGTACTGTTTTTGGGGTCGGGCCATGGGGTCCCCGTCTACTCTGACCTCAAACCCAGTGACCCTCCCGCAATCATGTTTGTGAGTGGCAAACGTAGTCAGGTGGTCTGACACGAATGCCTGCAGATCCTGTGGGACACTTGCTACCGTGAGCTTGAGGTCGTAGCCCTCTTTTGGCTTCACGGTGCATAGGGTCCCTTTCCCTTCCTTTTCTGGGATGATGACTACCTCGCCTCTCTTACCCGTGCTCGCTCCCCAGAGACAGTGATTTCTAAGAGCCACGAGAATCCCGTGTTCCACTAAGAAATCGGACCCAAGGATCCCTTTTCCACCCTCCACCTCCCACTTCATCAGTATACACTTTCACGTGGTGCGGAGTGGTCCTAAATGAATGGAGAGAGGGATGGAGAATGCGCCAGCCTGTTCTTTACCTGTGAAGCCCGACAGAATATATGGAACCCCGGTGGACAGAGGTGAGGTGGTAGGGGTAGTTGTGTGGATCACGGTGCACGATGCCCCCGTATCCAACAGATAGGTCCCCCTTTCCTGCTCTACTTCCATCTCCACGAGGGGTCGTCTCCATAAATCATATCGCAGCAGACATAGGTAAACGGGCTGCGCTGGCTCTGGTCATTTGGGTGAAACGATCGGGTTTGTGAGAACGACAGGACCGGTGGTGGCTGCTACCCTCCCCTGCGAGATCATAAGAGACCGCATTGTCTCTAAAATTGACTCTATTGCAGCAGGATCCATAGCTGCACCAGTTCCCTTTTCTGGGGCGGTGGTCTGGGCTTGGGCTTGGGCTGCGGGAGATCTTCCCTTATTATCCTTCCATGGATTTTTACAGTCCCTGCGCCAATGTCCATCCTTCCCACACCCGTAGCAATTGAGCTTGGCCTGGGGAGGGCGATTCCCCTCCTGATGCCACTCCGTTTTGCTTGGGGCTGCGGGTTTTGCCTCATGCACTTTTCCCTTAGAGGGAGGTGCCTCCTGACTCCTGCAATTCTTGTATGCAATGGTGAGCTGTCGGAGCACTGTCTCCTCTGTGGTACCGGGACCTTGGGGGTCAAACCAAGATTTGGCTTGGGCCTGTATCTGTGGTGAGCTGTTGGCAACCAGGCAGCGGAGCCAATGAAACCGCTGGGCGTTGTTCATTGCGGCCCGTTCCGGCATGCCCGGACAGCTGCGCCGATACACTGCCACAGCCTTTCTGCGAAAACCCATGGGGGTTCTCCAGTTAGCTGCACAGTCCCTTCCACATGGAAGAACGGATTGCCGTCGTCAACTCCCATAACCTCCAGGACCTCGTTCCTGAGTTCCACATACCCTTTCCGTCCCCTCTTACTCCCGTCTGAGAGGCACTGAAGGATTGTGCTATCCAGGGAGAACAGCAACATCTTCGCCTGTTCAAGATCATCACAATCATTGACGGCGGCTGTCTGCTCGATCTCCCTGAAATGGACTGAGGGTTCTCCCTTCTCGGTGAGTTTTGGGAGGTGGCTCACCATCGCTCTGAGTTGTTGGGCACTGTGGGGCAGCACGATCTGGTTCATGTGGGGTCCATCCGCGCCATTTGCGTCGGTGGGACCGTACCTCTGGTGCCGAGTAGGACACATTGGTGCCGGCTCCGGCTTTACTACCAGGGGTTGTTCCTCCTCCCCTTCTACTACACCCCCTTCGGGCCAAACCTCGTTATAGCTCGGTGGTGCTGAGGGTTCATTGGCTGGTGCCACAACTACTTTGTGTGGAATCGGTCTTTTGGATTCCTTCAGGAAGTCTATTTGACTTGCTTTTGGGCTTACGAGGCATACCATGCCTTTTGCCTTTGCCAGGGCTGTTCTTAGGTCTTCTAACGCCTTCTGGCAGGGGCCGTGGTCTGCGCTCTCAAACCCGTTCTCAATGGCCAGCTTGTAAGCTGCCTTGACCTCTACTACTCTCTCCTCCTGCGCTCTTAGCTGTTGTGCGAGGCGGGCGCTTTTCTCCCGTAACCTCGCTTCATGCAACTTTGCCTCAGTAACCTGACATTCCAGGTACTCTATTTTAGCCTGATGTTGGCTGGCTACAGTTTGGCGTTCCTGATTCAGCGCGTGAGGCGCTGTGATGAGTTTTTCCCCACCCATGGCCTTTTCCTCTATCTCTGAAGCCTGGGTTTTGATCTTGGCTGCCTGTGCTGCAACGACTTTGTCCAAAATCTGGACTTGTCTTTTGTAGCTGATACGCTTATCAATTACTCCATAAAAGACGATGAATCAGGAAGGTGATGAAAAGGCTTTTATTAACTAGAGAACAGAGCATGCCTCTCGTGGGTGGCTGGTTCCAAGAAGGAAGTGAGTCGGCGAAACCCCCACCTTTATACCTGGTCATGTGGGCGGAGTCAGCTGAGGCATGCCTTGGTACACAGCGCCACCCAGAGGTAACAATATACAATAACAGTGGTTTACCACATTCACCCCTTGTTTAAAATTAAGTCCGGCGGGGTGAAGGGTACTACAAGTTCGTGTAGTTAAGTCTATCAGGAGGCCTTGTCTGACGTCCTGATCGTCGTGGTGGCGGCAGCGGTGTTGCAGCATCCAACGTCGGATCTGGTGTCTGGGTGGTCAACGAAGGGTCCTGGGGCTCCGGCATGTCGTCTACAGGGGTTGGATTGGGAGGGGTGGTGGGGGATAACGGTGGTAGTTCAGGGGTACCCGAGGGTGCGAGATCTCGTATGGAGGCCGTGTCCTCCCGCCCGTCTGGGTATGTCACCCAGGCATACTGGGGGTTGGCGTGTAGGAGGTGCACCCTCTCGACCAGGGGCTCCGTTTTATGGGTCCTTACGTGCCTCCGCAGTAGGACGGGCCCAGGAGAAGTCAGCCATGCCGGTAGCGAGGTTCCCGATGTGGACTTCCTGGGGAATACGAACATTTGCTCATGAGGGGTGGCATTAGTGGCAGTACAAAGCAGTGACTGGATGGAGTGGAGCGCCGCAGGGAGGACCTCCTGCCAGCGAGAGGTCGGAAGGCCCTTAGATTTTAAGGCTAAGAGGATGGCCTTCCAAACCGTCGCGTTCTCTCTTTCCACCTGGCCGTTCCCCCGGGGGTTGTAGCTGGTGGTTCTGCTCGTAGCAATACCTCTCGCTAGCAGGTACTGCCGAAGTTCGTCGCTCATGAAAGATGAGCCCCTGTCGCTATGTATATAGCTACGGAACCCGAACAAGGCGAAGAGGTCATTCAGACATTTGATGACCATGGTACTGGTCATGTCTGGGCAAGGGATGGCAAACGGGAAACGGGAGTACTCATCAATTATGTTGAGGAAGTACACATTGCGGTCAGAGGAGGGGAGGGGCCCTTTAAAATCGACGCTCAGGCGCTCGAAGGGGCGAGTGGCCTTGATCAGGCTTGCTCTGTCCGGCCTATAAAAGTGCGGTTTGCACTCGGCACAGATTTGGCAGTTCCTGGTCATGGTCCTGACCTCCTCGATGGAGTAGGGCAGGTTACGGGATTTGATGAAATGGAAGAACCTGGTGACCCCCGGGTGGCAGAGGTCATTGTGGAGGGTCTGCAGTCTATCAACCTGCGCGTTGGCGCATGTACCACGTGATAGGGCGTCTGGGGGCTCATTTAGTTTCCCGGGCCGGTACAAGATATCATAATTGTAGGTGGAGAGTTCGATTCTCCACCTCAAGATCTTGTCGTTCTTGATTTTGCCCCTCTGCTTATTATTAAACATAAAAGCTACTGAACGCTGGTCAGTGAGCAGGGTAAACCGTTTTCCGGCCAGGTAATGCCTCCAGTGACGCACCGCTTCCACAATAGCCTGGGCCTCCTTTTCGACAGAGGAGTGTCGGGTCTCGGGGCCCTGGAGGGTCCTTGAGAAAAAGGCCACGGGTCTGCCCGCCTGGTTAAGGGTCGCAGCTAGGGCGAAGTCGGATGCATCGCTCTCCACTTGGAAGGGGATCGACTCATCCACTGCGTGCATTGTGGCCTTCGCGATATCGCTCTTGATAAGAGTGAAGGCTGCACACGCCTCTGGTGTCAGGGGGAAGGAGGTGGATTTGATGAGGGGCCTAGCTTTGTCTGCATAGTGGGGCACCCACTGGGCATAGTAGGAGAAAAACCCCAGGCATCTCTTCAGTGCTTTTTGGCAGTGGGGGAGGGGTAGCTCCATTAGGGGGCGCATTCTGTCGGGGTCGGGCCCGATGACTCCGTTCTCCACCACGCAGCCGAGAATGGCGAGGCGTTTGGTGCGAAACATACATTTCTCTTTATTGTACGTTAGGTTCAGCCGTTGGGCCGTACGGAGGAATTTTCCTAGATTAACGTCATGGTCCTGCTGGTCGTGGCCACAGATGGTGACGTTATCCAGATAGGGAAAGGTGGCCTGCAGCGCGTTCTCGTCAACCATCCGGTCCATCTCCCTTTGGAAGACCGAAACCCCGTTGGTGACGCCGAAGGGAACCCTAAGGAAGTGGTAGAGGCGGCCGTTCGCCTCGAAGGCAGTATACTGGCGGTCCTCATGGCGGATGGGGAGCTGGTGGTATGCTGACTTAAGGTCAATGGTGGAGAATACTTTGTATTGCGCAATCTGGTTGACCATATCAGATATGCGAGGAAGTGGGTATGCGTCCAGCTGAGTGTACCAGTTTATGGTTTGGCTGTAGTCAATGACCAGGCGGCGTTTATCAGTGGTTTTAACGACTACAACCTGGGCTCGCCAGGGGCTAGTGCTCCCTTCGATAATGCCCTCCTTCAAGAGCCGCTCCACCTCAGAGCTAATGAAAGCTCTGTCCCCGGCGCTGTACCGCCTGCTCTTGGTAGCGATGGGTTTACAGTCGTGGGTGAGGTTAGCGAACAAGGGAGGGGGGGGGGACTTTTAGTGTGGAAAGGCTGCAGGTGGTTTGCGGCGGGCGATTTAAAAGGTGTTGGTTGCAGACTGTGAGTGGGGGGAGGGGTCCACCGTATGCTAATGTGACACTTTTAAGGTGGCACTGAAAATCCAACCCTAGCAGCACGGCAGCACAGAGACGGGGCAGGACTAGAAGTTTAAAATTTTTATATTCTGTGCCCCCAACCGAAAGGGTCACCACACAGTAGCCGCCGACGTCCATTGAATGGGACTTGGACGCCATAGAAATCCGATGGCGCGTCGGCAGGACCGTGAGGGAGTGGCTACGTACCGTGTCTGGGTGAATAAAACTCTCTGTGCTCCCGCTGTCGATTAGGCAAGTGATGGCGCGGCCGTTTACCGTGATATCCATCATGGAGCTGGATAGATGATGAGGGAGGGCTTGATCCAGTGTAACGGAGGCCAGTGTATGGCTTAGTGAGTCGGTATGGTCATCCGACGAGACGGTGGTCGAGTCCGGAGACGAAGTGGCGGTTGAGTGCGGCGGATAAAATGGCGGTGGCCATGCGGCCGGAGGTGCACAAAATGGCGGATAAGATGACTGCCCCCATGGTTCGCACGCGGCGCTGCTGGCGTTCGCTGGTTTCCCCCTGCAGGCATTGGCGTAATGGCCTTTCTTCCCGCAGCCCGAGCAGGTAGCGGTCTTAGCCGGGCAGTGCGCTCTAGGGTGTTTTAACTGGCCACAGAAATAGCATTTTTGGGCCTGGTTACGGGGCATCGCTGCGGTTCTTACCGGGGGCGGCTGTCCCAGTTGATTTCGGGACATCGCTGCAGCAGTTGGTGCCGGGGGCGGCGGTCCCATGTCCCACGGTCGCGATGGCCATGGCGCGGCGCCGTTACATGAGTATGCTTCGAGGTTTCGGTGGGCCGCATCTAGCGAGAGCGCAAGGGCTACGGCCGTCTTCAGGTCGAGCTCCTTGCTTTCGAGCAGTCTCTGCCGGGAGTAGTCGGACTGGAGGCCCCTGACGAAGGCATCACAAGTAAGTCCCTCCGCGTGCCCCGCAGCCGTTACCTCCTTACAGTCGCAGTCTCTGCAGAGTGTCTGTAACGCCCGTAAAAATGCCTCTACCGATTCCCCCGGTTGCTGCCTGCGGGATCCCAAGAGGTGTCTGGCGTAAATCGTGTTCACTCGGCGCGCGTATTGCCCTTTTAGTAGTCCGAGGGCCGCCGTGTACGTAGTAGCATCCCGGATGAGCGTATATACTTGAGGGCTCACCTGGGCGGTCAAAACTTTTAGTTTGTTCTCCTCCGATGTCACGGCGGAGGCTCCTAGGAAGGATTCAAAGCAGCTCAGCCAGTGTTCGAAATTGGTTGATGAACCCGCTGCTTGAGGGTCGAGGTCCAGGCATGCCGGTCTGAGGGCTCGCAGCAACGCCTGCTGTTGTTGCTGTTCAGGTGTCGCCATTTTACTTCTAGTTAATAAAATTGATACGCTTATCAATTACTCCATAAAAGACGATGAATCAGGAAGGTGATGAAAAGGCTTTTTGTAACTAGAGAACAGAGCATGCCTCTCGTGGGTGGCTGGTTCCAAGAAGGAAGTGAGTCGGCGAAACCCCCACCTTTATACCTGGTCATGTGGGCGGAGTCAGCTGAGGCATGCCTTGGTACACAGCGCCACCCAGAGGCAACAATATACAATAACAGTGGTTTACCACAGTAGCACATCAGCCACACTGCCTTTTTTACTGACTTTTTACGTTCTTTACTCTCTGTCCACCTGATGGCTGCATCTACCGGACGCCCATCCCGTAAGAGATCGGAAATCCACTGTTTAGTGAGATTTACCTTACCAAAAACATAATCCGCTATCCTCTCATCCATAACATTTCGTCCATTTAAACCTGGGTCTAATACATTGCAATCCTGCTGCCAGTGTCCTGCCGCGGTCGCCATTTTCTGTAAGGGGTTTTAGATCGCAGAGGTTTCTCTCTCTAGAGGCCTCTCTCTCTTGCACAGTAAAAACCTTGAGTGGTTCGACCCACTCACCCCTTAGGTTCTATACACTTGACTTTGAGGCAGGAACTACAATGCAGAGAACACTCTATAGATCAGGTTTAATGAAAACGAAATGAAATTTTATTGCATAAAGGAACAAATTGAATGTAAGCCAAATGGGAGGGAAAAACAAATCATAATACAGGACTAACCAACGTATATACAGGCATGTTATACTTTACAAAAGTCATCACGAAATGGGGAAACACACGGAACATTGAGGGACAACAACTCAGAATTAATTATACCCAAAATGCCCACCCGCTAAGCCTAGCTAGATCAGATTATGAGGGGCCAGAAACATGCTCACCAATCCAATGAGAAAGTATAAGATTTTGAAAGGTCTGCGTTTTGATCCTCTCAGGCGTCCTGTCTCCACGTGGTCAACGCTGCGGGCTGCGACACTCTCTCTTCTTCCTCGAGGTGAAGGTCGCGGACAGGCTGGATGCTGGCGGGCCTGGACGTCAGCGTGGACGGAGACCACCTATTTGACCATGGTTAAATAGGTTTCTTCGCAGAGCCCAGCTGGTTTACCATTTTCAGATAGGTTTCTTCTGAAGGGCTGCTGTCCTTTGTCTCGTTAACGGCCCGGGGTTTGTCGATGATCTCCCGATGGTTACCCCGGGGCGGGACGCAGACTCGAATCACCTTCTTGGCTGGTCCCCGGATCGACGTTCCTCCGCGGCTCTCGAAAAAGCAAGCTAACTCAAAACACTGCCAAAAAGCTGCAAAAGCTCCAAGCTCCAAAAAGCTCCCGATGGCTACCCCGGGACTCCAGTTATACTTCTCAAAGAAGCCCTTATCTCCCGCCAAATCAAGGTTAGTCTTTGTTTAACTTTTGGCGGGCTTGTAGCACAGCGGGCTAGTCTTTGTTTTTAAAGTATCTTCGGGATGGCCGGTAACTGCCATCTCTGGTCTGGAACGACCCTGTTTTGCCTTTAATGTCCTTCTGATGTCTTAAACAGTGCTTGATGTTCCCCCTATGAATATGAACCTGTTTCCCTTTGTCTGGGTAAACATTTTGATGGCCTTTATCTACAGGCCGATCTGTTCGGATCTGCAGCCAATCTATATGTATGGGGCTCTGTCTGGTTTCGTTTTCCCTGAAACTGCCTTCCAGAGCCTACTGTGGGCTGAATCCACAAAAAGCTGTCTGTGGACTGCAGGAACCATTTTAAAGTGTCCCAAAAGCTGGTCACGGGGTCTGGCGGCCATTTTGTGTGCCCCTTTTTCTGGGCTTCTTTTAAAACTGTCTTTAAAATTAAGGCCTTTTCTGCCAATAGACCCTTATAGGACAATGTTCAATTTTGCGAATTCTACAAATCCATCCCATATAACCTAACAAAGTCAAATAATCATCCCTGTGCATTCCCTTAGTACCTGTCTTCAGTATGTCTTTGCCTGTTCTAGTGCTCCTACGAAGTGCTACCCCAGTGGCTGCAGTATGGCTAGTGGAAGGCTGCTGACTTTCCGTGGGGTACACTACAGATGGCCTTGCAGGACGACCTCAAGCACTTCTGGGCCTAGAAGGCCCCGCTGCAGACTGCACTGCGTCGGCACAGGTGACAGCAGTCTGGGCTGACTGGCTGACAGGCAACAGCAAGGGCACTGGCGGAATGGCAGGGGTGGGAGTACAAATGCTATCATCCTGAGAGAGAACAGCAGCTTTGTGCTCCATGGTGCCACTGTGTTTAGGCTTTCCAACTGGTGACCATGGAGGGGTTCCCCTTACTTCGGCTTACCTTCCGGCCTGGGGCATTAGCATGCTGGAGTTAAGCTGAACTGAGGCTGGAAACTTGTTGCTGCAGTGGCAGGAAAAGGCAACCTCTGAGCCGCCTGAAGCATTGTGAAATCTTTTTATTTATAAATTTTTGTTGCTGCACCTGGGGTCTGTGCAGGGCCACATTGTGGTAGAAACCAGCCACCGTTGTAGAATCTGCACTCTAATTGGAAAACCCGCCCGCTTGTTGATGAAACTGCCCGCCTATTGCAAATCCCACCGCTCATTGCAAAACATGCCCAACTGTTGCTGAACCAGCCGTTACAAAACCCACCCGCCCATTGCAAAACCTTCCCACTCATTGCAGAACCTTCCCGCCCGCCCATTATAGAACCTTCCCACTCATTGCAGAACCTTCCTGCACACCCATGACAGAACCTTCCCACTCATTGCAGAACCTTCCCACTCATTGCAGAACCTTCCCGCCCACCCATTGCAGAACCTTCCTACTCATTGCAGAACATTCCCGTCCACCCATTACAGAACCTTCCCACTCATTGTAGAACCTTCCTGTCCACCCATTGCAGAACCTTCCCATTCATTGCAGAACCTTCCCGCCCACCCATTGCAGAACCTTCCCACTCATTGCAGAACCTTCCCACTCATTGCAGAATCTTCCCACTCATTGCAGAACCTTCCCACCCACCCATTACAGAACCTTCCCACTCATTGCAGAACCTTCCCACCCGCCCATTATGGAACCTTCCCACTCATTGCAGAACCTTCCCACTCATTGCAGAACCTGCCCACTCATTGCAGAACCTTCCCACTCATTGCAGAACCTTCCCACTCATTGCAGAACCTGCCCACTCATTGCAGAACCTTCCCACTCATTGCAGAACCTTCCCGCCCACCCTTTGCAGAACCTTCCCACTCATTGCAGAACCTTCCCGCCCACCCATTACAGAACCTTCCCACTCATTGCAGAACCTTCCCACCTGCCCATTATGGAACCTTCCCGCTCATTGCAGAACCTTTCCACTCATTGCAGAACCTGCCCACTCATTGCAGAACCTTCCCACTCATTACAGAACCTGCCCACTCATTGCAGAACCTTCCCACTCAATGCAGAACCTTCCCACTCATTGCAGAACCTTCCCACTCATTGCAGAACCTTCCCACTCATTGCAGAACCTTCCCACTCATTGCAGAACCTTCCCACTCATTGCAGAACCTGCCCACTCATTGCAGAACCTTCCCGCCCACTCATTTCAGAACCTTCCCACTCATTGTAGAACCTGCCCACTCATTGCAGAACCTTCCCACTCATTGCAGAACCCGCCTGCCATAAAACCCGCAGATTGTAGAAAGTGCCCACCCATTGCCAAATACGCGTGCTCATATCAAAACCCGCCCGCTCGTTGCAGAACCCACCTGCCGTTGAAAACCTCACCCACTGTAAAAAACGCCAACCCATAGCAAAACTTGCCTGCTCTTTGCAAACCCCACCCATTGTAGAAACCACCCACCCATTGCAAATCCTGCCTGCTCATTGCAAATCCCGCCCACCCGTTGTAGAAACCACCTGTTGCAGAAACCACCCTTTGCAAAATTCACCATTTGCAGAACCCACCTGATTTTTGTTGCATTGATTTGGATGGGATGTAATTTGTTGGAGGACAGATTGCTAACTGCTGTGATACCCTGCAAGCTCCTTTGAACACTGGTATCCACAGCCATGATGGCAGCAGTCTGAGCTTGCATGACAGAATCTGAGCTTCAACTGCTGCACTCAGACATTGGGTGGCTTCCACTTGTGCTGCAATGGAAGCTGAGACATCGCCATCAGATGCTGCATCATGGTTGGGTCTGCAAGTGTGCTAATGGAGTTGGCCACCACTTCCATGCTGGAAAGGGTGGGCTCCAAGCTCTGCACAAAGCCCTGTGCCAAGTTGGTACCAGACTCCTCCATGGTCCTTGCACAGAGGCTTTCTGGCAGAACTTGCCCTCTGGAGAGCTGGCACCTATGCTACCCTTGTCCCTGCCCTGGCTGCAGGCCACACGTGCAGATCCCGCCTCTTAAGCTATCCTCTAAATGATGTCAGTATCTGAGCTGGTGGCTGTGAGTGTGAAATCGAGTGACTGTGTTTCTTCTTCATCACCGTCTTCCTGCTCTTCCACCTTTTGCTCTTCCACCAGTACCTACCCAGGTTGTAGTTCTTTGTATCTGAAATGAGAAAGGCACAAGGGTAGGGTTGTGGTGAGGGAAGGGGGGAAAGCAAGGTCTGCATGCTTACACCATCAGCAGCTTGTAAATCAGAAGAGATTGTGGGATGAGGGGGAAGTAGGATGTGAGGAGGATTAGGTATGAGCATACCATCATCTTCTATATTCAGCCCTGCCGCTGGCCATGGCCTCAGCAATGGCCGCTCCAATGATGGCGAGCACCGTCTCCTCCATGGGGGTAAGGACTTCCAGCGCGTGCCCCCCACCACTTAGCTCCTGCTGCCTCAGGTTATGCGTCACCTTGTCCTGCAAGAGAGAGGGAAATGTGTCAGTGAGTGTGATGCAATGTGTTTGGGTGATGTGGCTGTCATGGTTGGGTGATGTGCCTGTCGTGGTTGAATAGCTGGCAGTGTGTGCAAGCTGTGAGATGTGGGTGTGAGGCTTGCAGCAATGTTAAGTGTGTGATGGTGAGGTGAAGCTATGAATGTTAGGTATTTGTCCTGATTAAGAACATAAGAACATAAGAAGAAAGAGCAGGAGTAGGCCATACGGCCCCTCGAGCCTGCTCCGCCATTCAATAAGATCATGGCTGATCATTGACCTCAACTCCACTTTCCTGCCCGATCTCCATATCCCTTGATTCCCCTAGAGATGGTTGGTAGGTGAGTGAAGGGGGTGTGGTGCATTGAGCAGTGTCTGAGGCTATTGGTGCAGTTGGTGGGATATGACATTTGAAGATACATTCTCTGACCTTGACCACTCGTGTGAGGTCATTGAACTGTTTGCGGCACTGCATCCAAGTCCTCGGGGCTTGACTCCTGGCATTGACCGCTAAGGCTATCTGGTCCCACTACCTTCGGAGAGTTTGTCTGGAGGGCCTCTTGGCCCCTGTGGATAGAGCACATCTCTCCTCCTCTTTATTTCCTCCACCAAAGCCTCCAGAGCAGCGTTGGAAAATCTTGGAGCCGGCCCTCTCTCCCATATTGTGCCATGATTACGTCTTCTTCCAGGTCAGAATGTCTTCCACAATGACTTCCAGCACCTGCTCCAGCCACAATGCACCTCCCCTTTAAGAGGTGTAGGCTGGCTCTAAGCGGTGCTAGTCTTTCACAATTTTGCGCCCCTGCTCAGGTGTGCAGCCACTCAACAGCGCGCTTAGTGCTGGCTGCATGCTGCAATCATGTAAATTAGCAGGCAGCACAAAATTGGCATGCTGCCTACATCAGAAACAACAGGTGCGGGTTAATCCCGCATCGCGATCCCTGCGCCCATTTTTGGGCCCTCTCCAATTTAGCCCCTGTAGATTTCAGTTCATAAAGGATGTGGTCCAGTTACAGAAACTGTCACCAAGCCATTCACATGAAAGAAAGGTGTTGCAAAATGTGTGTGTTAAATTGAACATGTGCCTGTCTCCTACCCTCATACATACATTGCTGCTTAACAAGATCATTCCTTCATCTCTGTCCTCCACACTCCCAATCAGATAGCAGGCCAGCTCGCTCATGCCAGCTCAGCATATTAGAAAATTTAAAAGAAAAACCTAATTGTTCTTTTTCACTTCAGGCCGCTGTAATTGGAGGTATAATGTTAGTTTTTCAGTAGCAATCAGATACAATATTTTGATAACATTAATGGAATTCCCCTTTAAGGGGCACTTAATTTGTCAATGGTACAGAATAGTATTACTGACATTTCAGTAGTATTGGCCAGAATACAGTTCCCCACAATCATTCTTTTAGTTATGTTAGCATATCATTTGTATTAATTTCATTTTGAAATCTAAACAAGGGGGAAAAAATCAAAGGATCGTACTACTTCTGAAAGCATGCATTAGAAAAAATAATTAAATATACAGTTGTAGGAATTGACGAATTCCTAACTAATAACTGAGGTCGACTCAGGAGATCAATCAAACAGGTCTTTAATGTAAAACTAAACGAGTTCAAACAGTTTGATGAGATCGATACAGGAGAGCCACGAAAACAGGTCTTAACAAGATAGAGATTCCACGAGGACTGCCTGGGCAGTCACGTGGTTTGCGATGTGACGTCATCGCATTTGCCCGCGTTTTCCCGCGCTCTTAAAGGGGCCACGCCCCGTGCATACAAACACTATATACAAAACAAAGTAATGTCTAACACAATGGTACAGGCTTAGGCTGATGTTAGAACATCGCTAAAGGGAATTATGTACAGTTGCCCAGAGTCATTCAGTGGCTCCGCCACATGCGCCCCCCCCCCCCAGAATTCGCTTTAATGGACAAAGTCAAACAGTGAGGGGGTCTGATGAGCCTGTTGGAACAACTCCTGTACTCCTGAGATGGAGGCTGCTGGGCGGCTGGCGGTCTGGCGGGCGGTTGCGCTTGGTCTGCCGTAACGGCGATGGGTGGCCGACCTCGTCTCGGCGGTTGTGCTGTCTCGACGGGGCGGTCAAGGTCCAGATGTGCCGGCTTTAGTCGATCGACTGAAATGTGGTCCGGTTTACCACTGACATCTACCTTGAAGGTTTTGTCCCCTGCCTCCAACACGCGGAAGGGACCAGTATATGGGGCCTTGAGTGGATCCCTATGAGCATCGTGGCGAATAAAGACGTATTCTGCCTTGTGAAGCTCCATTGGAACGTGCAAACTCAGCAGCCCGTGGTGTGAAGTGGGCACCGGCGCGAAACATCTGGCCACCTCTTGGTGACTAGTAAGCTGGTCAGACGCGGACCAAGGCTTCATCGATTCTGGTAGGAAATCCCCTGGGACTCGCAGCAGTTGACCGTACACCAGCTCCACGGATGACGAGTGAAGCTCTTCTTTGGGGGCCGTGCGAAGGCCCAACAGGACCCACGGTAGCTTGTCTGCAAATCCAGCGTCCTGGAGGCTGGCTCTCAGGGCGGCTTTCAGTGACCGGTGGAAACGTTCACAGAGACCATTCGCCTGTGGGTGGTAGGCTGTGGTGCGGTGTAATTTGACACCGAGTCCTTGGGTCAATGCATTCCAGAGTTCAGAGGAAAACTGTGGTCCCCTGTCTGAAGAAATATCAGCGGGCACTCCGACATGGACGACCCAGGTGGAAATGAACGCCCTGGCCACGTCCACCAAAGTAGTGGATGATAGGGGAACCGCCTCTGGCCATCTGGTGGTGCGGTCAACCATGGTCAGTGTTAGATCCGTGATTCTTTAAATAGGATGTTTCCCCAAGAACTACACAGAGGCTGTAACTTAACAATCAACAGGTGTTTACTGGAGTAGAGTAGTCTCAAGACTGGGGTACAGAGGCATGCTCAAGGCTTATATACAGGTGTGGTCACTGCCGGTACTACAGTATACAGGAGCTGTAAAAGTAGTACTCTCTTAAAGGTACATACACTACAATTCCTCCCCTTTTAGATTAACAGTACCCATAATATGCAAATAACAATTAACACTTTAACGTGCACATTAAACAGAAATAGTCCATTTATAGATTCAGTCTTTGGGGCGGCTTCCTGATCCTTTCTGGATAGCGCCTTTCCTGAGGTTCTTGTTCTTGGTGCGGAGGCGATTCTGGCCCCCTTTCATCGGTTTCCACTGCTACTGTTTCTGAGGTAGATGTTACCGGTATGTCGGGTTCATCCCCAGGTACGCGAGACATGGGGTTGACTTGTTCCTGTGACGCTAAGATCTGGTCGACGTGGCGTCTCACAATGTTCTCCCCGACATCCACTGTGTACATTAATGGCCCCTGCCGTGTGAATATCGTTCCGGGTTGCCATTTCTCTGTTCGGTAGTCACGGGCCAAGACTGGTTGTCCTACATTGAAGCTCCTTGTCGGCTTCTCATTGATGTGCTGGAATTGTTTATCCTCGACATTTCTTCGCACATTTGGTCTGAGCAAATCCAGGCGAGATCTCAACCTTCGGTAAAGGAACATCATGGCCGGGGTCTGGTTGATGATTGTATGTGTCGCATTTCTGTAGGCTAACAGGAAATTGTCCACCTTATGCTGCAGTGGAATGTCGTCATCGCACATGGCCCTTACTGCTTTTTTAAAGGTTTGTACAAACCTCTCAGCCAATCCATTGGTGGCTGGATGATACGGAGTGGAGGTGTAATGCCTTACCCGATTTCTTTTCATAAATCTTCGAAACTCTTCGGACACAAACTGTGGTCCGTTATCAGAGCAAATCTGCTCTGGCAAGCGTTCCTGGCAAAGATGGTCCGTAGGACTGCAATAGTTTTCTCCGTGGTGGTGGAGGACATTTGGATCACCTCAGGCCATTTCAAGTGCGCATCCACAGCTATTAAAAACATTGAGTCCATGAATGGACCAGCAAAATCAATATGCACCTGTTGCCATGGAGAGGAGGGCCACTCCCAAGGGTGTAGAGGGGCATGTGGTGGTGCATTTTGGACCTTCTGGCATCCTGCGCAGCTCTTAGTTAGGTCCTCAATTTGTTGATCAATCCCCGGCCACCACACATAAGCCCTAGCAAGGCTTTTCATTTTTACCCCTCCCAGATGACCTTCGTGAAGCTCATTTAGCACTCTCTCCCTTAACTTGGGTGGAATTACCACTCGGGATCCACACATCACTGTCCCCTGGCATACTGACAGCTGTTCTCTTCTGGATGAGAATGCTGGCAACAGTGAGTCACCATGTGTTGGCCATCCCCTCACCGTCAAATCATATACCCGAGACAGTGTCGGATCATTGCGGGTCTCCTTCTGTATATTCGCGTTAGTTACTGGCAATCGTTCAATTATTGACAAATAAAATATCTCGATAGGGTCCACTGCTGGTGCTTCCTCCACAGTAGGCAGTGGCAAGCGTGATAGCCCATCAGCATTTCCGTGCTGTTTCGTGCCTTTTTATTCTATTTCATATTGGTTCGCCCCTAGAAAAAGGGACCATCTTTGTAACCGTTATGCAGTCATTACCGGAACGCCCTTCTTTGGATTAAAGATGGAGACAAGTGGTTGGTGGTCAGTCAGCAAGGTGAACTTCTGTCCATGCAGATAGTGGTTGAATTTTTTTACTCCCCATACTAGGCTGAGGGCCTCCCTGTCAATCTGGGCGTAGTTGCGCTCGGCTGAGGTTAGTGACCGAGACGCAAAGGCTACTGGCCTCTCCAACCCGTCCGGGAATTTGTGCGACAACACCACTCCAATACCATAGGGTGATGCATCACATGCCAACCGGATTGGTAGTGCTGGGTTGAAATGGGCCAACACCTCTTTTGATGTGATCAAATCTTTGCACTTCTGGAAAGCTCGTTTACATTCGTCATTCCACTTCCATAGTGCCCCCCGTTTGCAGTAGGGTATTCAGTGGGTGTACTACTGTAGACAAATTTGGTAAGAACTTATGGTAGTAGTTCACCAATCCGAGGAACGACCTCAGTTGTGACACATTTTCCGGTGCTGGAGCCTTGACTACTGCCTCAATCTTTTCAGGGGACTTATGTAACCCCTCTTCATCAATAATGTGGCCACAATACGAGATCTGCTTCTGGAAAAACTTGCACTTGTGGCGATTAGCTCGTAGCCCATATTCTTTTAATCTAGCAAGCACCTTCTCCAGGTTGGCGAGGTGCTCACTGTCATTTTCGCCCGTGACCAGGATGTCGTCCAAATAACACTGGGTCCCTGGAATTCCTTGCAGGACTTGATCCATTGCCCTTTGCCAAATAGCCGGAGCCGATGCTACCACGAACACCAGTCGGTTGTATTGATAGAGACCTTTATGAGTGTTGATTGTGAGGTATTGTTTCGAGGCTTCTTCTACCTCCATTTGCAAATATGCCTGGGCCAGATCAATTTTGGTGAGGCATTTACCCCCAGATAGCGAGGCGAAAATATCCTCAATCCGTGGAAGCGGATATTGTACAGTGTGAAGGACTGCGTTCACTGTCACCTTGAAATCCCCACAGATGCGGACCTTCTTTGGTTCCCCAGGCGTATTACTCAACAACCTCTTCATTACAGGGACGATGGGTGTAGGCCACTCGCTCCAGTCTACTTTGGACAGTACTCCTGAACGTTCCAACCCTTCCAGCTCTGCTTCAACGGCTGGTCGGATCGCATTAAAAAACTTTGGACTTGCATTTTCCTCTATTTTAATCATTGCTGTTATGCCTTTTAGTGTTCCGAGTCCCTCCTGGAACACTTCTTGTGCATCAGTTAGCATTTTTGACAGTCGTCCAGGTGTGGCGTCGTCATCCTTTTTGGCCTCAACCTTCAGTGCCTGTATGGAATGCTAATCTAGTTGTATCTTCCAGATCCATTCACGTCCTAGTAGTGGTGGTCCTCCCTCTGGCACTACATATAGGTCCATTTTAGGTATTTCCTGGCCTTTGTATATCACTTTCACCCTTATTTTTCCTTTGGGGTAAACTTTTTGCTCCGTGTACGTCTTCAAGACAACTTCTGTAGCTTCCAAGGGTATATGTGGAAATAGCCGCTTGTAGTCCCTTTGGTTTATGACTGTTAGGGCTGATCCAGTGTCCAATTCCATTTTCACTTGGACTCCGTCTATCTTGAGTGTGACCCAGATAGTCTGGTGATCCTCCATTTTGGTTACCTTATGTAGTTTCAGACAACCCAGCTCCTTGCTTCCGGAGTCTGCATCACTTCCCTGTTCGTCTGAACTACTGTCCATCACCTTATGTACCTTTTTGTACTTCTCTTGTGGAGATTTCTTGTTGTTGGTTTTCTTCCCTGACCTGCAGACTCTTGCTATGCGTCCTGTTTTTCCACACTGTCTGCACACTTTGTCCTTGAACCAACAATCCTTCTGATCGTGTGTTGTTCTGCCGCAGCGATAACACTTCCCTGCTCCATATGACATTTCATTGGTGCCGTATTCTTGCGGTCTCCGTTGTATCTCTGCAGCGCCCCGTGCGGCTGCTTCGTGTGATACTGCCATGCTGAAAGCCTTGTCCAGCGTAAGATCCTTTTCTGATAGAAGCCGTTTCTGGGTTCCTTCACTTTAAAGCCCACACACAAACTTGTCCCTTAACGTATCTGATAGTCCCGCTCCAAACTGGCAGTGTTTCGATAACTTGCGCAGTTCCGTTAAGTACTCAGCATTACTTTTGTCTTTATGCTGGTTCCTTTTGTGGAACTTAAATCTTTCTGCTATCAGCAGCGGTGTGGGGCTTAAGTGGTCCTGTAGGATTTCTACTATGCTTTCGAAATTCTTCTCCACGGGCTTCTCTGGGGTTATCAGGTTTCGCAGTAAGCCATAAGTTTTTGCACCCATGGAATTTAACAAAACCAGTGCTTTCCTAGCATCTGGCACTTCATTCGCCCTGCAGTACACCTCAATGCGTTCCACATATGTCGCCCAATCTTTGACTTCATTGTCGAACGCCGTGATACTGCCACTCTTCGCCATCCCTGGGTGTATTTTAACTGTCTAAATGGCGTCTCCCGCACGCTCCCTTCTTCTCCGCTGGAACAAAATGGCGTCTCCCGCGCTTTCCTTCCTTCCCGCGCTCGCCCTTCTTCTCCGCTGCGGCTTCTAAAAATGGCGTCTCCCGCGCTCTCCCTTCTTCTCCGCGGCTCAATGGCATCTTCCGCGCTCTCCCTTCTTCTCCCTGCAGATGCGGTTCAGCCCTTGAGCCCTGGCTGTGCTCTGCGCGTTCTCCTGTGCGCCTTTCCCGTTGCCGTCGCTCGGTCCTGAACCCGGCTGCTGCTTTACCCTCTCTCTCTCTCTCTGCTCGTTTTTCCTCGACGCCGCTCGGTTTTTTAACCCCCGGCCGCGCCCTGTGCGCTTCACCCTCTCTCTTGCCCCGTCGACACTGCTCGGCTATTCTACGCCGTCGGTCGGCTCCCACCGCCGCTGTCTGGGAAGGGTGTGCGCTGCACCTGTTGCCAGTCTGTTGCTGGATCGTCGTGGCTGGGGAACCAAGCCTGGCTCTCAACAGCCACTCCTGCAATGTTGACTTGCTGCCGGATGACTGGTTGGTTGCTCGTGGCCTCGACTTTCTTCCACCGTCCTCCCGGAGCGACTCCTCGACAGGAAATGCAGAGTTGCAGGCAGATTCGAATCAACCTCGTCGCCACTGTTCGATCCGTGATTCTTTAAATAGGATGTTTCCCCAAGAACTACACGGAGGCTGTAACTTAACAATCAACAAGTGTTTACTGGAGTAGAGTAGTCTCAAGACTGGGGGTACAGAGGCATGCTCAAGGCTTATATACAGGTGTGGTCACTGCCGGTACTACAGTATACAGGAGCTGTAAAAGTAGTTCTCTCTTAAAGGTACATACACTACAGTTAGGATGTGTGAAAAACCATGGGAGGGTGGGAGTGGACCCACCAGGTCCACATTGACATGGTCAAACCATCGCTCCAGAACTGTGAAGGTGGCCAACGGAGCTTTGATGTGTCGCTGTACTTTGGCTTTTTGGCAGACCACGCAGGTGTTGGTCCAGTCGCGGACATCCTTGTGCATGCCGTGCCATACGAATTTTGCTGACATCAGCTCCTGAGAGGCCTTCATTCCTGGGTGTGACAACCCATGTATGGCGTCGAACACTGCGGCGCCAGACGGCCGGTACGACAGGGCAAAGGTCCCGTATGGAGACGTCACACAAGAGCGTGGTACCTGCCGCATGGAACTTGACGTCGGCCAACTGGAGGCCCGTGACGGTGGTTCTGTAGGCCTGGACTTCTGGGTCCGAGGCTTGATCCACTGCCATGAGGGCGTAATCGATGGCAGGCAGTCAGCCACAAGGTTGTCCTTACCGGCCACGTGCTGTATATCCGTGGTGAGCTCGGATATGTAGGTCAGTTGACGTTGCTGTCGGGATGACCACGGTTCGGCGGTCTTGGCCATGGCGAATGTGAGTGGCTTATGGTCCACGAAGGCGGTGAATGGACGTCCTTCCAGGAGGAAGCGAAAATGGCGGATGGCCAGAAAAAGAGCGAGCAACTCCCGGTCAAATGTGCTATACGCTCGCTCATTCCGCAGTAGTTGACGGTGAAGAATGCCAATGGCTGCCACGTCCTGTTCACTCACTGCTCTTGCACGGCGCCGACTGTGTAGACTGACGCGTCAGTGGTGAGGGCGATGGTGACTCCTGGCAGCGGGTGCGCCAGCATAGTCGCATTGGCCAAGGCGCTTTTGGTGTTGGCGAACGCCCGGGCCATGTCAACCGTCCAGTCTACCGTGTCTTTGCCAGTCTTGCCCTTGAGGGCCTCATACAGGGGCTGCATGAGTAGTGCTGCCTTAGGCACGAAACGGTGGTAAAAGTTTACCATGCCTAGGAATTCCTGCAGGGACTTGATGGTTTGCGGGCGTGGAAAGGACATCACCGCCTCTACCTTCGCTTGTAAAGGAACCGCTCCCTCTGAAGTGATGCGATGCCCCAGGAAATCAATTTGTTGCAGGCCAAACTGACACTTGGCCGGGTTGATAATCAGGCCGTGTTGGCTGAGACGTCGAAAAAGTGTGCAAAGGTGACAGATGTGTTCTTCTTTAGTGGGACTGGCAATGAGAATATCATCTAGGTAGATGAAGAGGAACTTGAGGTCCCGCAGCACGGAGTCCATCAGGCGTTGGAAAGCCTGGGTGGCGTTCTTTAACCCAAACGGCATTCTTAAAAACTTGAAAAGGCCGAATGGGGTGATGACTGCAGTCTTCTGGACGTCTTGGGGCTGAACGGGGACCTGGTGGTAGCCCCAGACGAGGTCGACTTTTGAGAACACAGTGTTCCCTGCCAAATGGGTGGAGAAATCCTGGATGTGGGGGATCGGGTATCGATCAGGAGTGGTGGCGTCGTTTAGGCGTCGATAGTCGCCGCATGGCCGCCATCCGCTGCCAGGCTTCGGGACGATGTGGAGGGGTGAAGACCAGGGACTATTCGACCGGCGAATAATCCCTAACTGTTCCATGGTCGCGAACTCCGCTTTTGCGGCCGCCAGCTTGCCAGGTTCCAGGCGCCGGGCCCGCGCGTAGACCGGGGGGCCGTTGGTGGTGATGTGGTGTTCCACACCATGTTTCATGGCTGTGGAGGAGAACGTGGGTCTGGTCAGGTCGGGGAATTCGCCGAGCAGGCGAGCGAACTCATCCGGAGCCGGAAAAGCACAGGCGACGGTGCGCGACATAGTGTTACAGCGGTAACAAGGGATAGAATGAAAAGTTGCCACATTGATCAACCGCCGGTTCCTCACGTCAACCAGGAGGCTGTTGGTGCACAGGAAATCCGCGCCGAGAATGGGTTGCGAAACCTTGGCCATCACAAACTCCCAGTAAAAACGTTGGCCCCCAAAACACAACTGCACCCGCCGTCTGCCGAAGGTCCGAATCGTTCCGCCATTGGCCGCTTCAAGGGTGAGGCCGTGAATCCCGGTCTGCACATCGAGGGTGGACGCGGGTAATATGCTGCACTGCACCCCGGTGTCGCACAGAAAACGACGCCCGGAGAGAGTATCGGTGATAAACAGCAACGTGCCCGCGTTGCTGATCGCCATCGTGGACACGGGGCACCCGTTAGACCCATTCCTCGGTGGTCGTAGTTGTTTTTTTGGGGGGAAAGCTGCAGGGAGGGCGGCAACATCTCGCTTTCGCGCCGAACTGCGCGTGGTAGAAACACAGCCCAGCAGGCTGACGAGCTGGGGCGGCGTCTGTGGGGGATGGGCGCCTCGTGGCGGCGCAGTGCTGCTGAGTAACCGCGAAAATTTTGTCCGCCTCTGCCGCGAGTGCTGCGCAGTCCTTAACTTTGGATCTGGCCAGGGCGGCTTGCACCTGTTCCGATAGCTGGCTGAGGAATATTTTACGGAATAGGAAGCATTCCGGTTCAGAGCCAAGGAGTGTGAGCATTTGGCTCATTAACTCCGAAGGCTTGGAGTCCCCGAGCCCAGGCATAGCGAGCAATCGACGGGCGCGCTCCGCTTTAGTGAGCCCGAAAATTTGCAGCAACCGCGCCTTGAGGGTTTCATACTTGCGCTCCGTTGGAGGGTTCTCGAGGAGGCTGATGATCTGCGAGGTGGTAGAGCTGTCGAGTGCGGAGACCACATAGAGGTATTTGGTCTGATCCGCAGCGATGTCCCTCAGGGCGAATTGGGCCTCGACCTGAATGAACCATGAGGTCGCTTGCTGCTCCCAGAACTGCGGTAGCTTCAGTGAAACGGTGTTGGCCTCCATGCTGTGTCCTTTTTGTGAAAAACGTTCACAAAAAACGGGGTCACCAATGTAGGAATTGACGAATTCCTAACTAATAACTGAGGTCGACTCAGGAGATCAATCAAACAGGTCTTTAATGTAAAACTAAACGAATTCAAACAGTTTGATGAGATCGATACAGGAGAGCCACGAAAACAGGTCTTAACAAGATGGAGATTCCACGAGGACTGCCTGGGCAGTCACGTAGTTTGCGACGTGACGTCATCGCATTTGCCCGCGTTTTCCCGCGCTCTTAAAGGGGCCACACCCCATGCATACAAACACTATATACAAAACAAAGTAATGTCTAACACAATGGTACAGGCTTAGGCTGGTGTCAGAACATCGTTAAAGGGAATTATGTACAGTTGCCCAGAGTCATTCAGTGGCTCCGCCACAAAGTAAAATAATTTGTTGAATTATATATTTAAGTATTCTTTGCAGCAGTTAACTGGACTCTCAGTACCAATAGGAGTCAGAATATGTAGGCAATATCATCTATCATTCACTGATCACTGCATTAGGCCATAGGCTAAATGTACCCTAAATCAGAAAAGAATACCTCTTGAATTTGTCATCGCCAGGAGATGTTTCCAGATTCAATTTCAGCACGATCCACTTCTATGTAGAAGGATTGACCAGGCAAAGGTTGAGTGAATAAACTTCTTGTTCTGTATATAGCTAGGAAATAGCTAGAAATAAGTTAGGGCATCTGAATATACAATTACACATCAGATTATGCAGGCTATGATATTAAACTTCATATTTAAAAAAAGGATGCTAAAATGGAGAAATAAAGGCTCCCTGATGGCTCAGCAAATTTATCCAGTCAGTATCTGAGCAATATAGACCAGCAAGATTCTGAGGATGACCACTAGTCTGTGCTGAGTTAGCTGATATCCTGAAGGGCAGTAGTAAGGGCACTACAATAATACATGGGATAGGAAGAGGATGTTGAACCTGCAAGCTGCTCCTGATCGCTGGAGGTGAATGTGTATGGATGAATGCACTTGGAGAGGATCGGGCTCAGCTGTGATGTCTCCGCAGTTGAACAACCTGTCAACGTGTGAATAATGGCTGCTGGGGTGAGGCACAGGAGGGCAACTGGTACCACTGAAATTGCTTCCGAGCGAGGAGTCAACATCTTCAAAAAATTGAATCATGAAACAAACTGGACCAGCTCCAAAAGTCATTGTGGCTTCAAGGACATTGATCAGTATGCACAGCCTAGGAAAATGAATATATTTTATAATAGACTGGGGGTTCTGCATATGTCTGCCATTTCATGCATCTCTCTTCCCTTGATGGCAGCTTACTTGGCTGTCAAATAACGCTAATGTTGGTACTCAGCACATTTCTCTCACTTTCCAGAAATAGAATACTGCTTGAACATGGGGCTGCCCTTGCATCCTTCCATGGTGCAATGAAATTGATGGAGCTCAATTAAAGATATAGGCCGCTTACTTGGCAAGTAGGACGTGCCAGCCCAGGGTGACGATGCTCTCTAATTTATGTTTTTCTCTCTCTTTCAAGTAATAGACTGCCGCTTGGCAACTTCACAAATGGACACAGTCGAGCTCAGAGTCTCAGGTGGGCAATGGAGAATTGTAGGTTCGGACTCTGTGGTGCAGCATTCCACAAACATTCTGCTACTGCACACTTATTAACCCCATTTAATAAAAGCAGTGATAAAAATATTTTAAAAACTTGAAAATATTTGTAGTTCAAATAATATACTATACACTCCAGTGCAAACTTTCCACCATATCCAACATGAAGGCTTTCTTACCACTCTTCTGGGAACACAGCATATCCCAAACACAGAAGTGAAGTCCCCTAAGCTCCCTTGCACTATGACGAATAAATACTCAAATAACAGTAAATATTTTTTCAAAAAAATTAAGAACACATATAACATGGAACAAGAAATACTAATTTGGGCCTCTATAGCCCAATTCTTGCACAGACCAGTTACAATATATCCCATCTTAGCATTTATCCTACCCAATTAATCACTTGAGAGAAATTTGTGCACTATACTGCCTGATTTTCCAAAGTTAATTAAGCAAAACTATCTTTGTGGCTTAGGGCTAGAGTGGTACCAGGTTTCCAGCTGATAATTTCTGCGCCACATGTTTTCAGTCTGTGTTCACAGCCTTTGATCACTAAGGAGCTGCTGTTTTCATGCCTGACAAATCTTCAATAATAAATAAAGTTGGAAGTTTGTAAAATTCAATTTTATTTCTGTAATCTCTGTAGACCAACCAGCCTAATATCAATAGTGGGGGAAGCTTTTAGAGGCCTTAATACAAGATAAAATTAATACTCACTTACAAAGGCTTGGGTTAATAGATAACAGCCAGTGTGGATTTGCACAAGGCAAGTTATAATAGGGCTCTATGAAGAGATAACAGTATGTATTGATAAAGGACATGCAACAGATCGTGTGTATATGGATTTTCAAAAGTAGCTTGATAAAGTTCCACATAGGATACTTATTGATAAAATTAAGCCACACGGTATTAAAGGGAATGTGGCAGCAATGATAGGAAGCTAGTGACAGGAGAGAAAGCAAAGATAAGTGCTAATAGATATTTCTCAAACTACAGGGAATGAAAATAATGGTGTTGGAGGGTGAGAAGAGAGAGTGAGTGAGCGAGAGAGGGAGAGAGAGAGGGAGACAGAAAGAGAGGGTGACAAACAAAAACAGAGAGGGGGACGTAGAGATCAGATAGCGCTTGTAAGGGGTTTTCTTACTAGGTCTCTCTCTCTGGTGAGACCTCTCTCTCTTTTGCACAGTAATTTACCGAGTGGTTCAACCCACTCACCCCTTAGGTTCTGTACACTGGACTTTGAGGCAGGAACTACAATGCAGAGAATACTCTGTAGACCAAGTTTAATGAAACAAAGTGAAATTTTATTGCATAAAGGAAAAATTGAATGTAAGCCAATAAGGTACATGGGAGGGAAAAACAAATCATAATACCGTACTAACCAATATATCCACAGGCATATTATACTTTACAAGGTTCACCATGAAATAGGGAAACACACGGAACATCGAGGGACAACAACTCATTGTTAATTACCCCCTAAAATGCCCACCCCCTAAACCTAGCTAGATTAGATTATGAGGGGCCAGAAACATGCTCACCAGTCCCAGTTAGAAAATAGAGGTTTTGAAGTCTGCGTTTTGGTCCTCTCAGGCGTCCTGTCTCCACGTGGTCAGCGGAACGCAGCGGGCTGCGACACACTCTTTTCTCCCTCGAGGTAATGGACACGGGTAGGCTGGATGTTAGCAGGCCTGGAGGTCGGCATGGAGAGAGACCAACTGTTTGACCATTTTCAGATAGGTTTCCCCTTGGAGGGTCGCCGTCTTTTCATCTCGTCAAATGGCCCGGGGTTTGTCGATGATCTCCCGATAGCTACCCCGGGTCTGGGCGCTGACTCGATCTTCCCTCTCGAACCTCTCTCTTGAACCTCCCTCTCGAACATCTGAACTCTCCTAATGGCTACCCCAGGTCTCCAGTTATTCTTCTCATCAAGGCCCTTATCTCCCGCCATATCAAGGTTAGTCATTGTTTAAATTTTGGTGGGCTTGTAGCACAGAGGGGTAGTCATTGTGTTTAAAGTACTTTCGGGATGGCCGGTAACTGCCATCTCTGGTCTGGAATGAACTTGTATTGTTCCCCTTGATGTCTTGATGTTCCCCTTTGAATTTGAAGCTGTTTCCCCTTTGTCTGGGTAAACATTTTGACGGCCTTTATCTACAGGCCGATCTGATTGGATCTGCATCCAATCCATATGTATGGGGTTCTGTTTGGTTTCGCATTCTCCGAAATTGCATTCCAGAACTTACTGTGGGCTGAATCCACAAAAGCTGTCTGTGGACTGCAGGAAGCATTTTAAAATGTCCCAAAAAGCTGGTCACGGGGTCTGGTGGCCATTTTATGTGCCCCTTTTTTTTCTGGCCTTTTCTGCCAATAGACCCTTATAGGACAATGTTCAATTTTGCGAATCCTACAGTCCTGCCTGATGATACTATAACTTGCTTGAAGTATCATAATTCTGGGTGAGCAAAATTTTCTGACTCTCCATTATCAAACCATCCCCTGTATTTACCTATCTATGACCCCACGACACATGCATTTCCCATTTCAGAAAACTCACACTGTACATTAAGCATCTATAGATGGCAATACATTGGAGTTAAAATCTGACACACATATTTCCAGGCGTGGAGGGGGCCTGATACCCCTACACCACCTGGTTCATACATATTATCTTTTATTAATAACAACACACATAATAAACTTCAATAGAATAATAAAGAAAGAAAATACACACAAAATCACATATGAATACTATCAAAAATAGAGGAGGGAGGGAAACTCTAACTCTATACATAGCAACAAAATTGAAACGGGTGTCTCCTCGTCTACCTGCACATAATGCTCCCTCCATTCTCCTCTGTTCTCATACTTCTGGAAACGTTTGTCCCTCTTACAATGTACAAAGAGTAAATAAATCACAATAAAAATCTGACATACTACGAGGATGTGGGAGGCTATCCTAATCCATGAAGGGACTTCTATATTAGTGAACAGGTCCCACCACTGTGGGGTCACTATATCCAATATGTCTGCCCTATTTCTAATGTCTTCTGCTCCAGCGTGTAAAAATGTTTCTGTGAAACGGCAACGGCTTTTAGTATCTTGGTGAGGTGTTCAGGGAGAGGGGGAATGACATAGCCAAAATGTGCAACGAATCGTTGAAGATCGGTGAAATTTTCTTTGACAGTGAGGTGAACAGTGGAAGGTTCAGGAATAGGGACAATTCGCTCTTGGGCCACTTGAACTTCTGCCTTGGGTTTGAAGCAGAAACTGCTGTCATTGACCAGACACCAGCCGTGCTGCCAATGTTGGTAGTGGGGTGCTGCAGTGGTGACACAGTATGTCCCACCTCCTATATATGCCACCTGTGGGGGCACATGGCTTTGTGCCATTGCCTCCATGGTGCAATTTATAGGCTTCGCGCCAGCAGCTCTGAACCCACACTGTGGTTTCGAATAGGCATTCAAGTGCTGGGGACACAGGATGATGTGTGCTCCCCGGCTCCGGCACCCCGAGAGGTTGGTACTCATCATTGCATGCTGCCATCGAATGATGTAAGGTGGGACTGCTGTGTAGCGAATGTGTGCACCCCCTTGAATGACTCCAATGTTCTCCACCCTGTATACCGGGGCGGGTTTAGCTGTCTTTCCCATAACCAGCATTCTTACCACTATACCCATAATGGTGTGATTAGACTGCCCACAGTCCACTGGGACTGGATAGGCCTCTGAAGCTAGTCTGAGCTGGCATGGACTTAATGCGTTCTCAAAAGGGTGGAGGGCTGCGAGGTGCTTATTGCTGATCCAGGAGGGGACCAAACCTTGTTTTAAATCCTCCAGATTACTGCGGCCCTCGTCCAGTAACCACGCCCCGTACAGCACACATGCCTCGTTCTGCGCAGCCTGATCTGACGCATTCTGATCCTCTCTGATGAGAGCATTTACAGTTTTAGCGTGTTTCTCCTGCTCAGCTATGATTTCTTTTAAGTGTAGTGTCATGGCCTGGTCCTCATGTAACTCAAAACCCACTACCTTATTCTCGTCCGTCAGTATCTTTCTTAACCGCGCTTTTAAACCATTGATCTGGGTCTGCAGCGCCACATCATCCAGAGTGTTGATGACGGGAGTCCCTGTGTTAAAGGCGGTAAAAATATAATTGCCTGTACCCCTTCTTTGTCTCCCTACCCTGTCCAAGACCTCATGTGGTGTGGTGTACAATCCGGCTCTTTGGACATCAGCAAAGTCAAACTCATAAAATTGTCTGAACATATTTGTTAACAGGGCCTGGTACAATTGCTCCATTTCCTTGGGGCACCACTCTGGCAATCGCACCTCGTGAGGTTTAAAATCACCGAGGCAACCGCGTAGTGCACCACTTGGTACAGCACCTGACCTGTGGGTACCAATACCAGTCCGTTCCCAGGTCCCTTGGTAGTGGTGGGGCACCCTTCCTTGCGGGCTTTGGCTACCGAAATCATGGGCAGGGGCTTGCGGGGGCGGGTGATGAGCTCAGTGGCATTCACCGGGATCGGAGAGTATGGGACTCCGCATGCCCGCGTGCTGACGTCCCACCTCATCCCTTTCCCAGCATCCTGCCACTGTCTCTGGAAAAAGATGGAGACGCCTGTGGGGCAGACACGTTCTGAACCCCACATACAGATGTAAATCCCCTCATCTGGTTCCCACCTTTTGTCCCAACAGACACTCAATCCCCCATGATTCCCCATAATAGTCCGATGGGTATTGTTACCCAGTCGCTCCCACTCGACCGTGGAGTTTTTCGTGGTCTTACTCAGCTTCCGAAGCCACCACCATCTGTCCAAAGGAACATGTCCATTGCATACTAAACAAATCTTCCTCCCGACGGTTACGCTGACTCTGGGCACGATGATCCTCACCCTGGGACACATTAGAGAAGTCTCTCCATATGCAAACCCGGACTGGCTGGAGTATTCCGTAGAGTTCGACCCCAGCCATCCTGGCCACCTCCCTTCGTGGAAGTAGGTGGCTGTTTCCTCAACGTCCCGTTCACCTGTCCCATCAGTCACGATGGGGGCTGTGTCCCCGGAGTATCCGTACACAATGGAGCCCTTGGTTAGCCCCGATAGGCCAAGCTACACCCGATCACCGCGAACATGATGAGAATCCTCTCCATGGTACCTTTGGTTCCTGCAACAGATTAACCGATACAGCCAGTCTCCCGAGAGATTCTGGCCCAGGTGAAGGCATGATCGGGTCTTTCGACCTCGATCCAAAACAAACACACACGCTGGGCAGATTCCAAAACTATTTCTTATAACTCCCATCACCTTAAAAATTTACACACCTTATACTTAACCAAACTTAAACTTAACTAAACTTATGTACAGCGCCGCCCGTCCCCGGGCGGCCTGCCTAATCCCTGTTCGGACTGCAGCTCACCGCTCCCTGTGGCGGGGCCGCACTGACCTGTAGCTTGAGTCCCCTGCAGCCTTTTGCTGCCAATTGGGGACTGTGTCTTTCTAGGGATTTCTCAAGTCGGTGTCTGCTGAAGTAGGGGGAATCGGGCCAGAGCTTTATTGGCTGAGGCGTCCGAGACGACCTGCGAGGGGGTACTTCGGGCGAGGCTCCCTTTGCGAGTGGACCTTTGGTTGGGACTTTAGCCCTCACAGCCCGTGGCTTCTCCACGACTGTCGGCTTCGGCTCCCTTCCCTCAGACTCCACCCCTTTGGGATTTGGGTCTGTGGCAGACGACTCCTTCTTACCTGTCCCTACAGGTGGAGAATCTCCGCCCCCAAGTTCTACCTCCCCTAAGCTTGAGCCGAGGGCGGGACCTCCATCCTCCAACTCCACCTCCTCCAGAATCGTGTCAGGGGCGGGGCCTAGCTGTTCGGGCTCCCCCCTAACTGTGCTCGGGTCAGGGGAAGGGCCTTGGTCTTCGGGCTCTGCCCCCCATTGGCCTAACCCCTAACCCTAACCCTAACCCTAAACCCTAACCCTAACCCTAAACCCTAACCCTAACCCTAACCCTACGAGTCCCAGGCCAATGGGGAAACCTCCCAGGTAAGCGGGATATCTCCTCCCCTCAAGCAGGCTGCGGCGCCAGCCTGTGTGGTCTGTGACTTTTTGCACGCTCAGGCTGAGGAATTTTACCCTCAGACCTGGCCTCGGTTGTTGGCTCTTTTGCATCCGGCTTAAATAGCTTGCACTGGTTTACGTGAAACCATTTAGTGCGCCGGGGCAACTTCACTGCGTATACCATGGGGCTGGCTTTATCTACAATATTGTAGGGCCCCATGTACAGTGGTTCTAAACTCCCCACTTGGGCAGAGTTTCCTACCATGACCTTGTCTCCTACTTCCCACTTCTGGGCTACGGTGGTGGGGACTGGTGGGTCTTGCACCGATTCCCGTCTAGCCTTGTCTATGGCTCTCTC
Source organism: Somniosus microcephalus (assembly GCF_052327205.1). Classification (NCBI taxonomy): domain Eukaryota; kingdom Metazoa; phylum Chordata; class Chondrichthyes; order Squaliformes; family Somniosidae; genus Somniosus; species Somniosus microcephalus. The sequence goes on from NC_140994.1 coordinate 63,987,526, forward strand.
TCCAGTGCGGATGGTCAGACCCAGGAATTTTACTTCCTGCTGGCCGATCCGTGCCTTCTTTGGGCTTATCTTGGAACCCTTTCTGCCTTTCTTACCCGTACTCGCTTCCCAGAGACAGTGATTTCTAAGATCCACGAGGATCCCGTGTTCTACTAAGAAATTGGACCCAAGGATCCCTTTTCCACCCTCCACCTCCCACTTCATCAGTGCACACTTCCACGTGGTGCGGAGTGGTCCTAAATGAATGGAGAGGGGGATGGAGAATGCGCCAGCCTGTTCTTTGCCCGTGAAGCCCGACAGAATATATGGAACCCCGGTGGACAGAGGTGAGGTGGTAGGGTTAGCTTCGTGGATCACGGTGCACGATGCCCCCGTATCCAACAGATAGGTCCCTTTTACCTTCTCTACCTCCATCTCCACGAGGGGTCGCCTCCATAAATCATATCGCAACGAACACAGGTAAACGGGCTACGCGGGCTCCAGTCATTGGGGCGAAGCGGTCGGGCTGCAGGAACGACAGGACCGGTGGTGACTGCTATCTTCCCCTGTGAGATCATAAGAGACCGCATTGTCTCTAAAATTGATTCTATCACAGCAGGATCTATAGCTGCAGGATCTCCTTTTCCTGGGACAGGGGCTGCGGCTTGGACCTGGACTCGTGCTGGGGCAGCGGTCTGGGTTTGGGCTTGGGCTGCGGGAGATTTTCCCTTATTGTCCTTCCACGGATTTTTACAGTCCCTGCGCCAATGTCCATCCTTCCCACACCCGTAGCAATTGAGCTTGGCCTGGGGAGGGCGATTCCCCTCCTGACGCCACTCCCCTTTACTTGGGGCTGGGGGTTTTGCCTCATGCACTTTTCCCTTAGAGGGAGGTGCCTCCTGACCCCTGCAATTCTTATACGCAATGGTGAGCTGTCGGAGCACTGTCTCCTCTGTGGTACCGGGACCTTGGGGGTCAAACCAAGATTTGGCTTGGGCCTGTATCTGCGGTAAGCTGTTGGCAACCAACAGCGGAGCCAATGAACCCGCTGGACATCGTTCATTGCGGCCCGTTCAGGCATGCCCGGACAGCTGCGCCGATACACTGGCCACAGCCTTTCTGCAAAAGCCCGTGGGGGCTCTCCAGTTAGCTGCATAGTCCCTTCCACACGGAGGAACGGGTTGCCGTCGTCCACTCCCATAACCTCCAGGACCTCGTCCCGGAGTTCCTCATACCCTCTCTGCCCCCTCTTACTCCCGTCTGAGAGGCACTGAAGGATTGTGCTATCCAGGGAGAATAGCAACATCTTAGCCTGTTCTGGACCATCGCAGTCATTGACAGCGGCTGTCTGCTCTATCTCCCTGAAATGGACTGAGGGATCTCCCTTCTTGGAGAGTTTTGGGAGGTGGCTCACCATCGCTCTGATTTGTTGGGCACTGTGGGGCAGTATGAGATGGTTCTGGAGGGGTCCATCATCGCCATTTGCGGTGGCGGGACCGTACCTCTGGTGCTGAGCAGGACACATTGGTGCCGGCTCTGGCTTCACTACCGGGGGTTGTTCTTCCTCCTGTTCCACCTCGGCTTCCTCCTCTTCTACCACCCCCCCTTCAGGCCAAACCTCACTATAGCTGAGGGTTCAGTGGCTGGTGCCACAACTACTTCACATGGAATCGGTTTTTTGGATTCCTTCAGGAAGCCTATGTGACTTGCCTTTGGGCTTACGAGGCATATCATGCCTTTTGCCTTAGCCAGGGCCATTCTTAGGTCTTCTACCGCCTTCTGGCAGGGGCCGTTGTCTGCGCTTTCAAACCCCTGCTCGATGGCCAGCCTGTAAGCTGCCTTAACCTCCACTACTTTCTCCTCCTGCGCTCTTAGCTGTTGTGCGAGGCGGGCGCTTTTCTCCCGTACTCTCGCTTCATGAATCTTTGCCTCAGTAACCTGGCATTCCAGGCACTCTACTTTAGCCTGATGTTGGCTGGCTACAGTTTGGCGTTCCTGATTCAGCGCATGAAGCGTTGCGATCAGCTTTTCCCCACCCATGGCCTTTTCCTCTATTTCTGATGCCTGGGTTTTGATCTTGGCTGCCTGCGCTGCAACGACTCTGTCCAAAATCTGGACTTTTCTTTTGTAGCACATCAGCCACACTGCCTTCTCTACTGACTTTTTATGTTCTTTACTCTCTGTCCACCTGATGGTTGCGTCTACCGGATGCCCATCCAGTAAGAGATCGGAAATCCACTGCTTAGTGAGATTTACCTTACCAGAAACATAATCCCTATCCTCTCATCCATAACATTTCGTCCATTTAAACCTGGGTCTAATACATTGCAATCCTGCTGCCAATGTCCTGCTGCGGTCACCATTTTCTGTAAGGGGTTTTCTTGCTAGGTCCCTCTTTCTGGTGAGACCTCTCTCTCTTTTGCACAGTAATTTACCGAGTGGTTCGACCCACTCACCCCTTAGGTTCTGTACACTGGACTTTGAGGCAGGAACTACAATGCAGAGAATACTCTGTAGACCAAGTTTAATGAAACAAAGTGAAATTTTATTGCATAAAGGAAAAATTGAATGTAAGCCAATAAGGTACATGGGAGGGAAAAACAAATCATAATACCGTACTAACCAATATATCCACAGGCATATTATACTTTACAAGGTTCACCATGAAATAGGGAAACACACGGAACATCGAGGGACAACAACTCATTGTTAATTATCCCCTAAAATGCCCACCCCCTAAACCTAGCTAGATTAGGTTATGAGGGGCCAGAAACATGCTCACCAATCCCAGTTAGAAAATAGAGGTTTTGAAGTCTGCGTTTTGGTCCTCTCAGGCGTCCTGTCTCCACGTGGTCAGCAGAACGCAGCAGGCTGCGACACACTCCTTTCTCCCTCGAGGTAATGGACATGGGCAGGCTGGATGTTAGCAGGCCTGGAGGTTGGTGTGGAGAGAGACCAACTGTTTGACCATTTTCAGATAGGCTTCCTCTTGGAGGGTCGCCGTCTTTTCGTCTCGTCAAATGACCCGGGGTTTGTCGATGATCTCCCGATAGCTACCCTGGGTCTGGGCGCTGACTCGATCTTCCCTCTCGAACCTCTCTCTCGAACCTCCCTCTCGAACATCTGAACTCTCCTAATGGCTACCCCAGGTCTCCAGTTATACTTCTCATCGAGGCCCTTATCTCCCGCCATATCAAGGTTAGTCCTTGTTTAAATTTTGACGGGCTTGTAGCACAGAGGGGTAGTCATTGTGTTTAAAGTGCTTTCGGGGTGGCCGGTCACTGCCATCTCTGGTCTGGAATGACCTTGTATTGTCTTTAATGGGTCTTGATGTTCCCCTTTGAATTTGAAGCTGTTTCCCTTTTGTCTGGGTAAACATTTTGATGGCCTTTATCTATAGGCCGATCTGATTGGATCTGCATCCAATCCATATGTATGGGGTTCTGTTTGGTTTCGCATTCTCCGAAATTGCATTCCAGAACTTACTGTGGGCTGAATCCACAAAAGCTGTCTGTGGACTGCAGGAAGCATTTTAAAATGTCCCAAAAAGCTGGTCACGGGGTCTGGTGGCCATTTTGTGTGCCCCTTTTTTTTCTGGGCTTCTTTTAAAACAGTCTTTAAAATTAAGGCCTTTTCTGCCCATAGACCCTTATAGGACAATGTTCAATTTTGCGAATCCTACACGCTAGACAAGAGTGATAGTCACAACATGAGAGAGGCACAATTATTTTGTAAATTTGTCTGTGAGCAATGCCATGGAAGAACAGGTCATTAATTATAATTTGTCACATATTTGGAATGACATTTGTTTGTACCAAGATATTTTTCTCAATAGGTAACATTCCACAAAATGCTCTGAGGTGATGGAACACATTTTGCTTGTTAGCTCAGACACGGAGCTGTTTACTGTTCACAAGGACACAGCTCCAAAGACAGGCACTGTGGCAGTGAATGTTTTCAGGGCTCACAGATTAAGGGAAGAGATGCTACATGGAGCTGAAAAGAAATGTTAGGAGAAAGTTATAGGCTGCTACGCAACAGGTATGGAGAAATTAAAGAATTAACTGAGTGCTGAAAGGTATTAACATGCTAATATAATAATGGCACTTACAATAGGGTAGTCTAAGCCTGGGCTGTGTGTGAAAATTTTGAATTATCCTTATACGTAAATTCAGATTACAGTACTGTTGCTGCCTGATGGGCTTTTTTTAATGAGCGAAAGTCTCAGTATAGAACCTGTGAATGTTAAGTACTTACTTCTAGATGTGCCCGGTGTATTTTTCCTGTAATCTAATTCAAAATAAGCCTATTTTAAAGCCACTCTGTGGAATAACTGTCCCATTTACTCAGTGAAACAGTGAGCCAGCTGCACTTGAATAACATCTCCTTGGAGAGCAACTAAATCCAAGCCTTGCTATCACTGCATTTGGCCTGATTGTAGGCCAATTAGAAGGTTTTTTTTCTTCTTAATTCGACTCCTGCAGAGGTTTTACTGTTGTCAGGTTTTGGGGTCTTCCCAAATCTTTATATCCTGCATTGTTTAGGCTCTGATGTTTTAGACCACTCTCGTGGGTATGTCTCGAGTCAACAAGCCTTCGAGTGTCTCTCTTTGCCTGGAACTCTAAGAAAGTTTTCAGCATTGTTTCCAGGCTAAACAACAGCAAACGCCGTTTGGCAATTGCTATTACGTACGGGTCTATCTAATGACACAATAAGATTTCCATTCAGTCTTTGAAAACGAATAGAGGCGCTCAGTGGACCTTCCGTAAAGTATAAAATATAAAGCAAATTTCTTAAATAAACGACAAATAAGCAAATGATCTATGTGTTGTAATACGTTTACTGTATGACTATCAGCTAACCTGCTCAAAAGATAAAATAATAAACAGATCAAAACATCAACAACTAATCTAATCACTTGTATTTGACAGCATTTCTCTAGTCTACCTGAGAGTCTAAGCTGTCACAAGTTCCTCTTCTTGAAATCTCTCCAGATAACTGCCAAACTGGAGAGAATTCTTTGTTGTTAGCACTTCTCCACCTCCAGCTGTGTTTTCATGGGACTCAGCCAATCTGACAGTCTTTCCTTAAGAGAGACCCTGCAGCTGCTGCTTCGAGAGTTCCCTGTCTTTCTATACCCAGAAGTAAGTGGGCCAGACACTTTCTGTGATTTGAACAGCCAGCTTCTAAGGTTTAACAAAAAAACGATTAAAATACAAACTGAACTAACTAAAAATCTGTGTATGCTTGAAAATTGAGCCAGATATCCCTCCAAAACTCAACACCCTTTGCAACATTGTATGAAAAGACTGAGGCCTAGAAATTGAGTGGGGTTAGCGCCCATTTTGAGGCGCTAGAGGGCCTAGCGCCGCAAGTACAGCCGATTGAGAAATTCACTTGGGCGCTGCCATCGGTGTTAGCCGGTTGCGCTGCGCCGGCACCGATGACGTCATCGGTGTGCGCAGCGTCCCGGTTGCCGTGGCAACGCGCCCGAACGCCGAAATTGAGTTGCGGCCGCCTCGCCCGTGGCAGCCGCAACCAACGATTTTTCAAAAGTTCGCTACGGGTCTTAGCGCCGGCGCATTAAGGTTGCGCGGCGGCCGGCCGCTTTCCCGGCGGCCGCCTGCCCGCACCTCCCTCCCCGGACTCCTCCAACACCCCCCCGCGGCACAGATGCGTGTGGGCCGCGAGCCCGGCACTTCTCCGAGGTGCCGGGCTCATTTTTCTCCACAGATCAACGGCCAGCGGTCGGGTGCAGGCAGCTCCTCCTTAACGGAAGGAGGAGGCCTGCACTTCCCCAGCCTGCCGCACCACATCGGGTGCCGCAGCGGCGGATTAGCGCCGCAATGCGGCAGTCAGCGCCCATTGCGAGGCGCTGACACCCTCCAGTAGCGCCAGCAGCCGTCTGGGCGCGGCGCTACTGAATTTTTGGCGCGCGCAGGGGGACTTAGCGCCGGCGCTAAATTTCCGGCGCTAAAGCCCTGGCGCGGCGCCAACTAAATTTCTAGGCCTGAGTTTTTCTGGCAGCTTAAAACTTTCTGTACAACAACAACTGAGATTTAAAGTGACGGCTACGAGAACAACTTATTTCAGATTTCCAGCATCCTCAGTATCTTGCTTTTGAACTTTGTTTTAGTCATAGCCGTGTTTCAACAAAAAAAACTGGGCAGAAACCGGAGTAAAAATGTACTCAGCACTCAGCTGATAATGGGTCTGAAAGAAGATGCCAATCTATGATGAGGTGGATGCTCTTCCAGGGCATCTTCTTGCCTAATGTCATCAGTGCACAACCTTTTAATTCAAGAAATAAAGAACTAACAGTATCCATGAAGGATCTACTAAAGCGGAGGTAGATAAACAATTAACAAAAAGAGGTGATGTTGGGCTGACAGACATACTGACTGATGTTCTCCAGGGATCAGTATTGGGTCCTTACTATTTCTAACCTACATAAATCACCTGTATTTAGAAATGAAACACTAGTTGATTAAGTCTTCAGATGACACTAAGCTAGGGAACAGTTGAGTCTGACGAAGCAGACAAGGAATTACAGAAGAACCTAGACAAAATTTGCAAGTGAGCAGAACTATAACATGGGAACCATACTTAATCAATGGTGTTGAACTAGCTCAGGGAGAAGCTGAAAGAGGTATGGGACTGATAGTTTTACCATGTCCAGTAGCAATCAACAAAGCAAGGGGAATGCTGAGCTATATTGACTAACCTCATTGTGAAAGGAAACAAGTCATAGCTTTCACAATTCAATTATTGCTTCAATATATAGGCGCCCATGAAAGCTGCATCACAGATTAAGGTCACTCATTGTATTTATTTTAAGTTATAGATGTATTAGAAGTTCATCTAACCTTTTTAAGAGCTTGTTGCGAGTTATTTGGCAGTACAACATATTGGAAGCCTTCTGTATTATATTTTTTATGACCTAAGATGTACAGAATAAATATGTTTTAGAAACAGTTACTCTTTAGGAAGAGGCAGTCTTTCCTTACTAAACTCCAGAATGGAGAAAGGAGCCTCTCCGTCTGCATGCTGCAGGCAAACTCTTTGATCTGTAGACTGCACATGGTGCAGAAGCTCAGTTACAATTGTTAATTACATTATCAGTCTGTTGAAGGAAAGTGGTCGCCTCCAGTCCAGATCCAAGGTCGTCCCATCCTCTGTCGTCGAATTACAGTATGCAGACGACGCTTGCGTCTGCGCTCACTCGGAGGTTGAACTCCAAACCATCATCAACACCTTCACCGAAGCGTATGAGAGCATGGGCCTTACACTAAACATCCGTAAGACAAAGGTCCTCTACCAACCTGGCCCCGCCACACAGTACTGCCCCCCGATTATCAAAATCCACGACAAGGCCTTGGACAACGTGGACCACTTTTCATACCTCGGGAGCCTACTGTCAACAAGGGCAGACGTCGACGACGAAGTCCAACACTGCCTTCAGTGTGCCAGTGCAGCCTTCGGTCACCTGAGGAAGAGAGTGTTTGAAGACCAGGACCTCAAACCTGGCACTAAGCTCATGGTCTACAGAGCAGCAGTGATACCCGCCCTGCTGTAAGCCTCAGAAACATGGACCATGTGCAGCAGGCACCTCAAAGCACTGGAGAGGTACCACCAACGCTGCCTCCGCAAGATCCTGCAAATCCATTGGCAGGATAGGCGCACCAACGTCAGTGTTTTTGCTCAGGCCAACATCCCCAGCATCGAAGCTTTGACCACGCTCGATCAGCTCCGATGGACAGGTCACATTGTCCGCATGCCCGATATGAGACTCCCAAAACAAGCACTCTACTCAGAGCTCCGACACGGCAAGAGAGCCCCAGGTGGGCAGAGGAAACGCTTCAAGGACACCCTCAATGCCTCCTTGAAAAAGTGTAACATCCCCACCGACACCTGGGAATCCCTGGCCCAAGACCGCACAAAGTGGAGGAGAAGCATCCGGGAAGGCGCCAAACACCTCGAGTCTCTTCGCCGGGAGCAAGCGGAAGCCAAGCACAGGCAGCGCAAGGAGCGCACGTCAACCCAAGCACCCCACCCACCCACCCCTTCAACCACCGTCTGCCCCAGCTGTGACAGAGACTGTAGGTCCCGCATTGGACTAATCAGTCACCTGCGAACTCATTTTTAATGTGGAAGCAAGTTGTCCTCGGTTCCGAGGGGCTGCCTAAGAAGAAGAGAGACTCTAAACCATGCCAGTCAGGCAGAGGAACAGTTTCAACTGGTGGCAAGTGCCGAAGTACGTGAGCTTACAGATGAATGTGTCACATCTAAAGTAGCTGAACCATCAAGGCCTCGTTGTTCAAAACTGCTTAAAGCACCAACAAGACCTGGGTAACAGCCAATTGCCCATTAGTATGGAATGTAAACATCTTCTACCAATGCGTCTGAATGATTGATTAACAGCTGGTTTGGATTTGGAATATAAACTGCAGATTAAAGTTCATTTCAGTTTTTGAGACTGGCACTTGGCCTCTGCAGGCCAACGTACGAAGCTTGTTGCTCATGTGCAGTGTTGTGTTGCTGAAGATCTATGAAGGGCCATTTCATCTAAAAGTTTATTACATAACTTTGTAAGAAGTAAGTTTAGAAAAAGGCATTTAACCCCCTATGGATTGATTCTATCTTTATTATTGTCTATGTATTTGTACTATTAACATCTTGCTATGCCTTTGTACTACTGTGTATTATCTTACCTGTAACTCATAGAATGATACAGCACAGAAGGAGGCCATTTGGCCCATAGTGCCTGTGCTGGCTCTGGTAGAACTACCAATTAATCCCACTCCCCTGCTCTTTCCCCATAGCCCTATAAATTTTTCCCTTCAAGTATTTATCCACTTCCCTTTTGAAAGTTACTATTGAATCTGCTTCCACTACCCATTGCATTCCAGATCACAACAAATCGCTGAGTAAAAATTTTTTTCCTCATGTTGCCTCTGGTTCGTTTGCCAATCGCCTTAAATCTGTGTCCTTTGGTTACCGACCCTTCTGTCACTCGAAACAGTTTCTCCTTATTTACTGTATCAAAACACTCCATGATTATGAACACCTCGATCAAATCTCCTCTCAAACTTCTCTGATCTAAGGACAGCAACCCAGCTCCTCCAGTCTCTCCACGTAACTGAACTTCCTCAACCTGGTACCATTCTAAAGAAATAAAAGCAGAAAATGCTGGAAATACTCAGCAAGTCAGGCAGCATCTGTAGAGAGAGAAACAGAGTTAACGTTTCAGGTTGATGACTGTTAGATTCGTGTGTTTAATGGAGACACGGAATGCAGGAGTTGATTTAACAAGTGTTTACTGAACAAAGTCTGGAGATGAACTAACTACACAAGACGCTACACAGGCTTATATACCCGAGTGGTCACTACTGGTACTACAGTATACAGGGGCTTCAAAAACATAGTTCCTCTTAAAGGTACATACACTACAATTCCTCCCCTTTTAGATAAATAGTACATAACATTTTAAGTAATCATTAAATAACATTTTTACAAGAACAATAATATACACATTTGCTGAAGCTAATCAATTACAAATTCAGTCTCTCTGGAGGCTTCCTGACTCGGTCCGGATAACGCCTCGGTGGTGTAGTAGGTTCTTTTGGCAAGGTCGATTCGGCTTCAATGCCAGTGTCGGGTTCATCTGGTTCCAGTAGCACCGGATCGGAGGTAGATACTATGGGTATCTCTGCTTCATCACTAGGCGTATAGAGTTGTGGTGTAGGTTGTCCTTTTTCGGATGACTCTATGATCTGGTCAGCATGGCGCCTTATTATGCTTCCTCCAATGTCCAAGGTATACATCAGCGGTCCTAGTTGTGTGCAAATAGTTCCAGGCTGCCATTTCTCAGTACGGTAGTCCCGGGCCAAAACTGGTTGACCTATCTGGAAGGTTCTAGTTGGCCTTTCATTCATGCTTTGAAATTGCCGGTTCTCTACGTCCCTTCTGACGTTTGGCTTGACCAAATCCAGCCGGCATCTTAGGCTTCTATTGAAAAACATCATGGCGGAGGTTTGGTTTGTAACCACATGTGTTGCATTCCGGTACGCAAACAAGAAGTTATCTACCTTATGTTGTAGATTTATGTCTTCATTACCCATGGCCTTTATGGCCTTCTTGAAGGTCTGGACAAACCTTTCAGCCAATCCATTGGTGGCGGGATGGTATGGGGCGGACGTGTAGTGCTTAACCCCATTGTTTTTTAAGAACTTCCTGAATTCTTTGGATACAAATTGCGGTCCATTATCAGAACAGATCTGTTCAGGCAGCCCATTCCTGGCGAATATGGTCCTTAATACTGTGATGGTTTTTTCCGTGGTGGTGGAGGACATCTTTATTACCTCCGGCCACTTGGAGTGTGCATCCACCGCGATTAAGAACATTGAGTCCATAAATGGACCAGCAAAGTCGATATGTACCCTTTGCCATGGAGATGAGGGCCACTCCCATGGATGTAGAGGGGCTTGTGGTGGGGCGTTTTGGACCTTCTGGCATCCTAGACAGCTCTTGGTCATTTCTTCGATGTCTCCATCGATACCTGGCCACCACACAAACGCTCTGGCTAAGTTCTTCATTTTCACTCCACCCAGATGTCCCTCGTGAAGCTCCTTTAGCACTCTATCCTTGAGTTTGGGTGGAATCACCACTCTGGATCCACACATCAAGGTTCCTCGGCACACTGACAGCTGTTCTCTTCTTTGCGAGAATGCTGGCAACAGTGGTTCGCCATGTGCTGGCCATCCCTTCACCGTTAAATCGTAGACTTGTGAGAGAGTCGGGTCATTTCGCATTTCCTTTTCAATGGTAGAATTTGTCACCGGTAGACATTCCACTATGGTCGAGTGGAACATCTCCACTGGGTCCACTGTAGGTGCCTCTTCCACCGTTGGCAACGGTAACCCGTCAGCATTCCCATGCTGTTTTGTTCCTTTGTATTCTATGTCATATTGGTGTGCCCCTAGGAAAAGGGACCACCTCTGTAGCCTTTGCGCTGTCATAATGGGAATGCCCTTTTTAGGGTTGAATATGGAGACGAGGGGTTGATGGTCAGTCAACAAGGTAAATTTTTGTCCGTGTAGGTAATGGTTGAATTTCTTCACCCCTCACACCAGGCTGAGTGCCTCCCTGTCGATCTGGGCATAGTTACGCTCAGCTGAGTTCAATGAGCGTGACGCAAAAGCTATCGGCCGCTCCGAGCCATCAGGGAATCTATGCGATAATACCGCTCCCACGCCGTAAGGGGATGCATCGCACGTCAGTCTGATTGGCAGTGATGGGTTGTAATGAGCCAACACTTCCCTGGACGTGATCAAGCCTTTGCATTTATGGAAGGCACATTTACAGTCTTCGCTCCATTTCCAAACTACTCCCGTTTGTAGCAGTGCGTTAAGAGGGTGCAGAACCGTCGACAAGTTTGGTAAAAATTTATGATAGTAATTTACTAATCCCAGGAACGACCTTAATTGTGAGACATTTTCAGGCGCTGGGGCCTTTACGACCGCTTCAATTTTTTCAGGTGACTTATGCAACCCTTCTTCGTTAATGACATGGCCACAATATGATATTTGTTTCTGGAAAAATTTGCACTTGGGGTGATTTGCTCATAGGCCCCGTTCTCTCAGCCTTGTGAGCACCTGCTCGAAGTTGGCAAGGTGCTCGTTGTCATTTTCTCCTGTTACAAGGATGTCGTCTAGGTAGCATTGAGTCCCCGGAATCCCTTGCAGGACTTGCTCCATAGCTCTTTGCCAGATAGCCGGAGCTGATGCCACTCCGAAAACCAGTCGATTGTACTGACACAGGCCTTTGTGTGTGTTTACCATGAGATACTTTTTAGAGGCCTCCTCAACCTCCATCTGTAGATATGCCTGTGCTAAGTCAATTTTGGTGAAACGTTTCCTCCGGATAGTGAGGCGAAAATATCTTCTATCCTCGGAAGAGGATACTGTACCGTGTGAAGAACCGGGTTTACAGTCACCTTGAAGTCCCCACAGATGCGAACTTTTCTCTGTTCTTCAGATTTATCATTATTCAACATTTTCTTCATGACCGGGCGATGGGTGTTGCCCACTCGCTCCAATCTACCTTGGATAACACGCCTGCTTTTTCCAAATTCTCCAGCTCTGCCTCGACGGCTGGACAAATTGCGTATGGCACCGGCCTTGCCTTAAAAAACTTGGGAATTGCCGCATCTTCCACTTTTATTGAGGCGGTGGCGCCTTTCAGGGTTCCTAGTTCCTGTTGAAACACTTCTTTGGTGTTAACCAAGATTTCTTTTAATCGTCCAGGTATGACGTCATCATCATTTTTTTTCTTACTGGTCACCGTCAGTGCCTGAATGGAGTGCCAGTCTAAACGTATCTTTCTGATCCATTCACGTCCCAACAACGGTGGTCCACCATCTTGCAGAACGTATAAATACAACTTCTGTATTTCCTTGCCGTTGTATACAACAGGCACCCTTGTTTTCCCTCTGGGGTATACTTTCTGCCCCGTATATGTCTTCAAGATAATGGATGTGTCTTTCAAAGGTATATGCGGAAATAGCCGCTCGTAATCCCATCGACTCATGATGGTCAGAGCTGATCCTGTATCTAGCTCCATTTTGACTGGGGACCCTCCGCTATCATGAGGGTAACCCAAATGGTCTGGTAATCTTCTTTGGCAATTACATTATGTAATTTGAGACAGCTTAGTCTCTTGTTTCCGGAGTCGCTATCGCTCTTCTGGTCTTCGGAGCTACTGTCCGTCATCATTTGTACCTTTCTGTACTTTTCCTTATTGACCTTTTTACTGTCAGCGGATTTCTTTCCAGATCTGCATACACGTGCAATGTGTCCCATCTTTCCGCATTGCCTGCATGCTTTGTCCTTGAACCAGCAGTCCTTCTGGTCATGGGTGGATCTGCCGCAGCGATAACATCTCTCGAAACCCCGTGTCATTTCATGGGTGCCGAAGTCCTGTGGATTTTGCTGTATCTCTGCAGCTCCTCTTGCTGCTGCTTCGTATGATACAGCCACACTGAAAGCCTTGTCCAGTGTCAAATCTTTCTCAGAAAGTAGTCTTTTCTGTGTTCCTTCGCTTAGGAGACCGCAGACGAATTTGTCTCGTAGAGAATCTGCCAGTCCTGCCCCGAATTGGCAGTGCTTTGACAGCTTTCGTAATTCGGTGAGGTAATCAGCGTTACTTTCATTCTTGTGCTGATTCCTCCTGAAGAATTTGAATCGTTCCGCTATCAGCAGCGGCGTTGGGTTTAAGTGCTCCTGTAAGGTATCAACAATCTCCTTAAAATTCTTGTCCATCGGTTTGGCTGGAGTGATCAAGTTTCGTAACAGCCCGTATGTCCTTGCGCCCATCAGATTTAGAAGTACCGATGCCTTTTTATCATCCGCTACTTCATTCGCCTTGCAATATACCTCCACTCTTTCCACATATGTGGTCCAATCTTCTATATCACTATCGAAAGCAGTAATATTGCCAGTCTTCGGCATCTTGAAAATCTAAAATGGCACTTCCCGCGCTTTTCCTCCATCCCCGATGGATCAAAATGGCACCTCCCGCACTTTTCTTTCTTCCCCGCCAAGTTAAGATGGCGCCTCCCGTGCTTTCCCGCCGCTGCCACTGCTGCCAACGCTGTTCTCCACGGTTCCCGTTGCGACCTGCAGCTTTTCGCGGTATTTCTATTTTTTTTAAATTATAATTCACTTCAATAGTTTCTCCGTTACTTGGAGAACCGTTCCTGTCGTGGAGCGGACCCTCTGGGACTTTCCCCTCCCTCTGCTCGGTCCAAACGCCGACCTGCTTTGCAGCACCGGCCGCGCCCTGAGCGCTCCACCCTCTCTCTCTCTTTGCTTCTGCTTCCTGAATCGCTGCCCGGCCCCGTTGCAGAGCCACCCGATCGAGCTCTAGCCCGCCGCAGCCCAGGAAGGATCAGTGCACTACCTGCCACCAGCCCGTTTAGCTGGTGAAACCACAGTTTTTTTTCTTGCTTCTGGCTTCAACCTTTGGCTGAGGAATCGATCCCCTTGAGGTGCTGCCGAATTGCAGGTAAGTTCGTTTCTAACTCATCGCCACTGTTAGATCCGTGTGTTTAATGGAGACATGGAATGCAGGAGTTGATTTAATAGGTATTTACTGAACAAAGTCTGGAGGTGAACTAACTACACAAGACGCTACACAGGCTTATATACCCGAGTGGTCACTACTGGTACTACAGTATACAGGGGCTTCAAAAACATAGTTCCTCTTAAAGGTACATACACTACAATGACCTTTCTGCAGAGTTCTTACACTATCCCTTTAATCCCATGGGCTTTAATTTTGCTAACAAATCTATTATGTGGTACTTTATCAAACGCCTTTTGAAAGTCCATATACACATCGACTGTACTACCCTCATCAACAGTCTCCATTATTTCATCAAAGAACTCAATCAAGTTAGTCAGACACGATTTGCCTTTAATAAATCCATGCAGACTTTCATTTATTAGCCCATACTTTTCCTAGTGACAATTAATTTTGTCTTGGATTATTGGCCCTAAAAATTTCCCAACACCTCAGATCTCCTTTTTGGCCTTAATTGGCCCCACCCTTCCTTTGACTAACCTTTTACTATTTATATGTTTATAAAAGACTTTTGGGATCCCTTTTATGTTAGCCGCTAATCTATTCTCATACTCTCTCTTTGTCCCTCTTACTCCCTTTTTTAAAGATCTCCTCTGTACTTCCTGTATGCAGCTTGGTTCTCTACTGTATCATGAACCTACATTTGTCATAAGCCTCCTTTTTCTGTTTCATTTTAATCTCTATGGGCTAAAAATTCATTTGCCCCTGAAAATGGGCGCAGGGATCGCGATGCGGGATCAACCTGTGCCTGTTCAAAGTAATGAAGGCAGCACACAAACTTTATGCTGCCTGCTAATTAGAATGATTGTGGCGTGCAGCCCAGCTGAACGTGCTGCTGCGTGGCTGCACGCTCAGCAGGGGGTCCAAGTTTGTGTGAGGCTAGCACCAATTAAAGCTAGCCTGCACTTCTTAAAGCCAGCCTGCAAAGGGGCGGTGCATTCTGGCTGCAGCAGGTGATTCACCTGGCTGGGGAACAGAGTCTGTAGACTTTAGCAACTTGAAATAACTGCACAAAGCACCAAAGACTTCTACAAACTCAGCAACAGAAGTAGAAATCAATCAGCAACTAACCTGCAAGTAATTGAGGATCCCTTTAAATAGCACTGGTGGGGGGTCCTTCCTGCTGCTGAACTCATGTTCAGCTGTGTCAGCTTAAGCACCAGCTAGAGCGTTGAGCTCCAAAATGGCAGCGCTGGCGTCAAATCAGCTTTGCACACTGATTGATGTCACAATCTGCCTAATCTGCATACTTCCAGCGCATGCTCCCTACACTAACGACCTTCCCAAAATGGCGTCCGGCGTGGCCCGCACTAGAAATGTGCCGCGGATGCCATTTTAGAACGTAAATGGTGCTACTGAGCCGAATTTTCTGGCCTCTGTCTTTAATCACTCAATTACATGATCCCTTTCCAGTGCTACAACAGTTTCTTTGATCAACACTGCCAACCCCTTCCTTTTTTTCCTTTTCTATCTTTCCTGAATACATTGTAGCCAGGAATATTAAGTTCCCAATCCTCCACTTCTTTGAGCCACTCTGTTATTGCCACTATATCATAGTCCCATGTGGCGACTTGTGGCTGCAGCTCACCAATCTTATTTACCACACTCCGTGCATTTACGCACATGGACACCAAAATCTTAGACTGCCTCGCATTTGCCTCCCTGTCTGATCCCTCCTATTTCTGAACTACTATTTATTCTCATGCTGTTTCTCTCTCCCAGTCCTCTGTGCACCTTGTTCCATCCTGGTGCTCATATCTCTACCAGATTAGTTCAAACCCTCTCCAACAGCACTAGTTAACCTTCCCGCTAGGACATTGGGCCCAGCTCTGTTAAGGTGCAACCCGTCCACCTTGAACAGGCCCCCTCCCCCTCCCCCTCCCTCAGAACTGGTCCCAATGTTCCAGGAATCTGAAGCCCTCGCTGTAGTGTATGTGCTTTAAGTCAGAACTACTTTTTACAGCTCCTGTATACTGTAGTACCGGCAGTGACCACACCGGTATATAAGCTGTGTGCATGCCTCTGTACCCCAGTCTAGAGATTACCCTCCTCCAGTAAAGACCTGTTATTTGTTTATGTACAGCATCCGTGTAACTATTTATCCACTGAACCACGGATCTAACAGTGGCGACGAGTGTTGATGCGACTCTACCTGCAACATAAATTTTTTTTTAAAAATAGTCGAGTCCAGGAACACGGGCGTTGACCGCGAGCAACCGCCCAGCAGTCAGGCAGAGATCCAACTTTGCTGGGGAGGCTGTGGAGAGCCGGGCTTGGTTCCCCAGCCACGACGAGCAGCAAGAGACCAACGACAGGTCCAGAGCAGACCCTTCCCGAGCAGCGGCGGCTGGAGCCGACTGACAGCAGAGAGAGAGAGCTGGGCAGCGTCGACGGGGTAAGAAAGAGGGTGAAGAGAGCAGGGCGCAGCCGGGGGTTGATCACCGAGTGGCGTCGAGGAAAAATACTGCAAACCGGGGAGAGAGAGGGTAAGAAACAGCCGGGTTCTAAACCGAGCGGCGTCAACAAATATCAAGAGAAGAATGCGTAGAGCACAGCCAGGGATCACGGGCTGATCAGGGTCCACGGGGCGAAGCAAGGGGAGACGCCATTGAGCCACGGAGAAGCAGGGAGAGCGCGGGAGGCGCCATTGAGCCACGGAGAAGAAGGAAGAGCGCGGGAGACGCCATTTTGCGAAGCCGCAGCGGAGAAGACGGGCGAGCGCGGGAAGGAAGGAAAGCGCGGGAGACGCCATTTTGTGCCAGCGGAGAAGAAGGGGAAGTGCGGGAGGCGCCATTGGTGATAGTTAACGCACAACCAAGGATGCCGAAGAGTGGCAGTATCTCTACGTTCGACAATGAAGTCGAAGATTGGGCGACATATGTGGAACATATTGAGGTGTACTGCAGGGCGAATAAAGTGCCAGATGCTAATAAAGCACAGGTTCTGTTAAATTCCATGGGTGCAAAAACTTATGGGTTACTGCGAAATCTAATAACCCCAGAGAAGCCGGTAAACAAGAATTTTGAAAGCATAGTAGAAATCCTGCAGGACCACTTAAACCCCACACCACTGCTAATAGCAGAACGATTTAAGTTCCATAAAAGGAACCAACACAAAGGCGAAAGCAATGCTGAGTACCTAACGGAACTGCGCAAGCTATTGAAATACTGCCAGTTTGGAGCGGGACTAGCAGACACGTTAAGGGACAAGTTTGTGTGTGGGCTACAAAGTGAAGGAACCCAGAAACGGCTTCTATCAGAAAAGGACCTTACGCTGGACAAAGCTTTCAGTATGGCAGTATCACACGAAGCAGCCGCAAGGGGCGCTGCAGAGATACAACGGAGACCGCAAGAATATGGCACCAACGAAATGACCTATGGAACAGGGAAGTGCTATCGCTGCGGCAGAACAACACATGACCAAAAAGATTGTTGGTTCAAGGACCAAGTGTGCAGACAGTGTGGGAAAGCAGGACACATAGCAAGAGTCTGCAGGTCTGGGAAGAAAACCAACAGAAGTATAAAAAGGTACACCAGATGATGGACAGTGGTTCAGATGAACAGAAAAGTGACACAGACTCCGGAAGCAAGGAGCTGGGTTGTCTGAAACTACATAATGTAACTGAAATGGAGGATCACCAGACTATCTGGGTTACACTCAAGATAGACGGAGTCCAAGTGGAAATGGAATTGGACACAGGGTCAGCTCTAACAGTCATAAATCAAAGAGACTACAAGTGGCTATTTTCACACATACCCTTGAAAGCTACAGAGATTGTCTTGAAGACGTATACGGGGCAAAAAGTCTACCCCAAAGGAAAAATAAGGGTGAAAGTGACATATAAAGGTCAGGAAATATCTAAAATGGATATATATGTATTGCCAAATGGAGGACCACCACTGCTAGGACATGAATGGATCCAGAAGATACATTTAGATTGGCATTCCATACAGGCACTGAAGGTGGAGGCCAAAAAGGATGACGACGTCACACCTGGACGACTGTCAAAAATGCTAACTGACGCAAAAGAAGTGTTCCAGGAGGGACTAGGAACACTAAAAGGAATAACAGCAACAATTAAAATAGAGGATAATGCAAGCCCAAAGTTTCTGAAGGCCAGACCAGTGCCTTATGCGATCAGACCAGCGGTTGAAGCAGAGCTGGAAGGGTTGGAACGTTCAGGAGTACTGTCCAAAGTGGACTGGAGCGAGTGGGCTACACCCATCGTTCCTGTAATGAAGAGGTCGTTGAGTAATACACCTGGGGAACCAAAGAAGGTCCGCATCTGTGGGGATTTTAAGGTGACAGTGAACCCAGTCCTTCACATGGTGCAATATCCGCTTCCACGAATTGAGGATATTTTCGCCTCGCTATCTGGTGGTAAACGCTTCACCAAAATTGATCTAGCCCAGGCGTACTTGCAAATGGAGGTAGAAGAAGCTTCGAAACATTACCTTACAATCAACACCCATAAAGGTCTCTATCAATACAACCGGCTGGTGTTTGGAGTAGCCTCGGCTCCGGCTATCTGGCAAAGGGCGATGGATCAGGTCCTGCAAGGGATTCCAGGGACCCAGTGTTATTTGGACGACATCTTGGTCACGGGCGAAAATGATGGTGATCACCTCGCTAACTTGGAGAAGGTGCTTGCCAGATTAAAGGAATATGGGCTACGAGCTAATCGCCACAAGTGCGAGTTTTTCCAGAAACAGATCTCATATTGCGGCCACGTCATCGACGAAGAGGGGTTACATAAGTCCCCTGACAAGATTGAGGCAGTAGTCAAGGCTCCAGCACCGGAAAATGTGTCACAACTGAGGTCGTTCCTCGGGCTGGTAAACTATTACCACAAGTTCTTACCAAATTTGTCTACGGTATTACACACGCTGAACACCCTACTGCAAACAGGGGTACCATGGAAGTGGGGTGACGAACGTAGATGAGCTTTCCAGAAGTGTAAAGAATTGATCACATCAAAAGAGGTGTTGGCCCATTTCAACCCAGCACTACCAATTCGCTTGGCATGTGATGCATCACCCTACGGCATTGGAGCGGTGCTGTCGCACAAATTCCCAGATGGGTTGGAGAGGCCAGTAGCCTTTGCGTCTCGGTCACTAACCTCAGCCAAGCGCAACTACGCCCAGATTGACAGGGAGGCCCTCAGCCTAGTATGGGGAGTAAAAAAATTCAACCACTATCTGCATGGACAGAAGTTCATCTTGCTGACTGACCACCAACCACTTGTCTCCATCTTTAATCCTAAGAAGGGCGTGCCAGTAATGACTGCACAGCGGTTACAAAGATGGTCCCTGTTTCTAGGGGCGAATCAATATGAAATAGAATATAAAGGCGCGAGACAGCATGGGAACGCTGATGGGCTATCGCGCCTGCCACTGCCTACTGTGGAGGAAGCACCAGCAGTGGACCCTATCGAGATATTTTATTTGTCGATAATTGAACGATTGCCAGTAACAAACGCGGATATAGAGAAGGAGACCCGCAATGATCCGACGCTGTCACGGGTATATGAATTGATGGTGAGGGGATGGCCAACACATGGCGATTCACTGTTGCCAGCATTCTCATCCAGAAGAGAACAGCTGTCAGTATGCCAGGGGACAGTGATGTGTGGATCCAAAGTGGTGATTCCACCCAAGTTAAGGGAGAGAGTGCTAAATGAGCCACATGAAGGTCATCTGGGGGGAGTGAAAATGAAAAGCCTAGCTAGGGCTTATGTGTGGTGGCCGGGAATTGATCAACAAATCGAAGACCTAACTAAGAGCTGCTTAGGATGCCAGAAGGTCCAAAATGCACCACCACATGCCCCTCTACACCCATGGGAGTGGCCCTCCTCTCCATGGCAGCGGGTGCACATTGATTTCGCTGGTCCATTCATGGACTCAATGTTCTTAATAGCAGTGGATGCTCATTCAAAGTGGCCTGAGGTGATAAAGATGTCTTCAACCACTACAGAGAAAACGATTGCAGTCCTACGGACCATATTTGCCAGAAACGGTTTGCCAGAGCAGATCTGCTCTGATAATGGACCACAGTTTGTGTCCGACGAGTTCCAAAAATTCATGAAAAGGAATGGGGTAAGGCATTACACATCCGCCCCGTATCATCCAGCCACCAATGGATTGGCTGAGAGTTTCGTACAAACCTTTAAGAACGCGATAAAGGCCATGTGCGACGAGGAAATTCCACTACAGCATAAGATGGACAATTTCTTATTAGCCTACCGAAACGCGACACATGCAGTTACCAACCAGACCCCGGCCATGATGCTCTTTAACCGAAGGTTGAGATCTCGTCTGGACTTGCTCAGACCAAATGTGCGAAGAAATGTTGAGGGCAAACAATTCCAGCACATCAACGAGAAGCCGACAAGGAGCTTCAATGTAGGGCAACCAGTCTTGGCCCGGAACTATCGAACAGAGAAGTGGCAACCCGGAACGATATGTACAAGGCAGGGGCCATTAATGTACACAGTGGATGTCGGGGAGAACATTGTGAGACGCCACGTCGATCAGATCTTAGCATCACAGGAATACGTCAACCCCATGTCGCGAGTACCTGGGGATGAACCCGACATACCGGTAGCATCTACTTCAGACCCAGTAGCAGTGGAACCCGATGAACTACCCGATGAAAGGGGGTCAGAATCGCCTCTGCACCAAGAACAAGAACCTCCGGAAAGGCGCTATCCCGAAAGGGTCAGGAAGCCGCCCCAAAGACTGAATCTATAAATGGACTTTTGTTATTGAATGTACATGTAAAAATGTAATTGTTATTTGAATATTAAGGGGGTATTATTAATCTAAAAAGGGAGAAATTGTCGTGTATGTGTTTTAAGTCAGAACTACTTTTTACAGCTCCTGTATACTGTAGTACCGGCAGTGACCACATGCCTCTGTACCCCAGTCTAGAGATTACCCTCCTCCAGTAAAGACCTGTTATTTGTTTATGTACAGCATCCGTGTAATTATTTATCCACTGAACCACGGATCTAACACTCACCACTGCACCATTTCTCCAGCCACGTGTTAATCAGTTTTATCCTACCATTCCTATACTCACTAGCTCGTGGCACTGGGCGTAATCCAGAGAGTACTATCTTTCAAACTTCCTCTCTCACTCCTGATACTCTGACTGCAGGACCTCAACCCTTTTTCTTCCTACGTCATTTTTTCCCACATGGACCATGACTTCTCACTGTCCCCCTTCCCCCGTCAAAATGTTCTGCCCCCTCTCAGTGATGTCCTTTACCCTGGCTCCAAGGAGACAACACACCAGGTGAGACTAATGTTGATAACTGCAGAAATGCCTGTCTATCCCCGTGTCTATCGAATCCCCTATGACCACTGCAGTCCTACACTACACTTCGCTGTGCCCCCATGCAGTCCTACACTTCGCTGTGCCCCCATGCAGTCCTACACTTCACTGTGCCCCAATGCAGTCCTACACTTCGCTGTGCCCCCATGCAGTCCTACACTTCGCTGTGCCCCCATGCAGTCCTACACTTCGCTGTGCCACCGTGCAGTCCTGCACTTCGATGTGGCCCCATGCAGTCCTACGCTTCGCTGTGCCCCCATGCAGTCCTACACTTCGCTGTGCCCCCGTGAAGTACTACGCTTTGCTGTGCCCCCGTGCAGTCCTACACTTCGCTGTGCCCCTGTGCAGCCCTATGCTTTGCTGTGCCCCCATGCAGTCCTTTGCTCCATGTTGCCATGCTCGGGCCTGCGCTCCTTCGAGGTGTCGTCATCCTCACTGGTATTCAGTACTGAAAACCGGTTAGTGAGTGCCACACTCGCGGAGGATTCCTGCTCTGCCTGCCTCTTCCTCGCCTGCTGGATGGCCACTCACTTACTGTCTTGACCTTTCTGTGGCTGTGGGTTTTGGCATCTCCTGGAATGTACGATCCAGGAAATTCTCAGCCTCCCGCACGCCCTGCAGTGATTCAAGCTGCTCCTCAAACTCAGAAATCCTGAGCTCGAGCAGCTGGAGGCACTTCCCACACACGTGATTATCCAGGGCACATGAAGCGTCCTGGAGTTCCTACATGGCACAGGAATTGCAGGCAACAGGTTTCAGCTGCCCCTCCAACTCCATTCTATTTAGAGTCTATATATATTATATATATATGTTTTATCTTAGTACCCCTTTAGCTCCTATTGATTTATATTGGGGGAATCTAGAGCTAGGGGGCATAATTTCAGAATAAGGGGGCACCCATTTAAAACGGAGATGAGGAGGAATTTCTTCTCTCAGAGGGCCATGAATCTTTGGAATTCTCTTCCCCAGAGAGCTGTGGAGTTTGGGTCATTGAATATATTTAAGGTGGGCAGCACGGTGGCATAGTGGTTAGCACTGTTGCCTCACAGCGCCAGGGACCCGGGTTCGAATCCGGCCTCGGGTGACTGCCTGTGTGGAGTTTGCACATTCTCCCCGTGTTTGCGTGAGTTTCCTCCGGGTGCTCCGGTTTCCTCCCACAGTCCAAAGATGTGCGGGTTAGGTTGATTGGCTATGATAAAAATTGACCCTTAGTGTTAGGGGGATTAAATACGTGGGGTTACGGGGATAGGGTGGGATATGTGTTGGTGTAGGGGTTACGGGGATCGGGTGGGATAAATGTCGGTGCAGGCTCGATGGGCCGAAATGGCCTCTATCTGCACTGTGGGGTTTCTGTGATTCTGTGAAACAGATTTTTGAATGGTAAGGGAGTCAAGGGTTATGGGGAGCAGGCAGTGAAGTGGAGTTGAGGCCAAGATCAGATCAGCCATGATCTTATTGAATGGCGAAGCAGGCTCGAGGGGCCAAACGACCTACTCCTGTTCTGACATCTTATGTTCTTATATTAATATTTATGTATACCAGATTCTTATTTAATACAATTTTGGATCCCTTTAGTGGTAGTATCCTCTACTTAGTTTATTTTATCCCCTTAGATCTAATGATTCTTTATTTATATATTTACTTATTTAATGGTTAGTAAATGGATTTAATGTGATTTGCAATTAGTAATTAATTAATCCGATTATTTTTAACTATTTCTTAATCTGCTTACCCTTTTTATCCAGGACTCTTAGAGCTCCTCCTTCACGTTTTCTGTGACATTACTTTTTCAAATTCTCTCGGTGCCGGTGGTGCTCGATTCTCTGTTTAACTCTCCTCCGGCCCCTCCCCGGGTGCTCCGCACTCCTTAAATAAACCTGATGATTAGTTTTAACATAAAGATGTGATATTTCCTGTATTTCAGAGTAGACAGGAGAACACAGTAGGCATCCCACATCATCTCTGGTGGGATATATCATAGTTACAAAGTAACTGTTACCCCAATCGGATGCTATCCCACTCACGTGGTGTATAAATGATGCAGGTTTCAGTTTATAGGATACTCAGTCTGCTTATGGAAACTGATTTGAGCAACAGTGTTGGGAGAAAGCCCGAACCATAGCAACTCATTGAGATGAAAATCAATGTAAGATTTGTTGAGAAACATAAATTTAGCAGATTTAACTAGTGAACCAGAAAACTGGCATCTTATGTAATTTATTGCATATTGTACCTATAATTACTGAGGAAAGGTTGACATTCATCTTACGTAGCAAAGGAATCCTCACTGGAAATACAACCAAGTAGACTTATCTCCTGCCCTTTGCAGTTATACGTGCCCCCTTTCTAAATGTTTTAGTGTTTTAATGAGCTGTTGTTTACTGAAGGCAGTAAATATTGGAAGATCGATAATGGACTGATTAATGTGAATTGTAACATTAGATTGATATCCTGTAGCTATCTTGTAATGTTAGATTGATGTCTTGGAGATTCATTGGATTACCTTGGGGCTGAGAGGAAATTTTAACAGAGCTTTTCTTCCTGAACATGTCACCTGGACTTTATGCATAAAGCTTTGTGAATATTCTCCCTTCAGCCCCTAAGGTAATCTACTGAAACTCCAAGACATGAATCCAACAGTCACCTGGAGAATACATAAAGAGAATGGAACCATGTAAATTGTACAGTCAGGGAGGGAACTTGAGGGATTGATCATCCTTTTCTTGTTCCATATTTTCTTTATGTTTGTATGCCTTTATGCTAGGATATGTGGGTGTTATAGTGTAAATGCTGAATATTTTGGCAGGGATCTAAATGGGGAGAGTAGGGCAGGGTAACCCTGCTCGTCTGCATCAATCGGGGCTTTAAGTTCTCCTTTTATTTAGAGAAAAAGGAGATTTAGCAATCATTCATGTTGTATAACTTAGATATGATAACATGGTTTGATGTTTTGTGCTCTGCCATGAGTGAGTTTATGGAATCTGAGATGAATCCAGTAACTGTTCCTGAACCATGGTGCAAAACAATCTGCCGTGGTAGATGTAGAAGATGTAAAATTAATACACATACAAAACAAAAATATATGTAACCTCTTTAAAATAAGAAATTCGATTTCCATTTGGGAAACAATTTGGATCAAATACAAATGATTTAAGATAATGAATAAAATTAATCTTCTGATTTAAAGTAAATGATTATGTATCAAATAGGCAGTTTTCAAATTCCATGTTCGCAGCTACAGGCAATACCATCAACCTAATGAGGGACTGGTCTCAAAAGCTTTTACTCTGACATCAATAATATAGCATTTCATTTCGGTTTATATGCAAGATTTCTTTTCTCAGAAATACTACAACTGTTTTCTTTCTCTAAATAATACCTATTATAGAGAAATCAGAAAACTTAAAAATAATTTGTAGCAATACAGCCAAACCACTACGAAAAACTATAATAAGAATAAAACTGGACAGA
The DNA here is from genome assembly GCF_052327205.1 of Somniosus microcephalus. Taxonomy (NCBI): domain Eukaryota; kingdom Metazoa; phylum Chordata; class Chondrichthyes; order Squaliformes; family Somniosidae; genus Somniosus; species Somniosus microcephalus. The sequence continues at coordinate 64,012,453 of NC_140994.1, forward strand.
CCATCCGGCATCGACCTAGGCACTGCATTCGGACACAACAAAGGTACACCCAGCCCAGTCGACCCTGCAAAGTCCTCTTCAGTAACATAAATTGGGAGAGTTGTCCCACAGACTAGTCAAGCAACAGCCTGACATAGTCATACTCACAGAATCATACTTTTCAGCCAACGTCCCGGACTCCTCCATTACCAACCCTGGATATATCTTGTTCCACCGGCAGGACAGACTCACCAGGGGTGGTGGCACATTGGTATTCAGTTGGGAGGGAGTGGCCCTGGGAGTCCTTAACGTTGACTCCGGACCCCATGAAGTCTCATGGCTTCAGGTCAAGCATGGGCAAGGGAACCACTGGCTGATTACCATCTACCGCCCTCCCTCAGCTGATGAATCAGTACTCCTCCATGTTAAACACCACTTGGAAGAAGCACTGAGGGTAGTAAGGTCACAGAATGTACTCTGGGTGGGGGACTTCAATGTCTCTCACCAAGAGTGGCTCGGTAGCACTACTACTGACTGAGCTGGTCGAGTCGTGAAGGACATAACTGCTAGATTGGGCCTGCGGCAGGTGGTGAGAGAACCAACATGAAGGAAAAACCTACTTGACCTCGTCTTCGCCAATCTACATGTCGCAGATGCATCTGTCCATGGCAGCATTGGTAGGAGTGACCACCGCACAGTCCTTGTGGACGAGCCTGAGAACTGATCCAAAGTTACCCAACTCCTGGAAAACACGCAAATAGATGGGTGTGCTCTGGATAGCTCTCAAACTGGCCCATATTCTCTGGAGTATTGGATCAACTATTCATAATTTACTGGGACCGGCCAGATGAAGATAAGAACAGGAATAGATTACTCAGCCCCTCAAACCTGTTCTGCCATTCAGCTAGATCAAGGCTGATCTGTACCTCAACTCCATTTACCCATATCCCTTAACACCCTTACCTAAAAAAAAAATCGCAGATTCACCAGAATAATACCAGGGCTTAAAGAGTTCAGTTGTGAGGACAGCTTGCATAAACTTGGCTTGTAATTCCTTGAGTTTAAAAGGTTGAGGAATTATTTAATTGAGTTACTTAAAATGATAAAAAGAAAGACTCGATAGGATAGATACAGTATAGCTGGTTCCTCTGGTGGGGAATCCAGAACAAGGGGGCACATCTTAAAAATAGAGCTCGGCCATTGATGTCACCGGGCGAAGACCTGACCTGGTGGGTCTCTATGAAGATGGAAGTGCTGACATGTAAACATTTTAAACTCAAACGATGTAGTTAACGCTTTAATTTTTTTCTTGTGATTAATGTTTTGTTAAAATTGAATTCTATTTCAATTAAAAACTGAGAAGATTATGTCCACTTTATGTTAACGCATAGAATGCTTTCAACTTTCTCAGGATGGCGCTTTTAAAATAATTTGTTCTATAAACAGTGACAATTCAGGTAAAACTGCACATGGAATATGTTAGCAGTCAAAACATTTGTGAAAAATGCCTCTGAACCTACTTAAGTGCATTACAATAAATTAAGCTTCCTCTTTTAACACATCAACACCACAAATACCACAGCAGTTCTAAATTACATTCAGTCACTTTGTCTCATTATTGCATTCAAAAGCTTTCAATTATAAAGCAACTCCAAGTATTAATTTCACACTGGTTAGCAATGCCTAGATTTACAAAGAGGCATTTTGGTGCTTTTTTGGCCAATCTTCTCCACTTTTCCTCTCCTAAAGGTGCTGAGGTAAGGTTGTCCTCACCCAAGTGGCTATCCTTCATATGCAAGTCTAGACAGTGAGCTATTCAACTACTGGGGAATCACATCTAAGTCTGATGCTGTCCTCACTAAACATCAACATATATGTATTAATATATAAATATATAATTTATATACTATATAAATAAATATTATACTAGCTGAAGTGCCCGGCGGTGCCGAGGGTTTTTTGAGGGCATGTTGTTGTTGGAAGAGAGAGAGAGAGCGACTGGGGGGAAGAGAGAGAGCAACTGGGGGGAAGAGAGAGAGCGACTGGGGGGAAGAGAGAGAGCGACTAGGGGGAGAAGAGAGAGACGGGGGGAAGAGAGAGAGAGAGGGAAGGAGAGAGAGAGAGAAAGAGGGAAGGAGAGAGAGACAGAGAGAGAGAGGGAATGAGAGAGTGGGAGGGAAGGAGAGAAAGGGGAAGGGGGTGGGGGAAGGGGGGTGGGGGAAGGGTGGGGTGGGGGAATGGGGTGGGAGGAAGGGGGTTGGGGGGTGGGGGGGAAGGGGGGTGGGGAGGGAAGGTGGGGGTGGGGGGAGGGGTGGGAGGGGGAGGGGAGGGGGAGGAGAGGGGGGAGGGGGAGGGGGGAAGGGGGAGGGAAGGGGGTGTGGGGGGAAGGGTGGGGGAAAGAGGGGGAGGGGGGAAGTAGGGGGGAAGGGGGGGAAGGAGGGGGGAGGGGGGAAGGAGGGGGTGGGGGGAAGGGGGGGAGAAAGGGAGGGGGGAGCCAGCAGACCCTCTCCCCTCTGCCAGTGTTGAGAGTTGCGCTGCCGGCGGCGGTTGGAGAAGGCTAGGCCCCGGGGCCTCGGGCACCCGCACTGACATGGCCCAGCCGAGCGCAGCACCCCGGTCATCCCGAGCTCCACAACCACCGTTCGGCCGCAGGCCACAAAGCACCCGAGCCCAGCGCCGGCGATGGCTCCGCGGAGCTCCAGGCCACCCCACCAGCCTTTAGAAAGATGGCGGCGGTGGCTACGCTCGGCTCAGACCCGCCCGGCCAGCCTTTAGAAAGATGGCGGCGATCGCAGGCCGCTTGTTGAGCGGGACGGGAGGTGCCTAGCTCGGGCATGGCTGGGGAACAGAGGCCGGGGCTTTGAGGTCTGCAAAAGCGGTGAAAGGTAGGAAAATTAATGAGGTTAGAGAAAACATTTACAAATTAATTAACTTTTTAAAAAAACAATTTAATTGAGTTTTAAAAGCAACTTTTTTTTTGCTGGAAATGTAGATTTGAAAATAAACACGCAGAAAGTGGGAAAAAGAAATGAAGAGTTAGGAATCAAGATGGCGGCCACTCACCTCAGCTCAGAAGGATTAGGCCCGCCCACACACGCACCGATTGGTCAACCATCAGGTCACTGAACTGTAGGATTGGTCAATCATCATGTCACTCAACTCTAGGATGGCCCGCCCGCACACGCAATGAACCCGCCCCCGTGACGCAGCGATTGGTCAACTGTCACATCGCTCGACCGTACGATTGGTCAACCTTCACATCACTCAATGCTAATGAGCGGATAATGAGCGGAATTTTGAACATTTTTTGGATACCATCTGAACAATTTTTGTCTGACCAAAAAGTAAATACGCTTATGACCATTCCAGAATCAAAAGCTTTCTTTTGATATAACACATGTGTTAGGGGTCACTGCATAGAAAACCATTTTTTAAAAATCTGTGAAACTTCACCCTTAACCCTTAAAGTTGTTTTGCTCAACATTGTAACATAACTAAATCAACTCTGACCAGTTTGATTCTACAGAGAGCAATCATAGATCCTACAGGAACCATAATACTTTCTAGAGTATTGGACCATCCATACTCATACTCGTAAACTTCAATCCCATTGGAGTACAGGGTTGCTAGGGGGTGGGCCTTCAGGGAAGTGATTATTTAAAGGTCCCTGAATGTTACACACAAATACATTTTGACCATTTCTGGGCCGTTTTTGTTTTCTTTTTCTTCTGCCACATACACTTTCACTAAGCCTTTGTGCCAGTTGTCCTTAACTTTTATTCTTTGCTCCCAGCACTTTTACTGGCATCAATGGGTTGGCCTGGAGGAATCCTGTGAACTGACAGGTTTAGAAATGAGCATATGGAGGGATGTTGGTGTTAGCTAAACTGTTGAATAGTCTTAAAGCTAGAGAAAATCTATAAATAGTTTTAAACTAAGATATAGCAGAGCAGATTGCGGAGGGATACCAGAAAGATCACATTGCCTGAGAAGTGCGCTATAACTTCCTACCAGTACCCACATGCCCGTATATGCAGAGAGAAGTGAAATTACGGCCCCGATTTTCCTGGAGCCATCAGGCGGGGTTTCAGGCGGGCAGGGGCTGAAAATCGCAGAAATAGGGGGTCGCGACAACCCTCCCTGCCCGATTCCCCGCCCCGCCCGACTTTCGCCCCGGTGTTTCAGCGCGACCCGAATCACTCCCACCTGCAGCCGGCGGGGCTGGTTGTCGGGAGCCTAATGAGCAATAATTGGCAGCTGTAATCCAATTTTAAGGGGCCCTTGCAATTTTCAGCCTTTCCCCACATAAACCACGCCTGGTGGGAACACCGCTGATGAAACCTGGTGTGAACAATGTTGGCTTGCTTACTTTCAGTTGCAGGTCAATCAGGAATGAAGAGATTTAATCAGACAGCATTGGTAGGCTGTAGGACCTTGTTGCTGCAGGCTTGGGGCAACTTGTTCCAGGCTTAGGCACAGCTGTGGAAGGTTGGAGCCTCACACACTTCTCCAGTGTGAGCTCCTGGGAAGCCCCTCTCACCACCCTCACTCAGCGCTTCCTCAACGGAGGCATCTGCCAGAAGCATGGGAGGCCTTTTGTTCCTTCCCTTCTTGGCATTAGAGGATCTCCAACAGCAGAGGAGGCTGGAGCAGATCCAGCAACAACAGCAGCACCAGCAACAGCGGCACCAGCAACAGCAGCACCAGAAGGAGCGACAGGCTGCGGCTCAGCCACCTGAGGCAGCACAGGCCAGAAGGGGCCAGCGCATGGAAGGCCGTCGGTGCAGGAGATACCCCCCAAACAGGGTCTACAGACAGAGGGTGAGCTACCTCAACATGACTGAGCAGCAGTGCCAAAGGTGGCTCCGACTTTCGCGAGAGGTAGTGACTGACATCTGCGCAATGCTGCAGCAAGACCTGGAGCCCAGAGCACCAGGTCGACACTCCTTACCAGTGGCCATCAAAGTCACCACTGCACTCAACTTTTATGCCTCAGGCTCCTTCCAGGGATCAGCAGTAGACATCAGCGGCATCTCCCAGGCGGCCGCACACACTTGCATCAAACAGGTAACCGATGCCCTCTTTGCCCTCGCGCACAATCACATCCATTTCACCCGGGATCGCGCAAGTGTGAGGGCGCGAGTGCTTGGATTAGCTCAGCTGGCAGACTTTCCAAGGGTGCAGGGCGTCATTGACTGCACACATGTGGCCCTTAGGGCACCCCATTGCAATCCAGGAATTTTTGTCAACCGCAAGGGCTTCCACTCCCTTAACGTTCAGCTAGTGTGTGACCACAAGAAGGTGATTTTGCATGTTTGTGCCAAGTACCCTGGCAGCTGCCATGACTCCCTCATACTGCGCCAGTCTATTGTGCCTCCGCTATTCAGTCCGCCAAACGAACTTCAGGGATGGCTACTTGGAGACAAGGGATATCCCCTGCGGTCTTGGCTAATGATGCCGTTGAGGAGACCAGCCAACAAAAGCTGAGGAGCGCTACAACTCCAGCCACATTTCCACCAGATGCATTATCGAGCAAGCCATCTGATTGCTAAAGATGCGCTTCAGATGCCTCGATAGATCAGGTGGAGCCCTACAGTACTCAACAGCCAGGGTCTCCAAAATCGTCGTGGTATGCTGTGTGCTTCACAACATGGCACAGCATCATGGCTTGCCAATTCCGCAGGACCAAGTGGCTCCTCACAGAGCTGTCTTGGACAGAAACGAGCATCCTGCAGAGGCCCGACAACCAGCGGCACCAGTGCGCAAGAACATTGCTGGGCGGAATGCAAGGAACGCACTCATCCTGGCCAGATTTGCGTAGCCTGGTACATCAAACACTGTAGCCTCGCTGCTTCTTAACTGACCATGGACAGTGGCCCATGCCTACGCATTTCTACCTATTTGACCAGCTTGCTGACATCTGCAAGTAATTCTAAGGCCTCAATGTGATATCCCCATTTGCCAAATGACAGACGCCACAACTGCAGCAGTTGCCACCAGATTTTTTTATGTACAGGAAACTGATGGCATTAAAACTATATACAAGACTTTTCACCCAAGTGACTACCCTTGTGATTAGTGGTGCTTTATATTTCTCATACGCGTGCTCCTACGTAGTGGTACCCCTGTGGCTTCAGCAGATGTGGAGGCCCCTTGCTCACTTTCCTGCTGCTCCTGTCTCGACACCTTTGGCGGGCGTCCTCTGGGGTGGTGAGCCTGTGAGGGTTCGCCAGCAGTCTGCTGCTCCTGCGGCTGTGCAGGGGTTGAGACTCCTATCTCACTTGGGAGTGGCCTCCGGCGGGGCTCTGACTGAGGGCTCTGAAGTGGCATGGAAGTGTGAGCGTGTGCAGAGGAGCCCCCACTTCCTTGAGGTGTGCCAACAACCTCCCTCTCATGGGTTAGCTCCCCCTCAGCACCTGCAAGTGGCTGGAGAGCACCTTGCTGCACATCAGGGGGGCCATGGGGACCTGTCTCTGCACTGGAAGTCCTGCTCAGAGGGACTTCCATGAAGGTCTGGTTCCGGTGCTCAATAGATGCCCATCGCTCCTCAAGAGATGTCATTCTATTCTGAGCACTCACCATGTTTTCGATACCCTGGCGACTAAGCTCCTCCATGGCCGTAGCCCTCCTCTCCTCGGCTGCAGCCCTGCTCTCCTTGGCCGCAGCCCTCCTCTCTTCGGCTGCAGCCCTCCTCTCCTCGGCTGCAGCCCTCCTCTCCTCGGCGGTAGTCAGCCTTACCACGGAGGTAGCCGTCCTTTCCGTGGTGATGCTTTCATACGCCAATGACTCCAATAAGGCTGTGCTCATGCTCGCCATAGACTCCTCCATTTGCTCCACACTCGCAGCGACCCTGGAGACAAAACCTGCCAGAGACTCCTGCATCTCTGCATGGAGATCCATCACCTCTGATCTTGCGGATGGACCCAGAGGCATAGGGTCGATATGCAGCTGAGCTGAGCTGGCAGAGGCCTGCGCCCTCCGACGAGGACTCTCCACTGCTGTCCCTGTCTCCACAATCTGCTGATGCTCACTTGTGAGCTGGGAAACACCAGGTGACAACACTACTCTATGTCCCAAAGGCCCCTCCGAGGTGTGAGTGTCTGCGCTGGTGCTGAGTGCGCTTACTTCTGCTGATGCTGCGCCCTCAGAGGCTGGAGCTTCCTCTGAGGAGTCTGGCTGCAAAGACTCTTCCTCCTCGGCAGTGGGGACGGGGGCTCCGGATGGTCCTGTGGGGGAGTAAAGGAAAGAGTTAGAGATCTGATGCCAAGGCTACTTGCACATTGGATTTGGCAAATGCTCATAAGTCCAAATGATGTAACTTCAGAATTATATCAGCGACTCATGCTATGTCAATGAGAGAGATGGGAAACTATTCTGCAACCAGCTTGCGGGCTTGATCCTGTCTCTCCTGCCCCAGCTTCCGCAGCCACGTCAGCCCCAGCAATCTCCATCACTGCTTTCTCCCAGGGGTTCAGGTGGGCGATTGAGGGTGGTCCTCCTCCAGTCCTCGCTCGCTCTCTCCTGTTGTGAGCTCTCTTTTCCTGCAATGAGGGAGACAAGTGGAGTTTGAGTGAGAGTGCAGGAGTGAGTGTAGAGATTGCATAGCATAGATACTTAGAAGGAGACAAAGATGGTGTGAGACTGCAAGACCAAGGGCCCTCTCTGTGTGTTGTCAGTTGTGTTCCAAGCATCAGGGAGGCATTGTGAGGGCTGCATGATGGAATAGTTATGTGAATGTGAGCATAGAGAGGGAATGGGTAAGGGTGCATGGATGTGGCTGTGAAGTGGGATGTGGAGGAAGAGAGTGCTGAAGCTGAGTGCTGTTGGGGAAAGGCAATGGGGATCAGGTTGAGGGTGATGGAAACGTCATACTTACTTTTCCTGTACGGTGAAGGCCATGGAAGCGCTTCCTGCACTGGATCCAGGTCCATCGGGTGACTCCCTGAGAGTTGACCTCTGCAGCCACCTCCATCCATGCAGCCCTGGTCTCTTTGGGAGGCCTCTTCCTCCCTGAGCTAGGGAAGAGGACCTCCCTGTGGACCCTAACCCCATCCACCAATGTCTGCAATGAGGTCTCATCAAATTTGGCGGCAGCTCGGGCTCTGCCGCTGGCAGCAGCTGGTGCAGGCTCCTCTGCCATTCTGTACGGCTGGTTGGGAAGCCTGCAGAGGTTGAGAAGCTTGCTGGAGACTTTAAAAGCACCACGAATGATGACATCATACTGTGGGGCTTTCTGACTGGAAATGGACAATTAGCAAGGGTGCCCACATGCTGGAAATTACTTCTGAGGGAAAATTGCATGCAGCTGGCTGACCCATTTAGATTCGGGTCGGAACCCGACATTTAGGGAACCCGACAATTCCCCGCACCTTCGGGAAAATCGGGCCCTACGTCTCTTTGACAGACATAGTGCTGATGGAGGCTCCTCTTCCCAAAGTGGGGTGCACCAACAAACCCTTCGATGTGACACCATAAAATGTCCATACCTGACTAAACATTATGCTGGAATATTCTTCAGAAGCACGCCAATTATAGTGTTGTAATTCATATTGTACTCCCGGAAAGAAGGCATGCCAGGATGATCATGAGCCAGTGCTGCTTGATTGGCTGCACCTACCTAGATGCCACCAAACATTTCTGCAGGCGTTGGCTCATCTACCTGGGAATAACCATGTGGGCCTGTCATCTCTGTGTCTGCCATGAGGCATAGGACTGCACCCCTTGCAGGCAGGTGATAATGCTGAATTATGGGGATGGTACTGTGGAACAGCGCAGAGGGCAATTCTCCTTGCAAGCACTTCATGCAGCACCACCTTGACTTCCGCAGCTATCGAACAGGGTTCTCGGCTGCTGATTCACTTGTCTGCAGACTTGTGCCTGCACCTGGGGTTTCAATTGCTTTTTGTTTCATTTTAGAAGCCACTTCTTAAACCCTGCCCCTTTAGCCTTCAAAAAAGGCTGCTAATGAGTTGAGATGCCTTATGAGGCTCTTTAGAATTTTGTGTTCCTTTATTGTGAAACTTGCAAATAGTCCCCGTCCCTTTAAATTTAACTTGCACACAATTTTGCTCTCCTACCACTAGCATCCTCATTCAATCAGTTTGAGTCTGCAGCTAGTACTAAGAATAATTATGCAAATTAGCTTATATCAGACAACCAGTGTTATTTGCAGTTGGCCTTTCAGGCACAATTTGCACCATAAAGCTGAAGACAAGTATTAGCCCCTGTGTATTTACAATAGCTGCCATATCACCACAGCAGACGATGGAAAATGACTTTGCGGTACTGACAGTGGGCCTCGCCCACTGGAGGGCATGCTGGAAATGCAGGCGCGTACCGCACATGATTTGCTGGTCATTTAAATAAATGGTTAGAAACTCATGCATAGTGGCATCCAGATTTCTGATATGCACTGCCAGTGAGTGAGGGTCCCCACCGGGAGCACGGAGTCAGAAAATGACTCCAAATATACCAATGAACAGATAGCTAGCACTCTTGTGAAGCCAAACTACATCGTTTGGTTTATAAAAGCATCATAAAATCTATTAAAACAATATACCAAGGACCGAAAGTTTATGTCTCTTTTGCAAATGGTTCACTATGTTCAGTGACATTTTTCAACTCTTCTTAAATCTGCAAAACAGTTGTAATTATATCTGAGGAAAGGTCATCGACCTGAAATGTTAACTCTGTTTCTCTCTTCACAGATGCTGCCTGACCTGCTGAGTATATCCAGCATTTTTTTTTTCTTTTTGTAATTATAACTTTTGACTGAGAAATAAGTGCATTACATATTATGAAGATGTCTTGAAGGGGTAATTACTAGTCCTAGCCCTTTTTGGGCTACTCCAGATCAGGCGTATTCCCCAGATGTTCACCTTCAACTAAAGTTAGAGATAGCCGAATTCTATAAGACGCTTAATTGGGTCTAAAGGTCCAGGCTATCTCTCTCTAAAGGAAAGGAACGACTTGAAGATGTTACCATCTACCAGATAGCACTTTTAATAAGTTTAACTAGACTGTAACCTTCCGAATATTATGAGGGTCTGGAAACCCCCCCCCCAGAATTCTGCAACTCCTCACAAAAAGAGTGTACAGAAATTGAGTTTGCGAGTTTGATACAGAAATAATATTTGAGACAATTCTAAAAATATATAGATTTAGTTAAGAGCCGACATACAGTTAACAGCTGGTGAGTCAATCGCGACTTTAACAGTTCAAAATACAAATAGCTTACATTTCTTATTCTCAGAGATCCTTATTCTCAAATCTTAACTTTGTACATTTTTACATTTCTTATTATTTCTAATCCAGAATATCCACCAAAATCAAATAAGAGTACCTCTTGATCCCCGAGACTCAAAGAGTTAAAAACTTAGAGGCTGCCTCTGAAGTTGTGAATCGCTTGCCCCTTCCAGCAACTTCTGACTTTCTATTTGAAAGCTCTATTTTTATACTCTTTTTGCAGTAGTAAATCCTTTGAAGTTTTCTGCTGATGTAAGCTAATTATCTCTAGTCATTCTCTGCTGACTTCTTTCTACTCTATTGTCAATTCAGCTGTTAACTTTCAGAATCCTGTCTGCTGTATAGGTGTTTCAAAACTTATCATATAAAATGGTTATTACAGATTTATCTCTTTGATGCCATTCTTATGAAGGTCTTCAATTCAATTCTTAATATTGGCTTAACTGGTTATAATCAGACGTTGTGTCTCCTAACTATTTCATTTCCAATAAAAAAAACATATGATTGCTTGGTGTCATCTATTGAAGTCATATTTTCAAAGTCTCCTGTTTTGTACCTTTTATAATATGTAAATTATTAAAAACACTTCAACTAGGGTGTTTGTTGCATTTCTTAGCTACTTCAATTGGTTGTATATATAATTGTGTTTCCTGTTTCTCATTTGATGTTACTTTTATCAAAGGCACATGGTTTTTTAATGTTCTGTGTTTCTGTTCGAAGTGTTAGTTTTTAACACTTTACTTGGGCATTGCTATTGTGTTGGTTCCAAACTGCAGGCTCCTTGGAAGCAAGCCTTTGCTTCTTCAATAGGGCCATTGTCTCAGTATTAACAATCAATTCCCATTTCAAAAACTTGTGTGGTGTTTACAACTTTTGTGTTAACAATTCATCTTATCTCAGAAGCCTGTATTGACAGCTTGTGTCGTTGAGGCTTTTTAGATTTTTAAACCCAGTATGTCATATTTTAATAATATCAGAAATCTGTTCATAGGATGGTGTAGTTTTTTGAAATATGGCTTTTCCTTTACAGTCTATGTAGCAAAATATTTTATCTAGGTGTTAATATACAATTTTAGAGCTAATAATTGATTTTCTCCAGGCAGTCGGCCAAACACCTGCCAAATGGGAGAGGGTGCATTGTTGAGGAGATATGAAGCAATCATATATGAGGCTCGATGACATGGCAGTAAAGCACTAAGTCATGCAGTCAAAACAAGTGCAGATTTCAAGGCTGTTATGAATTCAAAGAGGTTGCTTAAACTATCAGCAAAGCATTGAGGATTTCAAAAAGACAATGTAGACTAAATGTAATAGTGACAAGATCATTGAGTTCTTTCTTTATAGTAATTACCAACTCTGAGGTTCCCATTACTTCTCAAATAACCCTCTCAGGGGAGGCAGTGATGCTGCTGGTATTGTAGGAGAACAGCAAATTATAGGTTGAATTAGATGGTTAATTATCTTAAATCAATGCAATTAAAATCAGCACAGAAATTGTGCATGCTAATAATAAATGAGCAAATTATCTAAAAGAAAATGATTTTGTTTTAATTAGTCTTGCGATCAATGATTTAACACTATACGGGCAAATATGTAGATAAAGTGGACACAATGACTGAGTCAACAAAAGACAAAGGGGGAGAAATTCATTATAGCTCAGGAATGGGCGGTAACTTTTGAAAAGTTTGAGAATTAGCACCAGGAGCTAATGCTTTAGACTGCACGCAAAATTCAATCTCATTGCACAAAGATTGGAGCACTAAATCAAGTGCTAATGGCCTAGCTCAGTGGCATCAAACTCAAAGTGCTGACTAATATCAGGTGAAGTCTAATCACAAGTCATCATTGCCACAGGCTCTTTCCAGTTCTTAAAGGGGAGGTTCATTGATGCTGCAGAACCTCATTCTCATCATTGCTGGCTGTGCAGCTGTCTCAGCCAGCAGCAGCAGCTCAAGAAGAAGGAGCCGAACAACTCAAGCAGCCGTAATGATGGCAGATCCATGCCCCAGGGAAAGAGCCCGCAGATTCTGTGACCATGCATTGGAGGCGTTGGTGTTCGCTGTGGAGAGATGGAGGGCGGTTCTCTACCCGGCAAGTGGCAGGAGGCCCTTGCCGCAAGTCTTCCGCACCATGTGGAGGGAGATAGCTCAGCATGTCTCGGGCAGCACTGTGGTCCCCAGGACCCACACACAGTGCAGGAAGAAATTTAACAACCTCACTCGGGTGGTCAGGGTGAGTCAATGCTTCAACAAATGCTACATACCACCATCTGAACCAGTCTTCACACACTGCCCAAAACACCACATCCCCAGTACTCACCCACCAACAATCTCTACCTACCAACACTCATACCCACATCTCACACCTTGCACACAATGGCAGCTATTCAACTATGGCAGGCACATCACCTAAACACATTGCTCCACACTCACTCACACACTTTCCTTTCTCTTGCAGGCCAAGGTGGCTCACTACAGGAGGGAGCAGGAGCGTACAGGTGGGGAACAAGCCGACACCCAACCACTGTCTGAACTGGAGAATCGAGTGCTGCAGATTATTGGGCACCAAGTGGTGGACGCCGTGGCCACCGGCAACATTGATCCCCTTGGGGCAACAATGGTTTGTTCATACCTACTCCTTCTTCTCACATCCCACTTCTCCCTCACCCCACAAGCCTTTTGCACTTTCCAGCTATTCATGCTGTATGCATGCATTTCTCCCTTCCTGCCCCCTCCCCTCACCTTAACCCGAATCTTGTGCCTTTATGCTTTCAGATAATGAGGAAGCACCTGAGCAGCCTGTCCCTGAGGGCACCATTGAGAGCGAGGCGGGAAAAGAGGAGGAGGAAGAAGACACCGCGTCACTGCATGACTCACCCACAGGCACCAGCTCAAATACTGGCACTGCACATTCTTTAGAGGCTAGTATAGTAGCGGGATCTGCACAGGGCGAGGCACCATGGACGAGCGGGCTGCAGCAAGGCCAGAGGGAAAGGATAGCTCGGAAGCCAGCTCCCTGGAGGGCGAGTTCTGCTGCACAAGACTCAGATGAGGACCTTGATGTGGAGGCCTTTAGAAGGGTGATGGCCATGCACATGGAGATGATAGGTGCAATGGCAAGGGCGCCAGAGAGCCTCTCGGCAATGATAAGGAGTGTGGAGGAGTCCACCTCCAACATTGCACAGAGCTCTGCGCACACCATGGAGCCCATCATTTCCAGTCTGCAAAGGATGGTAGACTCTCAGAGAGACTGTGGCGACCCAGACCTGATGCCGCATGTGATGGGCGACCTCACAGCTTCCATTGCAGCACAGGCGGAAGCGATGCAATGTCTTAGTGCTGTAATGCAGTCTATGCTTGATGGCATCCAATCTCAGACTGCTCTCATGCAGTCTCAGCTTGATGCAATGCAAGCTCTGACTGCTGCCATCGTGGCTGGGTCTACCACCGTCAACTGGGGCTTTCACAGTGCCCGTGCAGGCCAGCAACCTGTGCTCCAACAGATTGCTAGGGATGCTGAGGTGCTGTCCTGGGGGAGTGGCAGTGGGTCAGTGGAGCAGAAACCTGCTGTCCTCTCTCAGGATGACAGCATTCCTGCTCCCACCACTGGCACTCTGCCATTGCCCATGTCGCTGTCTGTCATCCAGCCAGCCCAGACTGCTGCCGCCCATGCTGAGGTGCTCCAGTCTACAGCCGGGCCTTCCAGGCCCAGAGCTAGTCGAGGGCGTCCTGCAAGGCCATCTGAATTCTGCCGCACGGACACTCAGCAGCCTTCCACCAGCTGTGCTGCAGCCACTGGGCCAGCACTTCGTAGGAGCACTAGAGTAGACAAAGGCACAGTAACGAGCGGCATTAAGGGATTGCACAAGGGTGAATAGGTAATATTGTTGTTGTAAATATGTGTTCACTGATTATTGATAAATTTATTCATTCAGTTTGAATTATTTTGTGGTGTCGCTCATATCAGCTTTGCACTGTGATATGGCCAGCGACAGGAATGGAATGATGGGAATGTGGTGAGCAATGGGGATCTGGGGTTTAATTTATTGGAACCACAGTCTGATGAGGCGGTCACGGACCGCCCTTCCGGAAGGCCGATTGAGTGGCTGGCTCCTCCCTCGCTCCTGTTCCTCCTCCTCATCATCCTGAGGTGGTCACACAATCCCTGGTGGCACGGGCTGGGTCCTCATGATGGCCAAGTTGTGGCGCATGCAGCAGACCACCACAAAATGGGACACCCGCTCGGCCAAGTACTGGTGGGCTCCTCCCAAGTGGTCAAGGCAGCGGAACCATTGCTTGAGCACCTCGATGGTCTGCTCGATGATGTTCCTGGTGGCAGCATGGCTCTCATTATATGAGTGCTGGGCAGGAGTGTTGGGGATGCGGAGGGGAGTCATGAGCCAGGTGGAGAGCAGATAACCCTTGTCTCTGACCAGCCAGCCACCAGCTTGACGTGGTGGCTGGAAGTGCTGGCACACCAGTCTGGCGCATGATGAAGGCATTGTGGCTGCTGCCAGGATAGCAGGCATTGACATTGAGGATTCACTGTCTGTGGTCGCACACTAACTGCACATTAAGTGAGTGGTAGCCTTTGCGGTTACGGAAGATCTCGGGATTGTTATGCGGTACCCTCAAACCCACGTGGGTGCAGTCAATGGCGCCCTGCACTATGGGGAATCCCGCTATCCTGGCAAAGCCACATGCGCGCTCATCCTGCTTCTCTCTGGTGATGGGGAAGGAAATGTAGTCCCTTCTCCTACTGGAGAGAGCCTCTGTGACCTCCCGGATGCAGTGATGGACGGCGAACTACAAGATGTTAGCTATATCTCCTGTTGCAGACTGGAAGGATCCACTTGGGGAAGAAACTGTGGGCGACAGTGACCTTGACTTCCACTGGGAGAGCTGTGCTTGCCCTGGTCTGAGGCTGGAGGTCTGGTTGCAGGAGGTGGCAGAGTTCTGTGACCACCTCCTTGCTGAAGCGGAGTCTTCTAATACACTGCTCCTCACTTAATTGGAGGTAAGAGAAGTGCTCTCGGAATACCCTCGGAGGGTAAGGCCTCCTGTTGAGAGCCCTGACCTCCTCCTCCCTCTGGCCACATGTTCCCGTCTTTCTCGCTGCCTGCGCTCCCTCCGCCATTGATCCTGGAGGGCGAGGTGCAGCCCCCATTATTGTAACCAAGTGTAGCAGTTTGATATGTTGTGAGAATAAATGTAACTAATTGTTAGTAGCCACAGCACTCCTGATACTAAGCAACCTATAAATGACTGAATTAAACTGCTGCACAATGTCAAACGGATAAGGAAGCAGTAAAACAGCACTAACATGGCAGCTGTGATTCATTACTCATGATCCCTTTAAGTAGCGCCCCTGGTGCCGGCATCTGCCTGCTTGACGCCTCCTCTCCCTGTCACTGTTGGGGGAGGCGCTAAGGCGGGGGGTGACAATGAATTTTGCAGAACGGGCACCCAGTGAGCTTTGCACACACTGACGTCACAATCTGCCTGCCGATGAGGTCCCCAGCGGTAACTCATAGCGGGGGGGTCCGGATTTGGCATGCGGCGCTGGATTCACCTTGCCCTGGCTCTACAGCATCAGGGGGAAGGAACAGCAGGGGGGGGCCGGGGTGATTGAGGACGTCAGCATCTGTCAGGAGTGTTGTGGAGCCAACAGGAGCATTTCTGCTCCTTCTGGCTCCACGTGAATCTAAAACAAAGTTCCCGAAGCTCAGCTTTTCGGTGGCGGCTGATTCCTAGGCCGCACCTACACCAGGTGAAGCTGAGTGGAGCAGGTCCAGCACGTGCTCCGTTCCTTGAGACACCCAATTACCTGCGGGGTCCTAAAACTGGTGATAGGTCCCTCAGGTATGTAAATGAGGGGTCTAACGCTCGCTTTAGGCATCTGACAGAGAAGCCTAAAAAATTGTCCAACCCAATTTCGGGTCGGATGTCTTTCAGGTGTCCCTAGGGAGCAGGCCATTGGTACCTGAAAATGGGCACCCATTTTATGCCCGTAAAATGCACACAACGAGATCCAATTTCTATCCTCCTATTTTCTGTCTCAATTAACACTAAAATACTTCCATATTTCCACTGGGACCAATAGTTATCCACATTGGTGTTCAAGTTAATGCAGGAAATCTTAAGTGATTAGTGATCATGTAAGTGCCATACTGCTGAAATGGTCTAACAGCCATCTAACTAATTTTAAATAGTAGCCAAGAAGTAAACAGTACTGTGGAGATTGGAATTTGCCACAACAACACAGAAGAAAAGCCCATTTTATTGACCGGATTCTTTCAGGATAAGGTGGTGCTGGAGAGGTCACGCCGATCTTTCTGGATCCCTGGGAGTCACACCATGAAGGCCTGGTAAGATGTTGCCGCTGGGGTGAACGCTGCATCCTTGACTGCCAGAAAATGGGATGGGTCGCACAGGAAATTTAATGACCTACCAAAAACCACCAAGGTACGGTAGCAGTAATAGTTAAATAAAGTGTAAAGAGACAGTTTAAAGAGCAGCTGCAGAGGTGAACAATGCTATGAAGATTGGAATTTGTGAGCCCTTACATAAAATCAGCTTGTAATGTAACTTTGCGCTATCATGACATGAGCCAAATATGGCGTGACATTTTAAATTAGTGTGCAAAAGTTCAAAATAGAATGCTAAGCCACAGTTATGGGGCCTATCCAACCTGGCTATCATCATAAGTGCAAATGTAAGGAAGCCATACGATGTCCTATAAAGGCACCTGCTTCTCAAGTTAGGGGGATTTCACATTGGTACACTGTATGTGTGCCTACTGTCACTCACATCCTGCATTTGAAATGCTGTCAATAAATGGGTATGTCCTTTGGTACAGCAGGGCATAAATGGCAATGTTGTCCTGTGAATCTAAATTACTATCCCTGACTCCCACAGATATATAAGTTAGCTGGAGCTGTGTGCCTTTCATTATCAATAGCACTTTATACAACTATAACGATTTGGTTCTTTTCGGCCAAGTTATTGTACAACAGACACTGGACTCATGGGGAGAAGAGTGTGCTGCACAGGGAATCCTGTTTAGTAGAACTGATTAGACATGAGACCCTTCTTGGAGGAAATAACCCCAAGAGGGGTGATCAGCTAGCACAAGAAGGTGCAAGTAGGCTCAAAAAGTCGTATATGCTGTTTATAGTAGATCTGTAGTAAGTGGCATGGCATGCAACTTTTATAGAGATATTCAGGAAGCACGTATTTCGTTGACTGCACATTAATAACACCATGCTATTCAGTACTTATGTTGTCCCATGTGATGTTTTCAAAGGTGAAGTGTCCAAAGGTACGGCCCTCTGCACTTTCCACAACTATGGTATTGATGACGCTGAGGTACATTGCCACAACAGTACATGCATATAACTCATCTCACAGATTAGGGACGTGAAATATAAAGAAAGAAAGACTTGCATTTATATATCGCCTTTCATGACCCCAGAACTTTACAGCCAATGAAGTACTTTTTTAAGTGTAGTCACTGTTGTTGTGGCTCACTTGGTGTCACTGGGGGATTCTTTCAGAGGGTATCAGAGACGCTGAGTGGAGGCCAAGCCATTCAGAAGCCTCTCATGAAATACCCGAGGATGTAGAACTAACAGCAGAATCCTTCAAACAGAGAATACTGGCCTGTTAACAGTCAACTGTTAGTCAACCTCCTTCCCTCTTTGGTTCACAATGACACGCTTTGAGTAAGCACGAGACACTGATGGTGGAGTATATGGAACAGACTTTATTCATATACAGCACCGGTGATGGATCTATACTGGACACAGAGAGCGGCTTTTCAGTTTCTGGTTCTATCTTTCGAGCCCTCTGGTGAAAACCATGCTCCTTTATACACCTAATTTTGCCACCATCAAAGGAACATGTCACAGGTAAGACCTTATGAAGTATCTGTTCCAGAATCCTTTGAAAACAGTCTATTTACAGAAACAGTCATAGTTGTTTACTTCTGTTAGGGTCTAATTGGAGCCTGAGCGGGCCAAGTGATATACGAGGTCGACGCGTTACCCAACTTAGACTTATGTGAATAAACTCACACAACCAAATAGTTTGAGAGAAGTAAAAATGCACAGTTTAATGTACAGAGCGCTCTGGGAGAAGAAGAACAGTAGACCCCGCGGTCTCAGCTGCCAGCTTCTCAGTTTTACAATAGTAGCCGAGCTTCCTTTATACAGTTTAAAAACAGGAAAGGTACCATATCAGCAGTTATTACATTAATTCCTTGGCGAATCTGGTACTTTAGCATCCTTCAACTTTGGCCAATCCGATACCTTAGCAACCCTTAATCACATTCTGTCAAAAACAAGTTAATTATATTATACCGTTAGCTAGCTTCTTTCACAAACAACTTAATTATATTACTGTTAGCTAGCTTCTTTCATGTGACATGTTGGTATTTCGCAACCCTATTCTCACAGTGATACCTATGTCCTGCCAGTTGCATAACCCCGCCCTTAAACACCCTTTACCTCCCTTGTTCTTCCTAAACATAATTTTTTCGCTCTTACAGTTTTACCCCAACAGTTGACTAGCCGTTCCTGTCTTACATCTGTACCAGTGATATCACAAGTTGGTGCAAGCAGATCAAGTCAGCTGTCTGTTATGCCAGTGTCTGCAAAATGTCAATAAATGTCAAGTATTTCAGCAGGCACTACGGTGCCATTTTAAATTTTCCTCCAACAGCCCCTCCTTTTGGTCCTGGAGCACGATCCTCTTGCTCCCAGATGACCATCGTTCTTCGTTTCTTCACAGGGTTGGTTTACAACCACTGACTCATCTTGTGAGAACCGGCCATTCCGGCCACGTCATCATACGTTTCTTCTTCTTCACCTGTATTTCTGGGCAGGAGGTCGGTGTATTCTTCGACAGAAGCTACTGGCAGCACAGCTTTCACAGAAGTTTGACAGCATATTTTAATGATACTCAATGCACAGCACAGCAGTATACATATCACAACTATGATCAATATCATTTGCATTAGCCAAGCACCCCAGCCTGATCCTCCCAGTAACCAATCAAACCATCCGCCTCCAATATTGGATTGATGGAGCAAAGCTACTTGTTTTTGAATATGGTCCGCTAGGTTGGTAATATTTTCAGAACTGTCTGGGATATATGTACAGCATTCTGCTCCGATCATGGCACATGTACCTCCCTGTGCAGCTAGTAGGTAATCTAGTGCCATTCTATTTTGTAGGGCAACAGTTCTTAGGGCTACCATTTTGGCACTCATCTCTCTCAGGGATTCAGCCGTGTCATTGGCTACTCCCTCAATTATGGTTGCCAATAACCATATTTCTTGAGAAGTAAACACTATTCCAGCCGTGGGGAGCATAGCTCCTAGTACCACCTGCCAGGTGGGAAGTTCTCTTTTAGTACGACTATGCTTGTGGTGGTCTTTCAATTCCTTTATGTGGTGTACGTATGGTACTACATACCCCAAATAGCATGATCCTGCCCAATTCTCTGGTAGCCAGGGGTATGCTCTATGACCGCATATGAAGTATGTCCCATTATAGGCTGTCATTATCAGTCCCGGTTGTTCGGGGTTTATGTTGGCGCGGAAGACGGTAAAACCCATCTGGTTGTCAGTATCTGTTCGCCTGGTCCCATTCCATGGTTTATTTTTGGTCAAATTCATCAAATTGGTAGTATTGAACCACCAGCTTTCCATGGAATTTCCTGCATTATATGTGGTAAAATTTTTATACAATGACTTTTTCCCACATCAATTCTGATCCCTTCAGTCTGTTCTGTACCGCGCTCCCAACATATCTCCCCGATCGGCTGGCCCTTTCCTGACGTATTGGTAAGGACTAAAAAGGGGGGTTCTTTCGTATAATCATATGTTGGCTTATACCATTCTTTAAAATTTTCTAACGAATATCCTCCCCCCCGGAACTCATTCCTTAGGCTAGTCCATTTCTGTTCCCATGTTTTTCCGAAGGTGGATAAGGTGGTATTTTTCTGCTTCGTATGATTTTTATTAATTATCCATTCTGCCATATCTGTGAGGTTCAAGGGTATTGGTCGCAAGTGTATCCCTCCTTTCGCATGAGTGGGAGTATGGCTACATACCCAACAGGCATCTATCCCACTCAGTTTGGCATACTTATATGACATATATAAAAACGTATTTACATGCAGCTCCCTTTTCTTGCGGGAGTTAAGTATACCTTCCGTGACAATACCAATTAACGCAACTATACATAAAACACTTAACAGCCTCATGTTGTTTTGGGGCTGTCACCTTTTGCTTGCAGTATTCAATCTGTAGGTTTAAATTACATGGTTTTTTTCCTCTCGGGAACAATTTGTGGGTATAGACTTTTAATTGGGTCCAATGTTTCCACTTTCCTACACCCCTTATGTCCAGACAGGCACAGGTGTCTCCACTGATTATAACCTCATAGGGTCCAGACCATTTTGGGGCAAATCCCGGTTTTCCAGGTAAGTTTTTTAACATTACCTTAGATCCAGCGGGTGGAACCTCGGGGAGCATTTGTAATTTCAGCTCCTCGTCCCTTTCCTGTTGACGGTTCCTAACCCCCGCCCTCATTTCTTTTAGTTGGTTACTTAGTTCCAACACATATCGTTTTAGCCTGTCTTTTAAGGGCCCCACATCTGCTCCACCTGTTAAAATGCCTTCTGGTAATTGCATTGCTCGTCCTGTCATTAGTTCATAAGGGGTTAGTCCAGTGGTACGATTGGAAGTTGCTCTCAACTTCATTAATATTATGGGTAACACCTCCACCCATGCTTTTCCAGTTTCGGCTATAGCTTTGGCCAGAGCTAATTTCAAAGTTCTGTTCATTCTCTCTACCATCCCGGAGCTTTCAGGGTGGTAGGATATGTGGAATTTCTGTTTGATTCCCATCAATTTGCAAATGGTTTTTACCACTGTTCCAGTAAAGTGCGTTCCTTGATCAGAATCTATTTGCAATGGTACTCCCCACCGTGGGATAACTTCTTCTGCCAAAAGATGCGCAACTGTTAATGCGGTACAATTTCAGGTAGGAAAAGCCTCTACCCACCTTGTAAACTGATCAATTATTACTAAACAATATATTTTTCCGTGTGATGATGGCAGGGGGCCAGTAAAGTCAATTTGTAAGTGTTCCCAAGGTCCCCGAGGTCGAGGCTGATGTGCCATTCTAATTTTTACAGGCCTGCCTGGATTATATTGGGCCAGAAATTCCAGAACGGGGCTTGCAGCGCGTGCAAGCCCCGTATTTGCACTTACCCCGCGCTCCTGCCGATCAGCTTCTGGGACGCCTGAACTTGGAGAAATAGAAAGCACATTCCCGGGCAGCGTATGACGTCATGCCGCCCAGGAGTGCAGCCAGCGCGGACCCAGGAGCGTACAGTGTAAGTGAGACACGCCCCTTGAGGTCTCAGTTTCACTGGACACGCCCCCAATGTTTCTGTCAAGCTGCTTTGCTTTTTTACATGCAAAGCAGCAGTTTAAATAGGTTTTTGGAAGTTTTTTGAAGATTTTGGTAACTTTTATAAACTTTTTAAAATGTTCACATTATTTTGAGTAATCTGAAGTAGTTTTAAAGAGAATTAAAGCAATTTAAAGACTTTTAAAAGCCCTAAAAGAATTTTTTTAATTCCATTTATTTATTTAGAAATGTCGTCGTCATACGTGTCTTCACACTGTTCCCTTTGGGGAACTGTATGAAGTGGTGGAAGGATTTATGGCCGTGATTAACGCTCATTCCGTGACCGTAACCACCTTTGAACCAGCCATTAGGGCGGTTAGTCCTATGGCGGGAGGGTTTTACGGGCTCCCACAAGCTATACAAGGAGGGGGGGCCACCCACACCCACGGACGCAAATATCCCACTGGATGTCAACCCAGAATTTAGAGCCGGAGCTCCGACTCCACTTGCCGGGACTGTCTGGAGCGGGGTTCGAAACCCTACCCTGATCTGGCCCAGCGGCGGGGATCCTACCGCTATGACAAACGCCCAATCCGATTAGCAACGTGAAATGGCAGCATAGGGCTCCAGTCACGGGGAGGGAAAAGGCACAGGAAACGTATGGGTATCACCTTTTGTGCGGAGTGGGCCTTTTGCGTAGCAGTAAGCATCCCCGCCGCTGGGCCAGAAGGAGTAGGGTTTTGAACCCCACTCCAGACAGTCCCGGCAAGTGGAGTCGGAGCTCCAACTTTAAATTCTGGGTGGACATCCAGCGGGATACTTGCGTCCGTGGGTGTTGGTGGCCCCCCCCCCCTCAGATGGGTTGTGGGAGCCCGTAAAACCCTCCCGCCATAGGACTAACCACCCTAATGGCTGGTTCAAAGATGGTTATGGTCACGGAATGAGCGTTAATCACGGCCATAAATCCTTCCACCACTTCATACAGTTCCCCAAAGGGAATAGTGTGAGGATACGTGCGATGATGACCTCTTGCGCAATGCACCTCCTTGGACCCTCAGTCGCAGATGCGAGGGGGCAAGTCGTGCAAGTGTTAAATTTTTTATTTTATTGACATGTAAAATGTTGGCCCAATAATTCCCTTCCAAATGCGTTAGTACGGTCGGGGTACTTACGCATCTGGCCGGATGAAATGCCGGTTTTCAGCATGCACAGTGCATGTGGGGAAAACCGGCATTTCCTATCCTCTGAACGAAGGGGTTCAGAGGCAGAACGCATGCGACTGCACAGGCAGCACGTGCGCAGTATAATTCACCGCTTTCATTAATGCTTTCAGTGAGGTCCAGTCATTACAACTTACACATGAAAAAAGCATGGGTACAGTTGCTACAGAGGCTGCGGAGGAAGATATTTCTTATCGTGGAGCTTCTGAAAGTATGTATGTCTGTATATATTCCTTTGCGTGTTATGTATATATTCCTTTACTTATGTGTATGAATGTATTATTTAATTATGACTTTCAGAGAAAGTAACTTATTGGAAAATCATAATTAAAAACATACATTCATAGTAAAGGAATATAAAACATACATACATATACGTAAAGGAATATATGTGGACATACATACATAACTCATTCTCACATTCCATTCACACAGCCACAATTGCTCCTTCTACCTACCGTTCTGAAAACCCTTTAAAAAAAAAAAAATTTTAACTTTAAAACTTACTTAAAATTTCTTAAAATAACTTCCCTCCCTTTCCCAAACAAAAATATTGCATTTCAAAAGCTCCACGATAAAATATATCTTCCTCCGCAGCCAATGAACCACTTTACACTTGCTTTTTTTCAGTGTAACTTCTAAGGACTTAACCTCACGGATTTCATGAATGAAATCCACGAAGTTCACTGCGCAAGCGCTGCCTGTGCAGTCGCACGCGCTCGAGGTCTGGAAATGCCGGCGTTCCCCGCATGCGCTGTTCATGCTGAACGCCGGCATTTCCAACGGCCAGAAGCGTGAGTAAGCCGACCGCACTCACGCTTCTGGCCTGGAATTTCTGGCCCATTGTGTACACGTCACACACCAGTGACAGTGTTTTGCTATATCTCTTCCCACCAATCTCTTGAGAGAGCTTCCTGCATGGCATCTCGTCCTGAATGCGTCAGGCCATGATGCAGATCCAGTAACGTTAACCTTACACACTCTGGTGCTAATACTTTAGTATCCTTCCTCCAGATTCCATCTGATCCTTGTACTGCCCCTTTCTGTTTCCATTCATCCTTTTCTACTGGCGCGGTATCTTTCTGCAATTTCTGTATTTCAATTTCTTCCATTTGTACGCTCCCTACGGGATAACTGTCTTCCTCTTCCTCTAATTCTAGAGCTGCCTTGGCCGCCAAATCGGCCGCCTGATTACCCTGTTGATTTAGCCAGTCAGGGTTACCCTGTTCTGGGGCCTTCTGGTGTGCCTTTATTTTTATAACGGCTACCTTACTTGGTTTTGCCGCCGCATCTAATAAGGCTCTTATTCGTTGTTGATGTTTAATAGGTTCCCCAGTAGTGGTTACAAATCCACGTCTTCCCCAGGCTGTCATATAGTCATGTACTACCCCAAGGCGTACTGGCTATCTGTATAAATATTGACAGTTTTTCCTTCTGCTAATTCAAGGGCTTTGGTTAGGGTGACTATCTCCGCAACCTGTGCAGATAGTCCTCCTTCTAATCGCCCGGATTTTACTGTTTTAAGAGTATTGTCCACTATTGCCCAGCCTGTTCTAGGTAAGCCGTTAATATATTTGCGGGATCCATCTACATAGAAGACCTCTTCTGTCTGTTCCAAAGCTTCTTCCTTAATCCAACTTTCCTCAGCTTCCTCATCTATATCCCCACACTTATGTGGTTCTCCTTCGTTTAACATTCCTGCGGCTGGGTTAACTCCGGTGTCCCGAATTATTCGTACTGATTTATCCGCTGGTACTAATACGGCTTCCCATCTTGCCCTCCTCTTATTTGAAACTGACCTTAATCTTCCGGTATTTAACATTTCTACCAAGGTGTGTTTGGTATGGAGGATAATTTCTCCTGTCATTACGATGGGCTCACTAACCTTTACCGCCCATGCTGCACAATCCAGGGCAGCTACACACTGAGAAAGTCCGGCTGCTGCCGGACATAGTCGTGTGGAATAATAGGCTACCGGTCTATTATCACCCCCGTGGTCTTGAGTGACTACCGCAGCGTAGAAGCCTCCTTCATTTTCACAATAGATGTGAAATGGCTTACCTATATTGGGTAATCCTAATCCTGGAGCTAATGTTAAGGCAGTTTTTAGTTCGGTATACGCATTTTCTTGTTCCGATCCCCATTCTATCTGATCGAGGGCCGCTTTCCCTCCTTTTACTAATCTTTGTATTGGCTCCGCTATTTTAGCAAAGTTGGGGATGAAGTTCCTACTATAGTTAAAGAGTCCTAATACTTTCCTAACTCCTCTAACTGTACTGGGTCTGGGCATAGCCCGTATAGCCGCTTTTCTATCTTCTGGCATTGTTTTAGTTCCTTGCGAAATTTTATGGCCCAAATAGGTTACTTCTGATTTCCCAACTTGCGCTTTTTTGGGGTTCACTTTAAACCCTTTACCATTTAGTGCCCGTAACACCAAATAGAGTGCACAATTGTGGTCTTCCTCCTTCTCTGAAGCAATGAGGAGGTCATCCACATATTGTAGAATAGTACTTCCCTTCGGGAGGTCAACTGTCTCCAGTAGAGACTGCATGACTCTATGGAATATAGTCGGACTGTTATGGAACCCTTGTGGCAAGCGGGTCCATGTGTATTGCGTATCTCCTATAGTGAATGCAAATTTCTCCTGGGATTCTGGGTCCAAAGGTAATGACCAGAATCCATTTGCAATATCTAATACCGTGAAAACTTTATCTTAACCCATTTAATATTGTCGCTGGACTTGCTACAATAGGATGTAACTTTGGTGTTACTTTATTTAAAGCGGTATAGTCAATAGTTAATCTCCAAGTTCCGTCGGGTTTTCCTACCGGCCAGGTAGGGGAATTGGTTGTGCTTTCCGTTTTACGCACTACTCCCTGTTCTTCCAATGTTTTAATTATTACCGTAATTGCTTTCTTAGCTTCGGGTTTTATTGGGTATTGTCTATGCGGTTTATGCTTTGGTCCAGGGATTTTAATTGGTTCCATTCTTACTTTTCCGGTATCTAATTTATCCTCTGCCCATACGCCTTTTACGGCATTACATATTGTTCCAAAATTACCAGTTTCTAATTTCCAATCCCAGAAAAGAGGTTTAGCAGTTGCTATTAAAGTGCAATTTGCAGCATATTGGTTTACTTCAGTTTTACTTCCATCCTGTCTAGGCCAGATCAATTTTCCTTTATGACAGTCAATCAGGATTTTATATTCCCTCATAAGGTCATTTCCCATTATAGTTCCTTCATTATTTTTACACACATAAAATCTTATCGGGATCAAATGGCCATCTAATTCGACCACTTGTACTGTACTTAAAAAGGCGGGGGTCTTTGTTCCCCCTAATCCGGTCAAATAAATTTTAGTTCTTGTGATGGGTAAAGGTAAATCGGTTATAGACATAGATGCGCCAGTGTCCACTAGCATGTTACACTGTCGGCCCCCTACTAGTGCGGACACATAAATTCTACTATCTCCCTTATCTTTAATTACAGGGGCCGTTGCATGTCAGTGCCCTCCGTCCCGAGCATCCCTAAAGGCTTGGAGTTCTCGGTATTCATCACTGGTCATTTTTCCCTGTTCTTGATTTAATCTACTATAACATTTTTCCCATGTGTGACCTCTCTTTTTACAAAATGAGCATTCCTGTCGCGGGGCTCTACATTCTTTAGCAAGTGTCCTTGTTTCCCACAATTGTGACAATTTCCCTTCGTTTTGGGTCGTGCTTCCTGGCCGTTTCCTTGTACGGCTGCTACCTTTTCTTGCTTGATATGGACCGCGTGGGATTGTTGGGCCTCCAGGGCATCTACAGAGCATGCCCATTGGACAACTGCATCATAGGTATTAGCAGCCATAACTCCCATTTTTAGGATCCTTTGGTGTTCGGTTGTCAACCCATCTTTAAATAATTGTACAAAGGCAGGGTCTTCCATTTGGGGGTTAATTTGGCCTGAACTCTCTTCGTATATTGTAAACAATCGTTCACCAAATTCAGAAGGCCCTTCTCCTTTTTGTTGTCTACAAGCTGTGATTTTATTCCAGTTTGTCTGTGCTGCCCCCAACACCCTTTGTACTTCTGCCTTAAATGGTATAAAAATTGCCTGCAATGCATTTACTTCAGTAGTGTGAGGCAATTGAAGTGCCCACTGGCCATCCCTAAATTGGATAGGTGGTGCGGCTCCCTGCCCCATAAGTCTCCATCTTTCCGCAGGACAGGCTGCTCTCACTAATTGATGTACATCTCTAGTATGTAATTGGTGACTTTGCCATGTTCGTTCTAAGTTTTTCCAGAACTCTATTATTGCTACGGGGTTTTAATGATCCCAAAAATTGCATTATCTGTTGTCTATCACCTGGCGTGAATGGTGTCCATTTTGCAGAGGGGGCGGCTATCGTGCCTCCCCGTGCCACAGGGGCCATGGCAAATGTTTCAATTCCTGCCTCTTCCCCCGTACTTGGGGCCGTGGCGGCTGTTTTTTCTTCATAGGGTGGGACGGGTTCTCCCATATCTCCCAATACTGGCATCATTCCATGCGTATTTTTACTTGATTCTAAATACTCGAGTTTCTTCTCTAGTTCCCTAATTTTGACGTCTTTGGCTTCTAACTTACTATCTCTTTCTTTTATTCCAATCTTACATTTTTCAACGGCTTCTTGTAAGCCAACCAATTGGTGGACCAAGAGTATTCCTGCCTTTTTAGTCTTGTCCTTTTTCTCCTTTTCCCACCATTCTCTTCGTGCTACCAATGTCTGACTCATATCCCATCCATCTCTCCACATTTTTTTATTAGGGTTCTCCTATCAGCCATATACTGATTACTAAGGGAGCCCGAAGGCCCCCATGTTTGACCCTTAGCTGTCATCTTGTAAATCCTGTGTTGTCAAAGGTACGTCCTCCTCATGAAGAGAAGCGAGCGTACGTGCAACCTATGTATCGGTGGTTCCCCGGGACCTTCTGCCGGACCAACCCCGAAGGTAGTAAGCGACATCTACCAGTTTTACCTTATGATCCTTATAAATGCCCTACGAGATACAAACAAACGAAGAATACCACAAACTTTCGGTTAACTGTGAATTCTCACCTCTCGTCAAACCCCTTTCTTGTTCTTTTGATCAGTCGATGCTCCGGTGTCACCCGTCTAGCGTCGCTAATTGATGGACGGTCTAAAATTTGACTACTCGCCTGAGATCACCTCCGGCGCCCTCCGAGCTGATCCTGCCTGACTACGCCAATTTGTTAGGGTCTAATTGGAGCCTGAGCGGGCCAAGTGATATACGAGGTCGACGCGTTACCCAACTTAGACTTATGTGAATAAACTCACACAACCAAATAGTTTGAGAGAAGTAAAAATGCACAGCTTAATGTACAGAGCACTCTGGGAGAAGAAGAACAGTAGACCCCGCGGTCTCAGCTGCCAGCTTCTCGGTTTTACAATAGTAGCCGAGCTTCTTTTATACAGTTTAAAAACAGGAAAGGTACCATATCAGCAGTTATTACATTAATTCCTTGGCCAATCTGGTACTTTAGCATCCTTCAACTTTGGCCAATCCGATACCTTAGCAACCCTTAATCACATTCTGTCAAAAACAAGTTAATTATATTATTATACCGTTAGCTAGCTTCTTTCACAAACAACTTAATTATATTACTGTTAGCTAGCTTCTTTCATGTGACATGTTGGTATTTCGCAACCCTATTCTCACAGTGATACCTATGTCCTGCCAGTTGCGTAACCCCGCCCTTAAACACCCTTTACCTCCCTTGTTCTTCCTAAACATAATTTTTTCGCTCTTACAGTTTTACCCCAACAGTTGACTAGCCGTTCCTGTCTTACGTCTGTACCAGTGATATCACAAGTTGGTGCAAGCAGATCAAGTCAGCTGTCTGTTATGCCAGCGTCTGCAAAATGTCAATAAATGTCAAGTATTTCAGCAGGCACTACGGTGCCATTTTAAATTTTCCTCCAACACTTCAAAGCTACTTCTCTCAAACAAGAATTCCTGACTTAACTGTTCTCGAATCCTTTGAAGAATAGGCTTTATTAACTGTTATCTTTCTATGCTATAATTAATAGATCCCTCTACCTATGTTAATTACCCTAGCACTAAAGTTACACCGTAATCACACATGGCTGGTGTCATTACTGTCCCTTTTTTCTTTGTACGTGCACTGCTCGTGTATAACATTCAGACACTAAAAGTAGAAGACAAGCCATGCTATCTTCTTGTGACACTTCAAAGCCATCCTGTTTATCTTGGAAAGCCTATTACTCCAAGATACAAAGATATTTGATTATTACCCTTGTTATAAATCTCATCGTCAAGAAACTACTTATGAAATAACGCTGGACGGCCAGCTGGTGGCGCCGTCCAAGGAGTATAAATACTCGGGCGGTGGCTCCAGCTTTCCAGGGACATTTTGCAAAACAAGGAGCTAGTGGAATACAACTAGACTTCCATGTTCTGAAACAAGTTGATTAAAGCCTTGCTTTATGCTCAAACCAAGTGCGTAGTGAGTTTTATTACGTCAACCCTTAACTCACCAAGATGTCCAACAAACAACTCTCTAGGATGTCCAACATGGCCCATGGACTTGGTATGTCCACTTCATTGGTGTCTGCAACAAGTAGCGTGATGTTCTAAAAGAGTCCATGTCCCAGCATGAGCGACATGGGTAAAGTGATAGTGACGGTATCTCTAGCCTGAGGTTTGAGGTGCAGCGAATGATGCAAGCTTTAGTACTCTCAGTGAGTCAGACCATGAGCACAGTGTACATCTCACACATGTGCTCATACTACAGCTATGGAGGGTTTGTCAAAAAACTGAAACAAGCTGCAAGGGCAACTTGAACTTTTCTGGAGCTACAATGCAGGTTTCCCTGTGCCGTTTGCCCCCTTACCTTACTTCCTGCCGCCGCTCCACATCAAGAACCGTTAGAGGCCAGAGACTCATGATTGATGAGAAGATAATGGCAATCTAGTTCTATGAATTTACATTTAAGCGAAGGCTCAGTAGGTGCTCCAGGAACACACGGAAATGTGGGTCTCAGGTGCAATTGAGACAATGGAAGTATGCTGCTGTATATTAAGATGTGCAGTGATCAGCATTCCTTCAATGTAAAAGTTTCTTCAGGCAGTACTGAAATAGGTTTAAAAAGTGATACTGGCTATCCCTCACTTAAACACCCCAGCGGTCATTTCTTGACACTGTGCTATGAGTGGGGAACCATGCCCATGACAGCACATTTTGGAAATGTGGGTACTCACTTTGCATGAATTTCCAAATATTCAAATTAATGGACTGAAAAACACACACAAACCTGATCCAAATTTCTGATATGCGCTTTTAGTGGGCAAGGGCCCCCTTCTGGAAAATGACCTTTTCTATGTCAAAGTACTAGAGAAAAATATAAACTTCAACAATTCTAAGAGAAAATACAAGTAGTCCTGAAAGATCAATGTTTCTAGCATTGACAGGTAGTAATCTCATATGAAGAGCCTGACTATGATCATAAAGGGCCAGAACTTTGGGTCCCCACGGGTGAGTACGCGCTGGGTACTCACGCATAGGCCCAACGAAAGTGCCGGTTTTGTGCATGCACTGTGCATTCGTGGGAAACCGGAAATACCATTCCCTTAAAGGAAGGGGTTCACAGGTCAAACATGTGCGCCGGAGAGGCAGCGTCTGTTTTTTTTGCAGGTTTCTCCGGGAGGGTAAGTCTCCAGGAGCTACGCTTGTAAAAAGCAGTTGCAAGGCCTGCTTTTAACAAGATAAGTGGTGAATTAAGTTAAATTAAAACATTTTTTCCACAGGTTTATTATTTTTAAATACTTTAAAAGAAAGGTAAGTTTATTTTTAGCCCCGTTAGAAACTGTAATTAATTTTTTCAAAAATGTAAATTATTGTTTAATATAGTTATTTTATGTAATTTTTAGTTATTTTTTAAATGCTGTTTTTTTTTATTTATTTGAAGTTTTAGTTATGTTTTGGGGCTGAATTGTATTCATAGATTTGACAGGTCTTCCTGTCAAATCTATGAATACAGATTCCCTGCTACCATTGGCTCCCCATGTCCCACGTGATCCCAGGGGCCACATCGAACTAACTGCGCCCCTGGGATATGCAAGCACTGCGCGCTGGCAGTTGGAGCAGGCCCAGGATCGGAATCCCATGCGGGTCCACAGCACAATGGCCGGCGCGCTAGGTAAGTGCAGGTCGGAGGCTTGCACCCGCGGGAAGCCTCCGATCTGAATTTCTGGGCCTTTAAAGTCTTTAAGATCTAAAAACCCCACTAACAGCATCAAGACTGACCCTTGTCTTTATCAGTGACCAGGTGGGTGTAATCAAAAATGATGCTGTTCTTTTTGCTGATGGCACTACCCTGCACAGCACGCGACTCCCCCAATCTAAAACAATTGGTGTCTGAATCACTGCAAGCAGTTACAAAATTGGAAATGGCTTGACAAATGGTTAGTTATCTTCATTGTTGAGACCAAATCAATAATTCTGTGAAAAATGTTTGACAGTGAGGTTGCCAACCCTTCAATTTTCTAGAAGCACACCAAGTTATTTTCCACTCCTCAGCTTGGTAATTGCAATTGAACTGTTCTGAAGCAAGCAAGTGGAAAAGTTGGAAGAAGATTGAGAATTCTTAAGAATGCTTGGCCTTTCTTGTCACAGTCGGCAATATTGATATTCTACAAAGTCATTATATGCCTTGCGCTTAAATATTGTTTGGAAGATACCAGAGAAAATCTGTGCCTTGCCTCCACCGTTCAAAATGACGATCCCAAATGTATGGAATTGATGCCAACTCCATGCCAGTGTCTTCTTCTTAGGCAGTCCCTTGGAACCGAGGATGACTTGCTTCCACACTAAAAATGAGTTCTCAGGTGACTGATGAGTCCAATGCGGATCCTACAGTCTCTGTCACAGGTGGGGCAGACAGTGGTTGAAGGGACGGGTGGGTGGGGGTGCTTGGGTTGATGTGCGCTCCTTCCGCTGTTTGCGCTTGGCTTCCGCTTACTCCCGGTGAAGAGACTCGAGGTGTTCGGCGCGTTCCCGGATGCTTCTCCTCCACTCCGTGCGGTCTTGGGCCAGGCATTCCTAGGTGTCGGTGGGGATGTTTCACTTTTTCAAGGAGGCTTTGAGGGTGTCCTTGAAGCATTTCCTCTGCCCACCTGGGGCTCTCTTGCCGTGTCGGAGCTCTGAGTAGAGCGCTTGTTTTGGGAGTCTTGTATCGGGCATGCGGACGATGTGGCCCGTCCATCGGAGCTGATCGAGCGTGGTCAAAGCTTCGATGCTGGGGATGTTGGCCTGAGCGAGAACACTGACGTTGGTGCGCCTATCCTGCCAATGGATTTGCAGGATCTTACGGAGGCAGTTTTGGTGGTACCTCTCCAGTGCTTTGAGGTGCCTGCTGTACATGATCCATGTCTCTGAAGCATACAGGAGGGCGGGTATCACTACTGCTCTGTAGACCATGAGCTTGGTGCTTGGTTTGAGGTCCTGGTCTTCAAACACTCTCTTCCTTAGGCGACCGAAGTCTGCACTGGCACACTGAAGGCGGTGTTGGACTTCATCATTGACGTCTGCCCTTGTTGACAGTAGGCTCCCAAGGTATGAGAAGTGGTCCACGTTGTCCAAGGCCTCGTCATGGATTTTGATAATCGGGGAGCAGTACTGTGTGGCGGGGGCAGGTTGGTAGAGGACCTTTGTCTTACGGATGTTTAGTGTAAGGCCCATGTTCTCGTACGCTTCGGTGAAGGTGTTGACGATGGTTTGGAGTTCAGCCTCAGAGTGTGCGCAGACGCAAGCGTCGTCTGCATACTGTAATTCAATGACAGAGGATGGGACGACCTTGGATCTGGACTGGAGGCGACGGAGGTTGAACAGTTTCCCGTTTGTTCTGTAGATTAGCTCCACTCCAGCGGGGAGCTTACTGAGGGTGAGATGGAGCATTGCCGCAAGGAAGATCGAGAAGAGTGTTGATGCAATGACACAGCCTTGCTTGACCCTGGTCCGTATGTGAATTGGGTCTGTGGTGGATCCGTTGGTCAGGATCACGGCTTGCATGGCGTCGTGAAGCAGGTGGAGGATGGTGACAAACATTTGAGGGCAGCCGAATTTGAGCAGGACACGCCATAATCCCTCACAATTGACGGTGTCGAAGGCCTTTGTGATTTCAAAGAAGGCCATGTACAGCAGTTCGTGCTGTTCCCTGCATTTCTCTAGTAGTTGACATGCGGTGAAGATCATATCCATTGTGCCCCTTAGTGGGCGGAATCCGCATTGCGACTCTGGGAGGAGCTCTTCAGCCACTGGGCGAAGGTGATTGATGAGGATTCTTGCAATGACTTTCCCTGTGGCAGACAGCAGGGAGACTCCTCTGTAATTACCGCAATCGGACTTGTCACCTTTCTTGAAGATGGTCACGATTACGGCATCTCTGAGATCCCCTGGCATGCTCTCCTCCTTCCAAATAAGAGAAATGAGTTCATGAATTCGCACCAATAGTGCTTCTCCGCCATGTTTTAGCACCTCGGCGGGGATTCCATCTGCTCCTGAGGCCTTGTTTATCTTCAGTTGTCAGATGGCCTTTTCAACCTCATGCCGGGCTGGAGTTGTGCTGAGATGGTGGCAGGTAGCATGCTGCGGGATGGAGTTGAGGACCTCGGCCTTCAGGCGTCTGTAGAGCTGCTTTTTTGCTCTTGAATTCTGTTGCTGTTTCCAGATCAGGAATGCCTTGCGCTTGCGGTTTATTAGCTCCTGGGTCTCCTGGTCATTCTCGTCAAACCAGTCTTGGTGTTTCCTGGTCGAGTGACCGAGCGTTTCTTCACAGCTGCTGATTATGGAGGCCTTGAGTGCAGACCAGGCGTTGTGGACACTCTTCTTTTTTTTATTCATTGATGGGATGTGGGCGTCGCTGGCTAGGCCTGCATTTAGTGCCCATCCCTAATTGCCCTTGAGAAAATGGTAGTGAGCCGCCTTCTTCAACCACTGCAGTCCATATGGTGTAGGTACACCCACAATGCTGTTAGGAAGGGTGTTCCAGGATTTTGGCCCAGCGACAGTGAAGGAACGGCGATACAGGTCCAAGTCAGGATGGTGTGTGGCTTGGAGGGGAACTTGTAGGTAGTGATGTTCCCATGCGTCTGCTGCCCTTGTCCTTCTAAGTGGTAGAGGTCGCGGGTTTGGAAGGTGCTGTTGAAGGAGCTTTGGCGAGTTGCTGCAGTGCATCTTGTAGATGGTACACAGTGCAGCCACAGTGCGCCGGTGGTGGAGGGAGTGAATGTTGAAGGTGGTGGATGGAGTGCCAATCAAGCCGGCTGCTTTACCCTGAATGGTGTCGAGCTTCTTGAGTGTTGTTGGAGCTGCACTCATCCAGGCAAGTGGAGAGTATTCCATCACACTCCTGACTTGTGCCTTGTAGATGGTGGAAAGGCTTTGGGGAGTCAGGAGGTGAGACACTCGCCGCAGAATTCCCAGCCTCTGGCCTGCCCTTGTAGCCACAGTATTTATATGGCTGGTCCAGTTCAGTTTCTGATCAATGGTAACCCCCAGGATGTTGATAGTGGGGATTCAGCGATGGTAATGCCATTGAATGTCATGAGGAGATGGTTAGAGTCTCGCTTGTTGGAGATGGTCATTGCCTGGCACTTGTGTGGTGCGAATGTTGCTTGCCACTTGTCAGCCCAAGTCTGAATGTTGTCCAGGTCTTGCTGCATATGGACACGGACTGCGTCAGTATCTGACGAGTCTCGAATGGTGCTGAACAGTGTGCAATCATCAGCGAACATCCCCACTTCTGACCTTATGATGGAGGGAAGGTCATTGATGAAACAGCTGAAGATGGTTGGGCCTAGGACACTGCCCTGAGGAACTCCTGCAGTGATGTCATGTGATTGAGATGAATGACCTCCAACAACCACAGCCAACTTCCTTTGTGCTAGGTATGATTCCAACCAATGGAGAGTTTTCCCCTTGATTCCCATTGACTTCAGTTTTGCTAGGGCTCCTTGATGCCACACTCGATCAAATGCTGCCTTGATGTCAAGGGCAGTCACTCTCACCTCACCTCTTGAGTTCAGCTCTTTTGTCCATGTTTGGACCAAGGCTGTAATGAGGTCAGGAGCTGAGGGGCCCTGGCGGAACCCAAACTGGGCGTCAGTTAGCAGGTTATTGCTGAGTAAGTGCCGCTTGATAGCACTGTCAACGACACCTTCCATCACTTTGCTGATGATTGAGAGTAGACTGATGGGACGGTAATTGGCCGGGTCGGATTTGTCCTGCTTTTTGTAGACAGGACATACTTGGGCAATTTTCCACATTGCTGGGTAGATGCCAGTGTTGTAGTTGTACTGGAACAGCTTGGCTAGGGATGCAACTAGTTCTGGAGCACAAGTCTTCAGTACTATTGCCGGAATGTTGTCAGGGCCCATAGCCTTTGCAGTATCCAGTGTCTTCAGTCGTTTCTTGACATCACGTGGAGTGAATTGAACGGGCTGAAGACTGGCATCTGTGATGCTGGGGACCTCAGGAGGAGGCCGAGATGGATCATCCACTCGGCACTTCTGGCTGAAGATAGTTGCAAATGCTTCAGCCTTGTCTTTTGCACTCACGTGCTGGGCTCCACCATCATTGAGGATGGGGATATTTTTGGAGCCTCCTCCTCCTGTTAACTGTTTAATTGTCCACCACCACTCCCGACTGGATGTGGCAGGACTGCAGAGCTTTGATTTGATCCGATGGTTGTGAGATCGCTTAGCTCTGTCTATCGCATGTTGCTTCCGTTGTTTGGCATGCAAGTAGTCCTGTGCTGTAGCCTCACCAGGTTGACACCTCATTTTTCGGTATGCCTGGTGCTGTTCCTGGCATGCTCTCCTGCACTCTTCGTTAAACCAGGGTTGATCTCCCGGCTTGATGGTAATGGTAGAGTGAGGGATATGCTGGGCCATGAGGTTACAGATTGTGGTTGAATACAATTCTGCTGCTGCTGATGGCCCACAGCGCCTCATGGATGCCCAGTTTTGAGTTGCCAGATCTGATCGAAATCTGTCCCATTTAGCACGGTGGTAGTGCCACACAACACGGTGGAGGGTATCCTCAACATGAAGACGGGACTTCGTCTCCACAAGGACTGTGCGGTGGTCACTTCCACCAATGCTGGGCTGGATTTTATCAATGGAGGTGTGTAGGAGGCGGGGCTACAACTTTTGGGGTTGTAGTTCCGCCTCCATCGAGTTGTGGCCAACCCACTCGATTTTCACTTGATTGACCTTGTTGAGCCCGCCCAGCGGGCTCAGCAGGCCAATTATGGGCCACCCGGCAACAGGTGACGTCACAGATTGACATTTCATCTGTCAAGAGCATTTTAACAGATGAAATATCAGCGTTTGACAGCTCTTTGAAGCTGTCAAACACTGACAATCTGTACTCTAAGTTAATTCCTTCCTCTCAGGCTGATTTAGAGATCTCTCCAGAACAGAAAGCAGAATGCTGCAGATTTTGACAGCTCACGGCCATTCTGCTTTCCATGCCGATGAGATGAGGGACTCCCGAGACCTGAAGGAAGGAAGCTTGTAAAGGTAAGTAAAACTTATTTAAACACTTTACACACACCAAACACACTTACCTCTGCACTCATGCACCCATCACTCACCTGTACACCGGACATCTCGAACCCTCCAAGTCCTTCAGCCCGACGGTCCGCCTCGCTAACTTGGCATGGTTTGGAGCCGTCGGGAAGCCCACACTTCAGGGATAAAAATAGGAATTAGGCTAAAAACTGCCTGTTAACTACCTGTTGATTTTCCTGCGGCATTACTTCTGTTGCCGCCACTGTTTCGGGGCTATGTTGATGGAGATGAAGGAATGGATTAGGCGGTGGTCTGTTCAGCGGTCGTCAGCTCCTGTCATGGCGCGGGTGATGTGGATGTCCTTGCGGTCCCTCGCTTGGACGATGACGTAGTTTAGCAGATGCCAGTGCTTGGAGTGAGGGTGTTGCCATGAAGCCTTGTACTTGTCTCTCTGACGGAACAAGGTGTTGGTTATGAGAAGGCCATGTTCTAAGCATTTCGTCAGGAGGAGGGTACCATTGGAGTTGGCTTTCCCTACCCACTCTCTGCCCATCACACCTCCCCAGAGGTCTGTGTCCTTTCCAATTCTGGCATTGAAGTCACCAAGGATGATCAATTTGTCGCCCGTTGGGACTCGGGACAGGGATTGTTCGAGGCGGGAGTAGAATTCCTCTTTGGTCTCGTCTGTGGCTTCCAGTGTTGGGGCATATGCACTGATGACCGTAGCGCACTGGTTCCGGGCTAGGGTGAGCCGTAGGGTCATGAGGCGCTCGTTTATTCCACAAGGGGAGTCTCTGAGACGTTCAACTAGCTCATTCTTTATGGCGAAGCCTACCCCATGGAGGCAGCGTTCTTCTTCAGGTTTGCCTTTCCAGAAGGTGTAACCACCGCCTTGCTCCTTGAGCTGGCCTTCCCCTGCCCGTCGGGTCTCGCTTAGGATGACGATGTCTATGTCAAAACGTCTGAGCTCCCGGGCAACGATAGCAGTACGGCGTTCCGGTCTGTCGCTGTTGGGGTTGTCCATGAGGGTCCTGACGTTCCAGGTCCCGAACTTCATTTTAAAGGGTGGAAGATGCCTGTGCATGAATTCTTTTAATGTGGGTGGCTGTTGCACACCAATTACCACACAGGCTTGACAGAGCAAGATCTTGGTCCAATGGCAAGGGGATCCAAGACGATTGGAGACCAGGCTCTGCTACATCGGCCTAGCACACATACACAAACATACTCCTACTGCCCTCCTCCCTTCTTCCCACAGGTCCTCTCTGCCTGGGTTTCATAGACAGCAGTGTTGTCCTCCCGACCCCACTGCTGCTCCACGCTGCGTCACTCCTGGGCCTCGACCTTGCTGCTGGCCTCGACCTCGCCCCTGGGTCCCGGTCTCGCCCCTGGGCCTCGTCCTCGTCCCTGGGTCCCGTCCTCGCTCCTGTTTCCCATCCTCACCCCTGGGTCCCGTCCTCGCCCCTGGGCCTCGTCCTCATCCCTGGGTCCTGTCCTCGCCCCTGGGTCCCGACCTCGCTCCTAGGCCCTGACCTCGCTCCTGGGCCTTGTCCTTGTCCCTGGGTCCCGAACTCGCTCCTGGGCCCCGACCTCGCCCCTGGGTCCCGTCCTCGCCCCTGGGTCCCGATCTCGCCCCTGGGTCCCGTCCTCGCCCCTGGGTCCCGATCTCGCCCCTGGGTCCTGTCCTCGCCCCTGGGTCCCGACCTCGCTCCTAGGCCCTGACCTCGCTCCTGGGCCTTGTCCTTGTCCCTGGGTCCCGACCTCGCTCCTGGGTCACCACCTCGCCCCTGGGTCCCGACCTCGCCCCTGGGTCCCGACCTCGTTCCTGGGTCCCGACCTCGCCCCTGGATCCCGACCTCGCTCCTGGGCCCCGTTCTCGCTCCTGGGCCTCGACCTCGCTCCTGGGCCTCGTCCTTGCTCCTGGGCCTCGACCTCCTTATAGTGTGTCTCCTTCCAGTGTGTCCCACAGTGTCTTCTTCCAGTGAGTGTGTCCTGCGGTGTCTCCTTCCAGTGAGTGTGTCCCGCGGTGTCTCCTTCCAGTGAGTGTGTCCCATGTTGTCTCCTTCCAGTGAGTGTGTCCCGCGGTGTCTTCTTCCAGTGAGTGTGTCCTGCGGTGTCTCGTTCCAGTGAGTGTGTCCCGCAGTGTCTCCTTCCAGTGAGTGTGTCCCGCGGTGTCTCCTTCCAGTGAGTGTGTCCCATGTTGTCTCCTTCCAGTGAGTGTGTCCCGCGGTGTCTCCTTCCAGTGAGTGTGTCCCGCGGTGTCTCCTTCTAGTGAGTGTGTCCCGTGTTGTCTCCTTAAGGGAGTGTGTCCCACGGTGCCTCCTTCTAGTGAGTGTGTCCCGTGGTGTCTCCTACCAGTGAGTGCTAGTGTAGATCTTACATACATAGTATTTACAGCACAGAAACAGGCCATTCGGGCCAACAGGTCAATGTCAGTGTTTATGCTCCACATGCGT
This sequence comes from Somniosus microcephalus, assembly GCF_052327205.1. Lineage (NCBI taxonomy): Eukaryota > Metazoa > Chordata > Chondrichthyes > Squaliformes > Somniosidae > Somniosus > Somniosus microcephalus. Next base: position 64,051,348 of record NC_140994.1, read on the forward strand.
CTCCTCCCAGCTTACTCCTATCAATATAACTTTCTATTCCTTACTCCCTCATGTACTTATCTAGATTCCCCTTAAATGTATCTGTACTACTCACCTCAACTATGCCATTTGGTAGCAAGTTCCTATACCCTCTAGTTTTGGACTCCCCACAAGTGGAAACATCTTCTCTACATCTACCCTATCAAACCCTTCATAATTTTAAAGACCTCTATCAGGTCACCTCTCGGCCTTCTCTTTTCAGTCTTTCCTGATAATTATAATCTCTCAATTCGGGTATCATCCTTTTTGCACCTTCTCCTTTTTGTAATATGGAAACCAGAACAGTGCACAGTGCTCAAAGTGTGGTCTAACCAAGGTTTTATACAAGTTTAACAATTTCTCTGCTTTTGAATTCTATACATCTAGAAATAAACCCAAGTGCTTTGATTACATTTTTAATGTCTTTCTTAACCTGCATTGCCACTTTTAATGATTTGTGAAAGAGTGGCAGACATGGTGGCATAGTGGTTAGCACTGTTGCCTCACAGCACCAGGGACCCGGGTTTGAATCCGGCCTCGGGCGACTGTCTGTGTGGAGTTTGCGCATTCTCCCCGTGTTTGCGTGGGTTTCCTCCGGGTGCTCCGGTTTCCTCCCACAGTCCAAAGATGTGCGGGTTAGGTTGATTGGCTATGATAGATTGACCCTTAGTGTTAGGGGGGTTAAATATGTGGGGTTACGGGGATAGGGTGGGATATGTGTTGGTGCAGGCTCGATGGGCCAAAATGGCCTCTATCTGCACTGTGGGGTTTCTGTGATACCTCCACATCCCTTTGCTCCTCTACCCTATTTAGACACATTTTCTAAGGGGTAGGTGGCCTCCTTATTCCTCCTACCAAAATGTACCACCTCGAACTTATCTATATTGTAATTCATTTGCCATTTACACACCCATTCTGTAAGTTTGCTTCTTGTATTTTGTCGCAGTCTTTCCCAGTATTAACCATACCCCCCAATTTGGATGGGAAATCTGGAAGGACGGGTTTCCTGCAAGTCCTGGTGAATTTAATGGCAGGACCTGTTTTAAATTTCTTCAACAGGTTTCCCACCCAACAGATTGTCAGGTTGGCAGCCTGTTGGGCTAGAAAATAGCCGAGGAGCGAATGTCAGGTAAGTCCGACATCGCGGGAGGAAGTTGGACATTGCAGGAGGAGGTGGGGGAGTCGAACATCGGGGGTGGTTGGGGGTCGGCCGATCGTGGGGGTCCCATTGCAGTGTGTTTAAAATGTAAGCTTAGTGGGCCTGGGGGAAATCATCCTGCTCCTCGTGGCCCACAGGCGGTGCAATAAAGGCACTTACCTCATGGATTTGGCCCTCTTGCCTCCTTTAATCTGCGGGGATTCTCGAGACCCAGGAATCCCAGCCTACAGCTGTTAAAAATAGTACTTGAGTTAAAATGGAGGCACGCAGCTACTTAAAATATGTTAGTGACCGACCAGCCTCCTGAAAGCAACTGGTCTCCTGCCCCACCTCCGTTAAAACCAAAAGTGGGCGGGTTGGGGTCGGGTTTCCCTTTTTTAAATTTTTAACCACCGCCCTGGGAGGTTAAAATTACCCCCTCTGTCTCAATTCAAATAGCCAGTACAGAAAGCTTGCGACGTGCTTTACAACTGTTTCTGAGACCCGGGAAATTCCTCTGGTATTTTCCCGCTCCGCTGCTGTAACTTTGGTGGAAATCTCGTAAATGAGGTTTTCGCTGAATCTCCGCCAAAGCTACGGCGATGGAGCGGGAGAAATACAATACAATACCTACATCAAGGGGTAAATTCTGTGAGACTACACCGGGCCTACTGCTTCCGAAAAGACAAATGTGTTGAGTTTTCTAATCACTTAATTTTTTTCAATGGTAACTGTTTTTCTTTAAATCTTCATGTGGTGATTTTTGAACAGATTCTATATATAGTTCTAACATTTTTGATGCAGAGATGCTCTCGTGAGTTGGAGGATCGGGAGCAGAAGTCAGCACGCCCAATTCACACCCTCACAATTTTTTGCTCTTTAGAATTAATAGCTGGAGAATTAGGACTGCTACGAATCAAAGGGCCTGACCTCTGCACACAAATCTCTGCTTCTTATTTCTGTCAAGTGAGACTTTGCACCAGGAGCCGATTTACCCCTAAAATTCAAAGATGCGTTGTTTAGTGTGAAAATAATTTTTAGATTTGGAACATCTTGATTGACACTAGAATTTTGTTTATTTATAATCTTGCTCATTGTGTCTGTGCTAATTACTGGTATAGATTATGTACATGAATTATACCGTAGTGATCAGGACTATAATTATACATTTTTGAGAAACAATAATTAAATTGCATTTTCTTAATTTGGGGAGAACAAGAGATACAGTTGACAAAAACGTGCAGGCTGCTCTGCTGCTCGTTCTGGTGCAATGCGAAACAGACAAGGAAAGCGCTAGGTTTGAAACAAAATAAACCAGCTGGTAGTGCTGCTCCTGATCCTGTGCCCCCCACCCCCTCCCTTCCCCCTTTGCTGGAAATTTTGTATATTTGGGCACTGAGTGAGTACAAGATTGGGCTGGACTGTGATACCCACCACAGTTGAATAGCCGACTGACGCTCGGGGAGTGCCTCATTCTCAGTACATTAGCGATGCAAGAAGTTTTTCAGCCAGCATAATTGAGCAGAGGCCATTTCTGCCTGACTGCTACCATTTAAATGCTTCTGGGTTCCCTCGAGCTTTTCCAGCCTTCCCGCGATCCGCAGGCTCGACTGACCTCGTTTGCATATATGTCAAAGTGAGGGCCACTGGCACACAGTTCCATCTTTCCGAGTTTTACATTCCTAATGTACTCTGGGCAATCGAGACTGGGTCATTATGAGGCACAGCATCTGTCAGGATGAGCTGATACAGGTGGAAGTGAGGAGTTTATGCACCTGGAGAGTTTGAATTACAATTTCTGCAGCTGGGAAACAATTATTTTGTGATTTTTTTTTGCCATTCTACCTAGAGACACCTGTACTTCTTGCCACTTCTGGCAGGGTCAAACCACCGGCAGATTTTCACCCCCCCCCCAATCAAAATATATTCCCGATGAGCCTTTCTTAACACTATCGTTCCCCTACATGTGCCTTTTTGTTTTATTTATTCTTATGCTTCTTGAAGTGGTTGGCTCCTCATGTTTTATAAAAGTATCATGGCACAGATGTGGCTCTTTCTCTCATGCCAGCTTGCTCCTCGCAGGGAGCTCTTGCTGATGGTCGAGCTTCCTCCTAGACAGCCTGATGTTGGTTCACACTGCACTGGCGTGGAGCTGAAGGGGGGGACCAAAGACCTGTTATGTGTTGCTGTCCTGACAGATGGCAGTTTTGGGCAGGTGGACTCCCAACTATCGCCATTCCACTTGGCCATGAATCTGCGGCCCGTTTATCAGTGGGATGGCTGAACTACTGGCAGCTATCCAATCCTGACAGCAGTCACCACCGTCTGGAAGCTGCTCTACATACTGTGCTCTATGCTATCCCCTAATGTTTCCAGAGGTGCAGTCTGTCCTTCCATGGAGGTGGAGGTACCGACTGGTCCCTGGCTGCTCCTTAGCTGGCGACCTGCTGCAGATTCCACTAAAGTTGCCCCTTCCTCCAATCTGCCCTCCCATTGAGTGAGGTGCCGCATAAGGAATAGCAACTGGTAAGTTTACCCCCAAATTACTTTATGCCATTGAGCATTGTAAATTCAAGGAAAATTCTAAATATGCATTTCAATGCCTCAAAACGACCATGCCTTTGATATGATAAATGCAGCTTCAAGCTTTTATCAAGAGCAGTAGTAGGAGGAGTATAGAGACAGTATAAGAGAAATTGACTTTGGTCTAAAAGCAGAAAATGGTGGAAATACACATCCAAAAGATAGAGGGTGGGTAACCTGCTTCAAGCCCTCTACCAATACTGCTCTGAAACCAATTGCTGAAAGCTGTAAGGACAATATGGGACGACTCTGCCTTCGATTCCCATCCCTTTTGGGAGGTGCCTGCTTCATAATCAGTGTCGCCCCATAACAATATACCCGAGATCAGGACAAGTTTTATCCCATGTCTCCATTGTTCAATATCGATTTCTATTAAACCACCTCTTTTTTTGTAGCTACTTTTCCCACTTGCTTATTCTCTTTGTTCTTTCTATCTTATACGCACGGAGTTTTCCTGTTGAACAAATGAATCAATCTCTTGTGCTCCCTAACACCAGCATGCATCTCACTCTGAACATGCCGAGCATTGCTGTGGCGAAGGTTGCATGCTGATACTAGTTACTCAGCGTGGGCTCATCAGCAGTGGGTTGCAAAATAAAATATAGTAAATAATACAGCTCACCGACTAACCTGACTGTACAAAATCACACCACTTTATAGAGAGTAATGATGTAAACAATTCATGAATAACTCAAAACAACAACAGAAAATGCTGGAAAAACTCAGCAGGTCAGGCAACATCCGTGGAGAGAAATTTGAGTTGACGTTTCGGGTCGAACACTTCTTCAAATTTCTCTCCACGGATGTTGCCTGACCTGCTGAGTTTTTCCAGCATTTTCTGTTGTTATTTCGGATTTCCAACATCTGCAGTATTTTGCTATCGTCATGAATAACTCACTTTGTTTATCTGGCACTGCAGTTTGATAAAATCACAAAGGCTGTTTTGCAATGCAGTCGTAACTCAAAATGTAACTGCAGCACTCGCAAAACTCTCCTCAATTTGTGGATGCCACAAGTAGGAAAAACATATGCACAATAGGTGTAAAATTAGATGATTAAAATATTGCAAATATGGTAATGAATTGTTCATTAAAGTATCTTCTTACTCAAATGTATGGGAAAAAATGGAATAGATTTTAAACCTGCTACATACCATCTCCATCACAGGAGTTCCTCGTCCAATTATGGCCCCTTTAGCAAGGACGCCTATGCTCATCCTACTCTTAATGCCATGGCCCAGTAATTCCTGTCGGGGGCTTGCCACGCGTGCAAGCCCCCGATGTGCGCTCACCCTGCGCGCCGACATCTGAAATCTGGCCCGCAGTGGATTTCCTGTCAGTGGCCAGGTTCTGATCCCGGCGCGCTGTGCTAACCTGACCCAGCGGCGTAGTTAGTGCGATGTGCTGGCTGGGGTCAGGTGAGCACTGTTCAGCCAATCAGGGGAGGGGAAACTTCATTCATAAGTTTGATAGTAAAGACTGTCAAACTCATGAAAAGTACTGCACCCCAAAACACTACTTAAACTTTAAATAAAATTTTAAAAAGCATCCCAATAATTAAATTAACTGTGAATAACTTTAAAAAACTATTTTAAACAATTAATCAAATTTTTGAAAAAAATAAATTTTTTAAAAATAGGGTCTAAAACTAAACTTACCTTACTGTAGATTCTTTAAAAATAATAAACCTGTGGGAAAAAAAATTCTAAATTGTACTAAAAGACCACTTACCTGTAAAACTAAGTACTTACGTCTGGTTTTTCCACACGTAAAAACTGGAGGCCTTTACACATGCGCAAATCTGTAAAAATACAGGAAATCCAAGACGCATGCGCTGCCCGATACCGCGCATGCGTTCAGCCTCTTAACCCCTTGGGTCAGAGGACAGGAAATGCCGGTTTTCAGCGCATGCGCTGTGCATGCTGAAAACCGACAATTCCTCCTGGCACACGCGTGAGTACCCCGTCCTTACTCACGCGTTGTGACAGGAATTACTGGGCCATTAGCTGCTGTTAAGGTTTAGCAGGATTCTGTCAGTGAGAATTTTTTTTTCCGTTAAGAGCTGCTAAAAACTCTTTCTAATTTGTTCTCTGAAAAATCCAAATTGAACATTGAAGTAAAAAAAGTTTTTATTTTGTTTAGATCTAAACTGAAAATTAAAACACTTAAAAGCTCTCAGAAAATCAAAAACTATGCAGGGAAATTAATTAAATAAGAAGAAAGTTAAGGCAGCAGTGAGTGCGGCCCTGGCTGTAGACTGAGTGCAGAGACCGAGGATTTAAAGAGCAGGGAGAGAGAGAGAGCGGCCCAGACTCACCGGCAGCAGAGGCAGTGAGAGCGGCCCTGGGTGGAGACTGAGCACAGAGACTGAGTGCGGTTTAAACAGAGTGCTGCGAGTTGGGTGAGGAGTGGAAGGAGGCGCTCCCTTGCTTCACCTTTGTTTTTCCTAACTTTTCACCCTGAATTGGTTCTTACTGTATACCAAGGAAAGAGTCCGAGAGCGGGAGCAGTCAAGCAACAACAACTGCAAAACCGCTAAAGTGATGTCACAATCAGGAAAGGAGCTGATTGGTAAGTAAGACCTGGTGAGTATTTCTACAGTCCAGTCGTAAAGTCAAAGTAAGGCCTCTAGTTTAGAGTAAGTAGTGTTTAAAGTGAAGTAAGGTCCCTAGTGTATTTAATATTCTTTAATTTAAAGGAAATAAAGGGAGTCAATTAAGGGTAGGACATGGCAAGGCAGCTCGGCTGAGTGGAGTGCTCCTCCTGTGCTATGTGGAAAGTCAAGGACAGTTTAGGTGTCCAAGGTGAACACATGTGCAGGAAGTGTCTCCAGCTGCAGCTACTCAAAATCCACGTTTCAGAGCTGGAGCTGCGGCTGGAGTCACTGTGGAGCATCTGCGAAGCTGAGATTTTCGTGGATAGCACGTTTAACGAGGTGGTCACACCACAGGTAAAGAGTGCACAGGCAGACATGAAATGGGTGACCACCAGACAGAGTAAAAGAACTAGGAAGGTAGTGCAGGAGTCCCCTGGGTCCATCTCCCTCTCCAACAGATTTTCCATTTTGGATACTGCTGAGGGAGATGATTTCTCAGGGGAATGCAGCAAGAGCCAAGTCCGTGGCACTACGAGTGGCTCAGCTGCACAGGAGGGGAGGAAAAAGAGTGGGAGAGCAATAGTGATAGGGGATTCTATCATAAGGGGAACAGACAGACGTTTCTGTGGCCGCAGACATGACTCCAGGATGGTATGTTGCCTCCCTGGTGCCAGGGTCAAGGATGTCACTGAATGGCTGCAGGGCATTCTGAAGGGGGAGGGCAAACAGTCAGAGGTCGTGGTTCACATTGGTACCAACGACATGGGTAGAAAGAGGGATGAGATCCTGCAACAAGAATTAAGGGAGCTAGGTAGCAGATTAAAAAGCAGGAGCTCAAAGGTTGTAATCTCTGGATTACTCCCGGTGCCACGTGCTAGTGAGTATAGGAATAGGAGGATAGAGCAGATGAATGCGTGACTAAAGAGTTGGTGCAGGAGGGAGGGCTTTAGTTTCCTGGATCACTGGGTCTGTTTCTGGGGAGGGTGGGACCTGTACAAGTCAGACGGGTTGCACCTGAACCAGAACGGGCCCAACATCCTTGCAGGGAGGTTTGCTCGTATTGTTGCGGGTGGGGGTTTAAAATAACTTGGCAGGGGGATGAGATACAGAGTGGAGCTACAGTAGAGGGTGATGCACAGCCAAATATAGAGGAAAAAACAAGTCAGCCTGGAAGGCAGAACAAATATGTAATGGCACAAGGCTGGATGGCATTTATTTTAATGCAAGGAGTCTTGCGAGTAAGGCAGATGAATTGAAGGTGTTGATGAACACATGGGAGTATGAGATTGTTGCTATCACAGAGACATGGTTGAGGGAGGGGCTGGACTGGCAGCTCAATATTCCGGGGTATGGAATCTTCAGGCGAGACAGAGGGCGGTGTAAAAGAGGGGGTGTCACAATATCAATCAAGGTGTCAATTACTGCTGTAAGGGGGGGATGATATCTTAGCAGGTTCCTCTAATGAGGCCATATAGGTAGAACTTAAAAACAAAAAGGGGTCAAGCACTTTGCTGGGAGTGTACTATAGGCCTCCAAACAGTCAGGGGGAGATAGAGGAACAGATATGTAGGCAAATCTCAGAAGTGTAGAAATAATAGGATAATAATAGTAGGGGATTTCAACTTCCCCAATATTAACTGGGATAGAGTGTGAAAGGCTTAGAGGGTGCGGAATTCTTAAAGTGCATCCAGGGGAGCTTTTTGAGCCAGCATGTAGAAAGTCCTACAAGAGAAGGGGCAGTACTGGACCTAATTCTAGGGAATGTAGCCAGGCAAGTGGTAGATGTGTCAGTAGGAGAGCATTTTGGTGACAGTGACCATAATTCGGTGAGATTTAAGGTAGTCCTGGAAAAGGACAAAGATGGACCAGAAATAAAGGTTCTAAATTGGGGGAAGGCCGATTTTAATCCGATATGGCAGGATCTGGCCAAAATGGATTGGGATCAGCTACTTGTAGGAAAATCCACATCACAGCAATGGGAGCCTTTCAGAAAGGAAATAGAGAGAGTACAATGCCAACATGTTCCTGTAAAGGTCAAGGGTGGGACCAACAAGCCCAGGGAACCCTGGATGTCAAGGGATATACAAGAATGGATTAGGAAAAAAAGGGAGGCTTTTGGCAGATACAAAGGACTAAAAACAGTGGAAGCCCTAGAGGAGTTTAGAAAGTGCAGGGGGGTACTTAAAAAGAAATTAGGAGAGTGAAGAAGGAGCATGAAAAAACACTGGCAGGCAAAATAAAGGAAAAACCCAAGGTGTTTTATAAGTATACTAGCTGGGGGTGCCCGGCGTTGCCAGGGCAATTTTGGGCCACGCGGTCTCCCTGCCCCTGTCTGTCCCCTCTCCCTGTCTCTCCCTCTCCCCCTCTCCTCTCCCTTCCTCCCCTCCCTCCCCTCTCGCCGCCTAGCGCCTGAGGCCCGGTGCCGTTGTGATACCGACCGTGCAGGGCCTAGCGCTTCAGGTCCGGCCGGGCTCTGGGGCCAAGACGGACCCCAGCTGAGCTCCCGGTGCAGTAGGGCGCCGCGCTGCGGGTGGCGCTGTTAACGGCCGGCCGCTGCCGCTCCCCCGCCCGCTCTGTGTCTCGGGCCGAGTGCTTGTGAGGCCCGGCCCGAGTGACTCCAACTCACCTCCCGCTCCCGGAGCCACAATGTGGGGGATTGTTTGGCTGGTGCTGTGGCTGTGGGGATGAAAAAAATGGTGGCGAAGTTTCGGAAGACTGGAGGATTAGGTCCCGCCTGTGACGCACCGATTGGTCAACCATCAGGTCACTGAACTGTAGGATTGGTCAACCAGCACGTCACTCAATGCTAATGAGAGGTAGGATTGGTCAACCGCTAATGAGTGGAGTTTTGAGGATTTTTGAATGTTTTTTGCATACTGTCCGAACAATTTTTGTCTCTCCCCATCTCTCTCTCTCTCTCCCCCCCAGTCTGTCTCTCTCCTTCCCTCTCTCTCTCTCTCCTTCCCTCTCTCTCTCTCGCTCTCCTTCCCTCTCTCTCTCTCTCTCTCTCTCTTTCCCTCTCTCGCTCCTTCCCTCTCTCTCTCGCTCCTTCCCTCTCTCTCTCGCTCCTTCCCTCTCTCTCTCGCTCCTTCCCCCTCTCTCGCTCCTTCCCTCTCTCTCTCGCTCCTTCCCTCTCTCTCTCTCTCTCTCGCTCCTTCCCTCTCTCTCGCTCCTTCCCTCTCTCTCTCTCTCTCGCTCCATCCCTCTCTCTCTCGCTCCTTCCCTCTCTCTCTCGCTCCTTCCCTCTCTCTCTCGCTCCTTCCCTCTCTCTCTCGCTCCTTCCCTCTCTCTCTCACTCCTTCCCTCTCTCTCGCTCCTTCCCTCTCTCTCGCTCTCGCTCCTTCCCTTTCTCTCCTTCCCTCTCTCTCTCGCCTCCCCCCAGTCTTTCTCTCCCTCTTGCATCATGGGGGGCGTTTCATTCCATGTGTGGGCGGGCCTAATACTGCAGCCTCCCGAAATGTCGTGGCCATTTTTTTAATACCGACTGCGACAGCACCAGCACAACAAACCCCCACAGTGTGGCTCCAGCACAGTATCCCGCTCCCGGCCCGCCGGAGCGGGAGGTGAGTTGGGGTCACTCGGGCTGGGCCTCACAACCGCTCGGCCCGAGACACAGAGCGGGGGAGCGGCAGCGGCCGGCCGTAAACCGCGCGACCCTGTAAACTGCCGTTTTACAAAAAAGCCTTGGCAACGCCGGGCCCACCACCAGCTAGTATATATATATATACTAGCTGAAGTGCCCGGCGGTGCTGAGGGTCTTTTGAGGGCATGTTGTTGTTGGAAGAGAGAGAGAGAGAGAGAGAGAGAGCGCGACTGGCGGGGGGGGAAGAGAGCGAGCGACTGAGGGGGGGAAGAGAGAGAGCGCGACTGGGGGGGAAAGGGGGTAGGGGGGAATAAGGGGGAGGGGGGAAATAAGGGGGAGGGGGGAATAAGGGGGAGGGGGAAATAAGGGGGAGGGGGTATAGTGTCCGAGGATCAATAATACTCAGACTGCAGGAGAACAATAAAACCAAGTATTTACTGAACAGAGAGTAATTCAAGACTGAAGTACAGAAGCCTGCTATGGCTTTATATACAGGTATGGTCACTGCTGGTACTGCAGTATAAAATCAGTTCTCTCTTATAGGTACATACACAACAATTCCTCCCCTTTTAGATAAACAGTACATAACATTCATTTAACAACTAAATAATAACTAATTACAATTACAATTTTCTCTGTACTATATACATCAACTGAAATAATCATTTATAAGTTCAGTCTTTGAGGAGGCTTCCTGATCCTGACTGGATAGCGCCTTTCTCGAGTATCCTGTTCTTGCGGCGGAGTTGATTCTGGTTCATTGTCATTGGTTGGTTCGTCAGCTTCCAATACCACTGCTTCTGAGGTAGACGCAATCTGTACTTCAGGTTGATTACCAGGTGCACCTGCTCGTGGTATGGGTTTGGCTTGTTCCTGTGACTCTAGAATCTGGTCAGCATGCTGTCTCACGATGCTCTCTCCAATGTCCACTGTGTACATTAGTGGTCCCTGCTGTGTGCATATCATTCCTGGCTGCCATTTTTCTGTTCAGTAGTCGTGGGCCAAGACTGGTTGCCCTATCTTGAAGCTCCTGGTTGGCTTCTCATTTATGTGCTGGAATTGCTTATCCTCAACATCTCGTCCTAGGTTTGGTTTGAGCAAATCCAGGCAACATCTTAGCCTTCGGTTGAAGAACATTATGGCTGGAGCTTGGTTGGTGACTGCATGTGTCGCATTCCGGTAAGCAAACAAGAAATTATCCACCTTGTGTTGTAGTGGTATGTCGTCATTATGCATTGCCTTTACGGCCTTTTTAAAGGTCTGAACAAACCTCTCAGCCAATCCATTTCTGGCTGGATGATATGGGGCAGATGTGTAATGCTTCACCCCATTATTCCTCAGAAACCTCCGGAAATCCTCTGACACAAACTGTGGCCCATTGTCGGAGCAAATCTGTTCTGGCAAGCCATTCCTGGCGAAGATGGTCCGTAGGACTGCAATAGTTTTCTCCGTGGTGGTGGAGGACATTTTGATTACCTCTGGCCATTTTGAATGGGGGTCTACAGCAATTAGGAACATTGAGTCCATAAATGGAACAGCAAAATCAATGTGTACCCGTTGCCATGGAGATGAGGGCCACACCCATGGATGTAGCGGGGCCTGTGGTGGAGCGTTTTGGACCTTCTGGCATCCTGTGCATCTCTTGGTCATATCCTCGATTTCTTTATCGATTCCCGGCCACCACACAAACGCCCTGGCTAGGTTCTTCATTTTTACCCCTCCCAGATGACCCTCATTGAGCACTCTATCTCTCAACTTGGGTGGAATTACCACTCGGGATCCACACATCAAGGTCCCCCGGCACACTGACAGCTGTTCTCTCCTTGGCGAGAATGCTGGCAACAGTGAGTCACCATGTGCTGGCCATCCCTTCACCGTCAAATCATAGACCCGACATTTCGGGTTTCCTTCTCTATACTTGAGTTTGTAACAGGTGGACATTCGACTATGGTCGCATGGAATATCTCAACAGGGTCCACTGCAGGTGCTTCCTCCACCGTAGGCAACGGTAGGCGCGACAGCCCATCAGCATTTCCATGCTGTTTTGTACCCTTGTACTCTTTGTCGTACTGATGTGCCCCTAGAAAAAGTGACCATCTTTGCAGCCGTTGCGCCGTCATCGCCGGAACGCCCTTCTTTGGGTTAAAAATGGAGACCAGGGGCTGATGATCAGTCAGTAGGTTGAATTTCTGCCCGTGCAGATAGTGATTGAACTTCTTCACCCCCACACCAGGCTGAGGGCCTCCCTGTCAATCTGGGCGTGGTTACGCTCGTAAAAGGTTAACGAGCGCGACGCAAAGGCTATTGGCCTCTCTGTACCGTCAGGGAATTTGTGTGACAGCACCGCTGCGATGCCGTAGGGAGATGCATCACATGCTAACCGAATCAGTAGTGTTGGATTGTAGTGTACCAATACTTCTTTTGAAGTGATTAGGCATTTACATTTCTGAAAAGCACGCTTACACTCATCACTCCATTTCCATGTTACTCCAGTTTGCAGTAGGGCATTCAGTGGGTGCAGAATTGTAGATAAATTCGGCAAGAACTTATGGTAGTAGTTCACCAACCCGAGGAACGACCTCAGTTGCGACACATTTTCCGGTGCTGGAGCCTTGACTACAGCCTCAATTTTGTCTGGCGACTTATGCAACCCTTCCTCATCAATCATGTGGCCACAATATGAGATTTGTCTCCTGAAGAACTCGCATTTGGGGCGGTTGGCTCGTTGCCCATATTCCTGTAATCTCGTGAGCACCTGCTCCAGGTTGGCAAGGTGTTCACTGTCATTTTCGCCCGTAACCAGGATGTCATCCAAATAACACTGGGTCCCCGGGATCCCTTGCAGGACTTGTTCCATCACCCTCTGCCAAATAGTCGGGGCTGATGCTACCCCGAATACCAGTCGATTGTACTGGTAAATGCCTTTGAGAGTGTTTATCGTGAGGTATTTCCTAGACGCTTCTTCCACCTCCATTTGTAGATACGCTTGGGCCAGATCAATCTTCGTAAAGCGTTTCCCTCCAGATAGTGAGGCAAAAAGATTTTCTATCCGTGGAAGTGGATATTGTACTGTGTGCAGGACTGGGTTCACAGTTACCTTGAAGTTCCCACAGATGCGAACCTTCTTAGATTTCCCAGGCGTGCTGCTCAATGATCTCTTCATTACAGGAACGATGGGTGTGACCCACTCGCTCCAGTCCACCTTGGACAGCACACCCAAACGCTCCAGACTCTCCAGCTCTGCTTCAACGGCTGGGCGGATCGCGTAAGGTACCGGTCTGGCCTTAAAAAATTTTGGGTTTGCGTTATCTTCGATTTTTATCGTTGCCGTTACTCCTTTTAGAGTCCCAAGTCCTTGTTGGAACACCTCTTTCGCGTCAGTTAGAATTTTTGACAGTCGTCCAGGTGTGACGTCATCATCCTTTTTATCAGTCACAGTTAGCGCCTGAATGGAATGCCAATCCAATTGTAATTTTCGGATCCATTCACGTCCCAATAATGGTGGTCCTCCATCTGGTAGTATATATAGATACAGTTTCTGTGTTTCCTTGCTGTTGTATTCAACTGGCACCCTTATTTTTCCTCTGGGGTAGGCTTTTTGCCCCGTGTATGTCTTCAATACAATGAACGTGTCCTTCAAGGATATGTGTGAGAATAGCCGCTCATAGTCTCGTCAATTCATGACAGTTAGGGCTGATCCTGTGTCCAATTCCACCTTTACTGGGGACACTGCTATCATGAGGGTGACCCAAATGGTTCGGTGATCCTCCTTTGCGATCACGTTGTGTAACTTTAGACAACTTAGTCTCCTGCTCCCGGAGTCCTTATCACTCTCCTGATCTTCCGAACTACTGTGTCAATTTCTTTACTTTCTTGTACTTTTCCTTAGTAGTTCTTGTAGTGTTGGTTTTCTTTCCCGACCTGCAGACGCTTGCTATGTGTCCCATTTTCCCACATTGCCTGCATACTTTGTCCTTAACCCAGCAGTCCTTCTGATCATGGGTTGTTCTGCCGCAGCGATAGCACTTTTCTGCTCCATACGCCATTTCGTTAGCACTGTATTCTTGTGGTTTCTGTTGTATTTCCGCAGCTCCCCGTGCTGCTGCTTCGTAGGATACTGCCACACTGAAAGGCTGTTCTAGCGTCAGGTCCTTTTCCGAAAGTAGTCGTTTCTGGGTTCCTTCACTCTGGAGCCCGCAGACAAACTTATCCCGTAAGGTGTCTGCCAGTCCTGCTCCGAACTGGCAGTGCTTCGATAACTTGCGTAGTTCCGTAAGATAGTCAGCATTGTTCTCATCTTTGTGCTGGTTTCTTTTATGGAACTTGAATCTTTCTGCTATCAGCAGCGGTGTAGGGTTTAGGTGTTCCTGTAAGATATTAACAATCTCTTCAAAACTTTTCTCCATTGGTTTAGCTGGGGTAATTAAATTCCGCAATAGGCCGTACATTCTCGAGCCCATCAAATTTATTAATACCGACGCCTTCTTTCCATTGGCCACCTCATTGGCATTGCAGTACACTTCAATTCTTTCCACATACGTGGTCCAGTCTTCTACCTCGTTGTCGAAAGCAGTGATACTGCCACTCTTCGGCATCTTGGGTGATTTAAAATGGCGCCTCACGCGCTTTTTCTTCTTCCCCAATGTAATAAAATGGCGCCTCCCGCGCTTTTCCTTCTTCCCCAATGGAATAAAATGGTGCCTCCTGCGCTTTTCCTTCGTCCCCTTGCTGCCATGCTGCTCCTAGCGTTCTACAGAGTAATGGCGGCGACCCGCGGCTTCGGCGCATCTCACTTTTCCTTCCCCGCGTTCTATCCTCTCCACGCTGCCCTGTTCTTGAGCACCGACCGCGCCCTGTGCGCTCCACCCTCTCTCTCTCTCTCTCTCTCTCTCTCTACCGATGACGCTGCACGGCCCCTTTGCAGAGCCGCTCGATCGAGCCCGAGCCCGCCGCAGTCCGGAAGGGTCAGCGCACTACCTGCTACCAGCACGACTTGCTGGAACACCTCAACTGGGGAGCCAGGCCCAGCTCTCCACAGCCTCCCCTGCAACTCTCCGATGGATCCCTGGGCGGTTGCCCGCGGTTGACGCCCGCCGGTCTGACTTCGACCTCCAAGAAGCTTCTCTTCAGGGAAAAGATCCCCGTGAGATGATGCAGTACTGCAGGTGAGTTCAAACCTGCCCGTCGCCAGTGTAGTCTCCGAGGATCAATAATACTCAGACTGCAGGAGAACAACAAAACATGTATTTACTGAACAGAGAGTAATTCAAGACTGAAATACAGAAGCCTGCTATGGCTTTATATACAGGGGTGGTCACTGCCGGTACTGCAGTATAGAATCAGTTCTACGAAGCGGGAGGGGGGGACGAAGCGGGAGGGGGGGACGAAGCGGGAGGGGGGGACGAAGGGGGAGGGGGGGACGAAGGGGGAGGGGGGATGAAGGGGGAGGGGGAGAAGGGGGAGGGGGGAGAAGGGGGAGGGGGGAGAAGGGGAGGGGGGGAAGAAGGGGGAGGAAGGGGGAGGGGGGAAGAAGGGGGAGGGAAGAAGGGGGAGGAGGGGGGAAGAGGGGGGAAGAGGGGGAAGAAGGGGGAAGAAGGGGGAGGGGGAAGAAGGGGGAGGGGTGGAAGAAGGGGGAGGGGGGGAAGAAGGGGGAGGGGGCAGGGGGGAGGTGGTGGAGGGGGAGGGGGGGGAAGAAGGGGGAGGGGAGCACCCCGTCAGCCCGAGCCCCCGATCTCCCGAGCCCTGCCCCCGATCCCCGATCTCCGGAGCCCTGCCCCCCGCCCTCCCAAGGCCCGATCTCCCCCGAGCCCAATCTCCCAAGCCCCGCCCCCCCGATCTCCCGAGGCTCGCCCCCCCGATCTCCCAAGCACCCCCCCCCAGCCCCGATCTGCCGAACCCCGATCTCCCGAGCCGGCTTCAACAGCAGAGAGAGAGACGCCGCCGCGCAACCTACCGCGTGAGGCTCGGCCGGACTCAAGTTGCACGCGCTGACTCCTGCCCCACCCGCCTTTACTAAGATGGCGGCGGGTGGCGACGCTCGGCTCAGACCCGCCCCCTCCAGCCTTCACAAAGATGGCGGCGATCGCGAGCCGCTTGTTGAGCGCGACGGGAGGTGCCTAGCTCAGGCGTGGCTGGGCAACAGAGGCCCAGGCTTACAGGCCTCGAAAAACGGTGAAAGGTAGGAAAATTCTAGATGTTAGAGAAAAGATTTACAAATTAATTAACTTTTTTAAAAAACAATTTGTGTTTTAAAAGCAACTTTTTTTTTTGCTGGAAATGTAGATTTGAAAAGAAACATGCAGAAAGTGGGAAAAAGAAATGAACAGTTTGGAATCAAGATGGTGGCCACTCACCTCGGTTCAGAATGATAAGGCCCGCCCACACACGCACCGATTGGTCAACCATCAGGTCACTGAACTGTAGGATTGGTCAGTCATCACGTCACTCAACTGTAGGATGGCCCGCCCGCACACATAATGTACCCGCCCCCACTCGATGCAAATGAGCGGATAATGAGCGGAATTTTGAACGTTTTTTGGATACCGTCGGCACAATTTTTGTCCGACCGTCGGCACAATTTTTGTCTGAGCAAAAAGTAAATACGCCTACAAGAGTCCCCTAATGATGAGCTTTCTTTTGATATAACATATGTGTAGGTACGCTCTATAACTTTTGATTGTATAGCCAGGCAGAGAGCGCGCGACAGGCAGAGAGCGCGCGCCAGGCAGAGAGCGCGCGCCAGGCAGAGAGCGCGTGACAGGCAGAGAGCGCGCGACAGGCAGAGAGAGCGACAGGCAGAGAGAGAGACAGAGAGACAGAGAGAGAGAGAGAGAGAGAGAGAGAGACATATCCTTTTATATATATAGATATAGATTAAGGGCAAGAGGATAACCAGGGAAAGAGTAGGGCCCATTAGGGACCAAAGCAGCAATCTGTGTGCAGAGCCGGAAGATGTAGGTGAGGTTTTAAATGAATATTTTGCATCTGTGTTCTCTATGGAGAAGGGTGATGTAGGCATAGATATCAGGCAGGGGGATTGCGATATACTTGAACAAATTAGTATTGAGAGGGAGGAGGTACTAGTGGTTTTAGCAGACTTAAAAGTGGATAAATCCCCAGGCCCTGACGGATTGTATCCCAGGCTGCTGTGAGGCAAGGGAGGAGATTGCAGGGGCTCTGACATAAATTTTCAGAACTTCTCTGGCCACAGGGGAGGTGCCAGAGGACTGGAGAACAGCTAATGTAGTACCAGTGTTCAAGAGGGATAGTAGGGATAAACCAGGGAATTACAGGCCAGTGAGCCTAACACCAGTGGTAGGGAAATTATTGGAAAAAATTCCAAGGGACAGAATTAGTCTCCACTTAGAGAGGCAGGGATTAATCAGGGATAGTCGGCATGGCTTTGTTAGGGGGAGATCATGTCTGACCAATTTGATTGAATTTTTCGAGGGGGTGACTAGGTGTGTGGATGAGGGTAGTGCAGTTGATGTGGTCTACATGGACTTCAGTAAGGCTTTTGACAAAGTCCCACATGGGAGACTGGTCAAGAAGGTAAGAGCCCATGGGATCCAGGGCAATTTGGCACATTGGATCCAAAATTGGATTAGTGGCAGGAGGCAGAGGGTGATGGTCGAAGGTTGCTTCTGTGACTGGAAGCCCGTGTCCAGTGGTGTACCGCAGCGATTGGTGCTGGGTCCTTTGCTGTTTGTAGTGTACATTAATGATTTAGATATGAATGTAGGAGGTATGATCAGTAAGTTCGCAGATGACACGAAAATTGGTGGAGTGGTAAATAGCGAGGAGAGAAGCCTTAGGCTACAGGACGACATACACGGGATGGTTAGATGGGCAGAACAGTGGCAAATGGAATTTAACCCTGAAAAGTGTGAGGTGATGCATTTTGGGAGGACTAACAAGGCAAGGGAATACACAATGAATGGTAGGATCCTAGGAAGGACAGAGGATCAGAGGGACCTTGGTGTGCATGTACATAGATCCCTGAAGGCAGCAGGACAGGTAGATAAGGTGGTTAAAAAGGCATATGGGATACTTGCCTTCATTAGCCGAGGCATAGAATATAAGAGCAGGGAGTTTATGATGGAGCTGTACAAAATGTTAGTTAGGCCACAGTTGGAATACTGTGTGCAGTTCTGGTCACCACACTATAGGAGGGATGTGATTGCATTGGAGAGGGTGCAGAGGAGATTCACCAGGATGTTGCCTGGGCTGGAGTGCTTCAGCAATGAAGAGAGACTGGACAGGCTGGGGTTGTTTTCCTTAGAGCAGAGAAGGCTGAGGGGGTCCTGATTGAGGTGTACAAAATTATGAGGGGCATAGATATGGTAGATAGAAAGGAACTTTTCCCCTTAGTAGAGGGGTCAATAGCCAGGGGGCATAGTTTCAAGGTCAGGGGCAGGAGGTTTAGAGGGGATTTGAGGAAAAACTTTTTCACCCAGAGGGCGATTGAAATCTGGAACTCACTGCCTGAAAGGTTGGTAGAGGCAGGAACCCTCAACATTCAAGAAGCATTTAGATGAGCACTTGAAACGCCATAGCATACAAGGCTACGGACCAAGTGCTGGAAAATGGGATTAGAATAGGCAGGGATTGATGGCCGGCGCGAACACAATGGGTCGAAGGGCCTCTTTCTGTGCTGTATAACTCTATGGGCAGGATTTTCATTGAGCCATGGACGTGGGATTGGAGGCGTATGGGGGGTTAAAATCGTGAAAACTGGCGGGCGGGACCAACCCCGCCTCCATCCCGCCTCCGAGCAATTTTAATTCATTCGTGTCTAATGGTCCCGTCTCCGTCCTGCCTCCAAGAGGCGGGATAGGCCATTAAGGCCCTTAAACACTAAATCACCTCTTTAATCCCATTTTGAAAGGCCTTTGCGATTTTAACCCTTTTCCCACGTGAAGCACGCCTGGTCTGAAACACAACGGTGAAACCTGGCGGGAGCACAATTCGATTGCTGACTATCAGCAGCAGGTCAACCATTAAAGAGGAGATTTGATCAGCCATCATTTGCAGGTGGCAGGACTTTGTTGTCTCAGGTCTGGGGGAACTTTTAGAAGGCTTAACCACAGCTGTGGAAGTTTGGAGCCTGATACCCATCTCCAGTGTGACCTCCTGGGAAACCCCTCTCGCCACCTTCACTGAGCGCTTCCTCAACTGAGGCATACCAGAAGCATGGGAGCCATTTATTTCCTTCCCTTCTGGGCATTAGATGAGCTCGAGCACCAGCCGTGGCACCAGCAGAACCAGGAACAACAGCAGCACCAACAGCAGCAGCAGCAACAGGAGTGCCAAGCTGCTGCTCACCCACCTGAAGATGCACAGGCCAGAAGGGGCCAGCGCATGGAAGCCCGTCAGCGCAGGAGATACCCCCCAAACAGGGTCTACAGACACAGTCAGCTATCTCAACATGTCTGAGCAACAGTGCCAAAGGCAGCTCCGACTTTCGCGAGAGGTAGTGAGTAACATCTGCGCAATGCTGCAGCAATACCTGCAGCCCAGAGGACCAGGTGGACAAGCCTTACCAGTGGCCGTCAAAGTCACCACCGCACTCAACTTTTTTTGCCTCAGGCTCATTCCAGGGATCAGCAGCAGACATCAGCGGCATCTTCCAGGCGGCCGCACACACTTGCATCACGCAGGTAACTGACGCCCTCTTTGCCATCACGCACAATCACATCCATTTCACCAAGGATCAAGCTAGTGTCATGGCGCGAGCGGTTGGATTAGCTAATCTGGCAGGCTTTCCAAGGGTGCAGGGCTTCGTTGGCTGAACACATGTGGCCCTTAAGGCACCCCATCGCAATCCAGGTATTTTTGTCAACCGCAAGGGCTTCCACTCCCTTAATGTTCAGCTGGTGTGTGACCACAAGAAGGAAATTTTGCATGTTTGTGCCAAGTACCCTGGCAGTTGCCATGACTCCTTCATACTGCACCAGTCTAGTGTGCCTCCGCTATTCAGTCTGCCAGACCAACTTAACGGATGGCTACCTGGAGACAATGGCTATCCCCGGAGGACGTGGCTAATGACGCTGTTGAGGAGCCCATCCAACGAAGCAGAGGAGAGCTACAACTCCAGCCAAATGTCCACCAGAGCCATAATTGAGCAAACCATCGGTTTGCTGAAGATGCGCTTCAGATGCCTGGATAATTCTGGTGGAGCCCTGCAGTACTCAGCAGCCAGGGTCTCCAGAATCATCGTGGTTTGCTGTGCACTTCACAACATGGCACAGCATCGTGGCTTGCAGATTCCTGAGGACCAAGTGACTTCTCACATATCCTCCTCAGATGAGGAGGTGAAGGAGGAGGAGGAGGAGGAAAGTGAAAACGAACATCCTGCAGCGGCCCATCAACCAGTGGCAGCATTACGTGAGAACATTGTCGCCCGGGATGCAAGGAACACACTCATCTTGGCCAGATTTGCTTAGCCTAGCCAATCAAGCACTTTTGCCTCGCAGCTTCTTACCTGAGCATCGACAATGGCCAAGACCCTGCGGATTCCTAGCTATTTGACCAGCATACTGACAATTGCAAGTAATCCTAAGCCCTCAATGTGAAAGTCCCATTCGCGAAATGACACACGCCACAACTACAGCAGTAGCCATCAGATTTTTTATTAACATTATTAATCTGATGGCTTTTTCTAACAATACATCAAATTTCACCCAAGTGACTATTTGTGCAGTATCTTTCTCTTACGTGTGCTCCTACGTGCTGCTTCCCCTGTGGCTTCAGCAGATGTGGAGGCCCCTTGCTCACTTTCCCGCTGCTCCTGTCTCGACACCTTTGGCGGGCGTCCTTTGGGGTTGCGAGCCTGTGAGGGCTCGTCAACAGTCTGCTGCTCCTACGGCTGTGCAGGGGTTGAGACGCCAATCTCAGTTGGGTGTGGACTCTGGTGTGGCTCTGACTGAGGGCTCTGCAGTGGCATAGAAGTGTGAGCGCTTGGAGAGGAGCCCCCACTTCCTTGATCTCTGCCACCAACTTCCCTCTCATTGGTCAGGTCCCCCTCAGCGCCTGCAAGTGGCTTGAGAGCACCTTGCTGCACATCAGGGGGGCCATGGGGACCTGTATATGCACTGGCAGTCCTACTCAAAGACTTCCATGAAGGTCTGGTTTCCCTGTTCAATAGATGACCATCGCTCCTCCAGAGATGTCATTCTATTCTGAACACTCACCATGTTTTCTGCACTCTGGCAACTTATCTCCTCCATGGCCGCAGCCATCCTCTCGTCTACTGTAGCTATTCTTTCGGTGGAGGTTGCCATCATTTGCACGGAGGTTTCCATCCTTTCCGTGATGTGTTCTTGCGCCAATGACTCCACAAAGGCTCTGCTCATGTTCACTATGGACTCCTCCATTCGCTCCACACTCGCAGCGACCCTAGAGACAAAACCTGCCAGAGACTCCTGCATCTGTTCCTGGAGTTCCAGCACCGCTGATCTTATGCATGGACCCAGAGGCAGAGGGTCGACATGCAGCTGAGCCGAGCTGGTAGAGTCCTGCACCCTCCGACTAGGACTCTCCACTGTTGTCCCTGTCTCCACAATCTGCTGATGCTCACTTGTGAGCTGTGATACACCAGGTGACAACACTACTCTATGTCCCGAGGGTCCCACTGAGGTGTGAGTGTCTGCGCTGGTGCTGGGTGTGCTGAATTCTGCTGACGCTGCGCCCTCAGAGGTTGCAGCTTCCTCTGAGGAGTCTGGCTGCTCCTCCTGGCTAGTGGGGATGGCTGCTTGCGATGGTCCTGTGGGGGAGTAAAGGAAAGAGTCAGAGATGTGATGCCAAGGTTACATGCACATTGCAGATGCTCATAAATCCATCTGTTAGAGCTTCAGAATCATTATCAGTGACTCATACAATGTCAATGAGAGAGATGGTAAACTATTCTGTCACCAGCTTGCTGTGTTGCACCCGTCTGTCCGTCCCCCACTTGTGCATCTTCCTCAACTCCAACGATTTCCAGGACCACCTCCTCCCAGGGGGTGAGGTGGGCTAGTGAGGGTGTCTCTCCTCCTGTCCTCGCTCTTTCTCTTTTATTGTGAGCTCTCTTTTCCTGCAATGAGGGAGACAATTGGAGGTTGAGTGAGAATGAAAGAGAGAGTGTAGAGATTCCATAGCATAGATACTTAGAAGGAGACAAAGATGGAGCGAGGTGGCAAGACCAAGGGCCCTCCCTGTGTGTTGTCAGTTGTTTTCATAGCATCACAGTGATAGGGAGTGTGAGGGCTGCATAGTTGAATAGTTAGGTGAATGTGACCATAGAGAGAAAGGGAATGGGTAAGGGTGCATGGATGTCAGTGTCAAGTGGGATGTGGCGGAAGAGATTGCTAAAGCTGAGTGCTGGTGAGGAAAGGCAATGGGGATCAGATTGAGTGATGGGAAAATCATACTCACTTTTCCAGTGTGCAGAAGGTCATGAAATCTCTTCCTACACTGTATCCAGGTTCTACGAGTCACTGCTAAGGAGTTGACCTCCTCTGCCACCTGTATCCACACGGTCTTAGCCTGCTGGGGAGGCTTCTTCCTCCCTGTAGAAGGGAAGAGCACCTCCTTATGTGTTCTAGCTCCATCAACTAATGCCTACAGGGCCACATCATCGAATCTGGGAGCAGACTTAGCTCTCCCACTGCTCATGGTGCCTCCAGGTCCCTCTCACACCAAAGGCCAAAAGGTTGGCAGTCTGCAGAAGAAGCAAGGCTTGCTGTCGACCTTAAATGCAGCAATGACGACATCATCGGAGCTGACTTTCAGACTGGAAAAACTCATTTGCCAAGGGTTCCCACACGTTGGAACTCAATTGGACAATTAAGTTAAAATTGCATCATTCTCCCATTTAGATTCGGGTGGATAACATGAAATGCGGATTACACAACCCCATCCCGCCCCTGAATGAAAATCCAGCTCTATGACTCTATAACCACTGATTTAGCCCCATAAATAAAAGTCTCAGAAATTTAAATGGGGACATTTTGCTTTTAAACTTTGTGAGCTATCTTTGGAGGATTTTTTAAAAATTTGTTTATGGGATGTGGGTGTCGCTGGCAAGGCCAGCATTTATTGCCCATCCCTAATTGCCCTTGAGAAGGTGGTGGTGAGCTGCCTTCTTGAACCGCTGCAGTCTGTGTGGTGAAGGTACTCCCACTGGTGAAGGTACTCCCACATACATTCACCTTAATCCCATTTATTTGGCTTTAGAAAGAATGCACAGATAGTTTGACAACAATTAAACGCCTTGCAAACTGCAGTACTATTTTCATAGTATTGACAATATAAAATAACATGGTGGGTGTGGGTATATCTGAATTCCCGATCTGCAGTCCCAGTCCATGAGGCTCTGCACTCATGAAAGATGGAAGTTTACCCCATAACGTTTTTTTGCTCATTCTGAAAGTAATACCAATTTACAAATGTCTCATAGTTCTATGTGTATTTCTTCAGTTTTGCCAATGTTTCATAATACAAATGTATTCTGAGAGGAAAGGATTAATAATAATCAATTTTATTTTAGTAACCAAACATGAACACATGTACAGAAGATGTTCAATATTCTTGTACCATTTTTCACATCCTTTGAATCCATAATTACTATGACATTTTCTTTAAAACTCACATAAATGGGAATGAAATGAAGATATCCTGACATTTAAAAGCAATTATTTTTACAATTTGTTTTAAAGAAACATTTATGGTACTTCATGGGATTTTAAAAAATCTTCTAACACAACTTTGTAGTTGAAACTTTTGCCTTTACTCTGTGGAATATTGACAGTAATTGGAAATCAGAACTTATGTCATTTTCAATTTTCACAAGCTGAAGGGATTCGGTGATGCAGTGAGTTACTACACTGCTCGTTTACCCCTGGGACTTGACCGAATCCAGCTCAGACTGATGGGATAAAAATCTCTTTCTCTGGTGTAAGGGTGTGATGTGAAATAAGATTGGACAGTTTCAATCCATTTCCTATTGGGTTGTGACTTCATAGCACCAGCGGCCGATTATTTTGGGATAAAGTAATATTAAATTTGCAGTCTCGTAATGAGAAATTGGCGCAGGAAGGAGTGGTTTTAGGAAACTGGTGTACCTGCAGGCGATTTATGCTGACACTGGATATACAAAGTGGGAGTGCACTAGTTAACCTGTTCATCTGGTGGGGAAGCCCAGAACAAGGGGCCATAATTAGAGCTATGTTGTTCAGGAGTGAAGTCAGGAAAAACATAGAAACATAGAAGATAGGAGCAGGAGTAGACCATTCGGCCCTTCGAGCCTGCTCCGCCATTCAATGAGATCATGGCTGATCATCCAAATTCAGTACCGTCCCTGCCTTCTCCCCATATCCTTTGATCCCTTTAGCCTCAAGAAATATATCCAACTCTTTCTTGAATATATTTAATGAACTTGCCTCCACCGCCCTCTGTGGCAGAGAATTCCACAGGTTCACCACTCTCTGGGTGAAGAAATTCCTCCTCATTTCAGTCCTAAATGGCTTACCCCTTATCCTTAGACTATGACCCCTGGTTCTGGACTCCCCGGCCATCAGAAACATTCTTCCTGCATCTAGTCTGTCCAGACCTGACAGAATCTTATAGGTTTCGATGAGATCCCCTCTCAATCTTCTAAACTCCAGTGAGTATAAGCCCAATCGACACAATCTCTCCTCATACGTCATTCCTGCCATCCCAGGTATCAGCCTGGTGAATCCTCGCTGCACTCCCTCCATGGCAAGAACATCCTTCCTCAGGTAAGGTGACCAAAACTACACACAATACTCAAGGTGTGGTCTCACCAAGGCCCTGTACAACTGTAGCAAGACATCCTTGTTCCTGTACTCGAACCCTCTTGCTACGAAGGCCAACATACCATTTGCCTTCTTAACCGCCTGCTGCACCTGCATGCTTACCTTCAGCGACTGGTGCACAAGGACACCCAGATCTCTTTGCACTTCCCCTTCTCCCAATCTATTGCCATTCAAAAAATAATCTGCCTTCCTGTTTTTGCCACCAAAGTGGATAACCTCACATTTATCCACATTATAGTGCATTTGTCATGTTTCTGCCCAATCACCCAACCTGTCCAAATCGTACTGGAGTTTCACGACATCCTCCTCACAGCTTACCCTCCCACCCAGCTTTGTGTCGTCTGCAAATTTGGAGATATTACATCCAATTCCCTCGTCCAGATCATTAATATATATTGTGAACAGCTGGGGTCCTAGGACCGATCCTTGTGGTACCCCACTAGTCACTGCCTGCCACTCGGAAAACGACCCATTTATTCCAACTCTTTGCTTTCTGTCTGCCAACCAGTTCTCTATCCAAGTCAATACCTTGCCCCCAATCCCATGTGCCTTAATTTTGCATGCTAATCTCTTATGTGGGACCTTATCGAAAGCCTTCTGAAAGTCCAAATACACCACATCCACTGGTTCTCCTTTATCTATTTTACCAGTTACATCCTCAAAAAATTCCAGTAGATTAGTTAAGCATGATTTACCTTTTGTAAATCCATCTTGACTTTGTCCGATCCTGTCACTGCTTTCCAAGTGCTCTGCTATTACATCTTTTATAATAGACTCTGGCATTTTCCCCACTACCGATGTCAGGCTTACCGGTCTATAATTCCCCGCTCTTTCTCTACCACCTTTTTTGAATAGTGGGGTAACATTAGCTACCCTCCAATCCATGGGTACTGTTCCAGAGTCTATCAAGTTCTGAAAGATGACCAACAATGCATCTACTAACTCTAGGGCCACTTCCTTAAGTACCCTGGGATGTAGACCATCAGGCCCTGGGGATTTATCAGCCTTCAGTCCCATCAATTTTCCTAACACCATTTCCCTACAAATACTGATTTAGAGTCATAGAGTCATAGAGTCATAGAGTTTTACAGCACAGAAAGAGGCCCATCGTGTCTGCGCCGCCCATCCATCCCTGTCCAGTCTAATCCCATTTTCCAGCATTTGGTCCATAGCCTTGTATGCAATGGCATTTCAAGTGCTCATCCAAATGCTTCTTGAATGTTGTGAGGGTTCCTGCCTCCACCACCCTTTCAGGCATTGAGTTCCACATTCCAACCACCCTCTGGGTGAAAAAGTTCCTCCTCAAATCCCCTCTAAATCTCCTGCCCCTTACCCTGAATCTATGCCCCCTTGTTATTGACCCCCCCACTAAGGGGAAAAGTTCCTCTTTATCTACCCTATCTATGCCCCTCATTATTTTGTACACCTCAATCAGGTCCCCCCTCAGCCTTCTCTGCTCCAAGGAAAACAACTCCAGCCTGTCCAGCCTCTCTTCATAGCTGAGGCGCTCCATCCCAGGTAACATCCTGGTGAATCTTCTCTGCACCCTCTCCAAAGCAATCACATCCTTCCTATAGTGAGGCGACCAGAACTGCACACAGTACTCCAGCTGTGGCCTCACCAGCGTTTTGTACAGCTCCATCATAACCTCCCTGCTCTTATATTCTATGCCTCGGCTAATGAAGGCAAGTATCCCATATGCCTTTTTAACCACCTTATCTACCTGCTCCGCTGCCTTCAGGGATCTATGTACATGTACACCAAGGTCCCTCTGACCCTCTGTACTTCCTAGGGTCCTACCACTCATTGTGTATTCCCTTGCCTTATTTGTCCGTCCAAAATGCATCACCTCGCACTTTTCAGGGTTAAATTCCATTTGCCACTTTTCCGCCCATCTGGCCAACCCGTTTATATCGTCCTGTAGCCGGAGGCTTTCCTCCTCGCAATTTACCACCCCACCAATTTTCGTGTCATCTGCGAACTTACTGATCATACCTTTTACATTTTCATCCAAATCATTTATGTAGATCACAAACAATAAGGGACCCAGCAGCGATCCCTGAGGTACCCCACTGGACACAGGCTTCCAGTCACAAAAGCAACCTTCGACCATCACCCTCTGCCTCCTGCCACTCAGCCAGTTTAGGATCCAACGCGCCAAGGCACCCTGGATCCCATGGGCTCTTACCTTCTTGACCAGTCTCCTATGCGGGACTTTGTCAAAAGCTTTACTGAAGTCCATGTACACCACATCCACAGCATTTCCCTCATCCACCCCACTAGTCACCCCCTCGAAAAATTCGATCAGATTTGTTAGACATGATTTACCCTTAACAAAGCCATGCTGACTATCCCCAGCATCTCTGGAAGGTTATTTGTGTCCTCCTTTGTGAAGACAGAACCAAAGTATGTATTTAGTTGGTCTGCCATTTCCTTGTTTCCCATTATAAATTCCCCTGATTCTGACTGTAAGGGACCTACGCTTGTCTTCACCAATCTTTGTCTCTTCACAAAAGCTTTTACAGTCAGTTTTTATGTTCCCTGAAAGCTTACTCTCATATTCTATTTTCCCTTTCTTAATTAATCCCTTTGTCCTCCTTTGTTGACTCCTAAACTGCTCCCAATCCTCAGGATTATTGCTTTTTCTAGCCAATTTATATGTCCTCTCCTTGGATCTTATGCTATCCCTAATTTCCCTTGTTAGCCACGGTTGAGTCATCTTTTTTGTTTTATTTTTATGCCAAACTGGGATGAACAAATTCTGTAGCTCATCCATTCGGTCTTTGAATGTTTGCTATTGCCTATCCACCATCAACCCTTTGAGTGCCATTCCCCAATCAATCCTACCCAACTCGCTCCTCAGACCATCGTAGTTTCCTTTATTTAAATTGAGGACCCTTGTCTGAGTCAACTACTTCATTCTCCATCTTAATGAAGAATTCGATCATATGATCGCTCTGACCCAAGGGGCCTCGTACAACAAGATTGCTAATTAATCCTTTCTCGTTACATAATACCCAGTCTAAGATGGCCTGATCTCTGGTTGGTTCCTCGACATATTGGTCCAGGAAACCATCCCATAAACACTCCAGGAATTCCTCCTCCACAGTATTGTTACTAATTTGGTTAGCCCAATCTATATGTAGATTAAAGTCGCCCTAATGCACGCTTCTTTAATTTCCCTTTTAATGCCATCCCCAACCTCCACCTTACTGTTTGGAGGTCGACATACCACTCCCACTAATGTTTTTTTCCCCTTAGTATTTCTCAATTCTACCCATACAGATTCCACATCATCAGAGCTAATATCCTTCATTACAATTGTATTAATCCCTTCTTAACCAGTAATGCTACCCCACCTCCCTTTCCTTTTTGCGTATCTTTCCTGAATATCAAATACCCCTGGATGTTGAGTTCCCAGTCTTGGCCATCCTTGAGCCACGTTTCCGTAATCCCAACCAAATCATATTCGTTTACCTCTATTTGCGCAGCCAATTCATCCACCTTATTACAAATGCTCCTCGCATTAAGACACAAAGCCTTCAGGCTTGTTTTTTTAATGCTCTTAGACCTATTAGAATTATTATTTACTGTGGCCACGTTTGATTTAAACCGTTGATTTCCCTGACTGCCACTTTTGTTTTTCTCCTTCCTATCTTTTTGCTTTTATCCCTGTTTTCCTTTCCTCTGTCTCCCTGCTCAGGTTCCCAAACCCCCCCGAACAGTGCTAGCAAACCTCCCCGCAAGGATATTTGTCCCGCTCTGGTTCAGGTGCAACCCGTCCGACTTGTACAAGTCCCACCTTCCCCAGAAGCAGGCCCAGTGATCCAAGAAACTAAAGCCCTCCCTCCTGCACCAACTCTTTAGCCATGCATTCATCTGCTCTATCCTCCTATTCCTATACTTACTAGCACGTGGCACCGGGAGTAATCCAGAGATTACAACCTTTGAGGTCCTATTCTTTAATCTGCTACCTAGCTCCCTAAATTCTTGCTGCAGGACCTCATCCTTCTTCCTACCCATGTCGTTGGTCCCAATGTGAACCACGACCTCTGCCTGTTCACCCTCCCCCTTCAGAATGCCCTGCAGCCTTTCAGTGACATCCTTGACCCTGGTACCAGGGAGGCAACAAACCATCCTGGAGTCACGTCTACAGCCACAGAAACGCCTATCTGTTCCCCTTACGATAGAATCCCCTTCCACTATTGCTCTCCCACTCTTTTTCCTCCCTTCCTGAGCAGCCGAAGCACCCCTGGTGCCAGGAAGTTGGCTGCTGCTGCCTTCCCCTGATGAGTCATCCCCCTCAACAGTATCCAAATTGGTATACCTGTTTGAAAGGGGGATGGCCACAGGGGTCCCCTGCACTACCTACCTGCTTCTATTGCTCTGCCTGGTGGTCACCCATTTCCCTTCTGCCTGTGCAGCCCTACCCTGCGGCGTGACCAACTCATCAAACGTGTAATCCATGACCCTCAGCATCGTGAATGCTCCACAACCCATCCATCCGCAGCTCCAGCGCCTCAATACGGCTTGTTAGTAGCTGCAGCTGGATGCATTTCTGGCACCGTGGTCGTCAGGGAGACTGGCAGCATCCCTGAATTCCCACAGAGCAAGAGGAGCATAACACGAGGCTGGGCTCTCCTGGCATGACTTACCCCTTTAATTAATTTAATTTAATTCAATACCACCAGTTAAAGATATACTTTAGGGCGCTTATTTACCAACTGTCCCCACTACACCACAGAGACCCAAGAAAATATAAACCGCAGAATTTAAGCTTGTAATGAAAAGGAGAAAGAAATACTCACCAACCAATCACTTACCTGCTTCCTGGTGATGTCACACTTGGATTACTTTTTACACCTCTCCCCTGCTGCTGAATTGGTATGCCTCGCCTCACTCCTCCTTTTAACTGCCGCCTCGCCCAGCACTTCATCGCACAAAGGGTAGTGGAAATCTGGAACTCTCTCCCCCAAAAAGCTGTTGAGGCTGGCGGGGTCACTTGAAAATTGCAAAAGTGAGATTGATAGATTTTTTTGTTAGGCAAGGCTATTAAGGGTTATGAAACCAAGGCAGGTAGATAGAGTTTAGATACAGATCAGCCATGATCTTATTGAATGGTGGAACAGGCTCGAGAGGATAAATGGCATACTCCTGTTCAAAATGCCTTTGATAAGGTACTACATAAACTCGCCAAGGCTTCTTCGGCAGCACTTCCCAAACCCGTGACCTCTACCACCTCGAAGGACAAGGTCAGCGGGCGCATGGGAACACCACCACCTCCAAGTTCCCCTCCAAGTCACTCACCATCCTGACTTGGAAGTATATCGCCGTTCCTTCATCGTCGTTGGGTCAAAATCCTGGAACTCCCTCCCTAAAAACACTGTCGGAGTACCTTCACCTCATGGACTGCAGCGGTTCAAAAAGGCGGCTCACCACCATGTTCTCAAGGGCAATTAGGGATGGGCAATAAATGCTGGCCTTGCCAGCGATGCCCAGATCCCATGAACGAAAAGAAAAAACATGGCAGGCTCATGACAAAGGTTAGGGCATGTGGAGTCAGGGGACAAATTGCTGAATGGAGCAAATTGGCTAAAAAATATAAAGCAGAGATTAGGGGTAAAGGTTAGTTATTCAGATTGGAGGTAGGTAGAAAGTGGTGTTCCACAAGGATCAGTGCTGGGACTACACTTATTCATAATTTACATTAATTATTTGGACTTAGGAATACATAGCTCAATAGCAAAATTTGCAGCTGATCCTCTGTCAGCTATACCTCCCAGTTTAGTAAGAATGCAACATAATACAAGAAAACATTAGAAAACTTGCAGACTGGACAGTTAAGTGGCAAATGAACTTTAACTTAGATAAATGTGAGGTGATGCACTTTGGTAGGAAAAAGAGAAACATCACCTACACCATAGGAAATAAGAAACTGAATAGGGTAGAAGAGCAAAGGGATCTAGGGATACAGGTGAACAAATCATTAACAGCAGCATCGCAGGTCAGCAAAACAACTAAAAATGCTAACAGGGCAATGGTATTTATTTCTAGGGATATAGAATCCAAAAGTAGTGAAGTTATGTTAAATTTGTATGGGACCCTGGTCAGGCAAGTACTGTGCACAGGACATAGAAGCACTGGAGAAAGTGCAAAAAGATTTTCATGGCCTGGCTGACATCAGGAACTTACTGTGGGTAACAATGACCTGTATGAGCCTGTCTCCTACCATACTGGTCAGTCTGTTGTCTTCTTCTACTTTCCATCTTCAAGTTCTCATAGAAACATAGAAGATAGGAGCAGGAGTAGGCCATTCGGCCCCTCGAGCCTGTTCCGCCATTCAATGTGATCATGGCTGATCATCCAAATTCAGTACCCTGTCCCTGCTTTCTCCCCATACCCCTTGATCCCTTTAGCCTTAAGAAATATATCCAACTCCTTCTTGAATATATTTAATGAATTGGCCTCTACTGCCTTCTGTGGTAGAGAAGTCCACAGGTTCACCACTCTGGGTGAAGAAATTCCTCCTCATTTCTGTCCTAAATGGTTTACCCCTGATCCTTAGACTGTGACCCCTGTTTCTGGACTCCCCCACCATCAGGAACATCCTTCCTGCATCTAGTCTGTCCAGTCCTGTTAGAATGTTATAAGTTTCAATGAGATCACGTCACATTCTTCTAAACTCCAGCGAGTACAAGCCCAATCGACCCAATCTCTCCTCATATGTCATTCCTGCCATCCCAGGTATCAGCCTGGTGAATCTTCGCTGAACTCCTTCCATGGCAAGAACATCCTTCCTCAGATAAGGTGACCAAAACTGCACACAATACTCAAGATGTGGTCTCACCAAGGCCCTGCACAACTGCAGCAAGACATCCTTGTTCCTGTACTCAAAGGCCAACATACCATTTGCCTTCTTAACCACCTGCTGCACCTGCATGCTTACCTTCAGTGACTGGTGCACAAGGACACTGTACTGGTCTTGCTAGACGTGCTCCTATCTAGTTATCCAGCCAGCTAAACACTCATTCAAATAATTCCTCAACAAGCGGGTTTGCTGTTTTGAAGCTTTACTTGAACAAATTTGTGACACTGTAAACAAATACAAAGTATGTTTTGTACATAGAACTGAGTACTATACATTAGATGTTACATAAGATATAGACATATTTATAACAATAGAATAGACTAATTGTATAACTAAATGGCACTTGAGCTAGACTTCTGTAGCTAACTGTCAGGGTTGGTGTCACGGGGCCGTGTAGACATGGGGCCGTGCTGTCCGGGCGAGGCTGGTTCTGGACCCAAGTGCAGACAGACGAGGCGAGAAGCAGATATGCAGTCTTAAATAACAGTACTTTACTAGAATCACACAGGTAAACAGTTACAAAACACAGGAGCTCAAGACAAGCTACCACATAGGCAAATGGCTAGTCAAGATAGGAACGCAAGACAAGCTACCGTGAGGCAACCGGCTTGTCCAGACTGAGCTCAAGACAAGCTACCACAGGGCAATCAGCTTGTCCAAAACTGAGCACCTAATCAAGACAGAGCAACTTGTCAGCACCTTGTCAAGACCAAGAACAAAGGGAAAAACCACAGAACTTAATACAAGCAAAACATAACACAGATAAACAGTTATAGACATAGGAGCTCAAGACAAGCAACCACTAAGGCAACCGGCTTGTCAAGGCAAGCTACCACATAGGCAACAGGCTTGTCGAGACTGAGCACCCAGTCAAGACAGAACACCTTGTCAAGACTAACTCCCTTGTCAGGACTGAGCCCAGAGGGAAGAAACCACAGAAATTAAATACAAGCAAAAACAGGTGAAACCAATAAACCAGATAAAAGGCAGTTAAGTAATAAACAGGAGAAACAAGTAACAATTAACAAAGGGAAACCCACCAGTGAAGGTGCCATCTAGGGGTTAGTGAAGCAACTGACCGGCCCCCTCAGAGGAGCTCATTGTGTTGCAGCAGTGAGAGGAGAAGGCTGTGCTGTTCCTGAGCTCCTGCTGCTGTGGGGAGCACCACTACTAGCAGCCTACATCATCCTGTTGCAGCAGTGAGAGGAGAAGACTGTGCTGTTCCTGAGCTCCTGCTGCTGTGGGGAGCACCACCACTACTACTAGCAGCCTACATCATTTACAGAGGTGCCTGGAGAGGACGGAGGAGAGGACAGAGGAGGAGGCCAGCATTACACCTGGAGAGGCCTTCCATCACTGCCTCCCAATTTGGCCTCCAGCCCAGGAGAGGGAGAGAGGAGACCAAACAGCTCCACGTGGAAGGAGGGGAGGAGCTGCAACTTGAAACATCTGCAGGTGGGTGTCTATGTGCATTCCCCCCTAAAGACTTTACATCCTAGGCGGGGGGAGGAAAGAAGACGGGCCGAAAGCCTGGCCTGGGTTCGCTGGAGCCTGCCCGGGTGAAGCTTGCTCCTACACATCAAGAAGACCTGGTGTGGGCTGAACGTGGGCTGTCTCCAGTCTACCCAGGCGAAGACATCTTCTCCCCCTGCCCGAAGAACATCGTTAAAGACTTTGTCATACCATCGGGGGAGTGCACCCTGCCGACACCCACCCACCGAACAACACCCTGAGTGGGGACCCTGCCTTTGCGGCCCCCACCTCCTTCCCGTCCCCCTCTTTCTCTCTCCTTGTCCTCTCTCTGCCTCTCCAAAAGGCACCTCTTTTCTTTTTTTTTCACCTCACCTATTAATTGCCAATTGAGCAGAGGGAGGAAAGGGCCCTCTCCCAATTAACACCATCAAGGGGAGAGGCAGCCCAGTTAATTTACACTCCCTCTGCTCAGGACTCTTTTACCTGAGGCCATTAACACCTTCAGGCCTGTGACTTTTGGGGTGTGTGTAGCTTTTTCAAATCCGCCCCACTATGGCGTCTACATCTGCGGCGGCGGCGGGGCCGGCGAGGACATACGCGGCGGTGGCGACGAAAGCCGCGGCCGCTCCCGCTTCCGCTGCTGCCCCGTCGCCGTTCCGCCTAATGACCGCAAAACTTGGGGTGAAGAGCTACACCCACCCCAATATGACAATTGAGGCGTGCGTCAAGGCTATGGCCGGGGTTGTCGGCCCTCCAGCCATAGTGGCCGCCTCAAAAATGTACGGGAAGGCTGTCTTCTTCCTGGAGTCCGAGCGGGCGGTGGCCCTGGCCATCGCTCAGGGGCTCACCGTGGGCGGGACTTTCCTGCCGGTGGACCCGCTGGAGGCCACCGCGCAGAGGGTGGTTTTATCGAACGTCCCGCCCTTTATCACCAGTGAGCTCCTCCTCCCCCACCTACACCAACTCGGGGAGGTGAGGTCGGGGATTTCCCCGATCCCGCTCGGACTCCGGGAGAGCAGCCTTCGCCATGTCTTCTCCTTCCGGCGCCAGGCCTTTATCCAGCTGGCGCGGGAGGGGGAGACGGACGGGGCTTTCACGGTCCTCCACGGGAAAACCCCGTACCGCGTCTTTTGGACCATGGACGGCGTGCGGTGCCACGCCTGTAGGGAGGTGGGGCACGTTCGGAAAAACTGCCACGCCTCCAAAGCCGCCAGGGTGACTGGCGCGACCAAGGCTGGCGCCGCCGCCGCTCCTCCCTCCGGGTCTAGCCGCGCCCCCTCCCGAACAAAAGCTAACGGGGCGCGGTCGTCGTCGGAGGCCAGCGTCATTCAGGCCTCCGGCAGGGGGGAGGAGGGAGGTCCGGTCGCAAAGAAGGCGCTGGGCAAAAACAAACACCGTAGGGTGGGTCCCCCCGAGGAGGGCGAACCCTTTGATATGGACCCCCTGACGCCCGAGAGCATCGCGGCATTGTTCGTGGAGTGCGGAGCTGGGGGGGACCCCGTGCCTGAGCCTGTGGCCGCGACCGCCGAGGCGGGACCACCGGAACCTGCGGCCGGGCTTGGGTCCGGGGGACCCCAAGAACTCGCTCCTCTGGAGGGAGCAGGGGAGGCCCCTGAAGACATGGAGGCCTCCCTCTACCCCTCCGCACTCAAGCGAAGGCGCGACTCCCGGGACGAGGGGGGGGACCGGGAGGTGGAAGGTCCCTCCGGTCAGGGGGAGTCGTCGCCTGCCGCGGGCGCTGCGCCCCACCCCACCGCTATCACCATCGCGACTGAATGGCAGGGGTCGCCTGTCCCCGGGGAGGCTGAGGCAGAAGCGTCTGCCCAGCTCGTGCCTCCCAGGGACGGGGACGAGACCCTGCCCGTGGGGGGGGTCGCGGGACAACCCGCGGCGGGGATTGATCCTCTAATGGTGGCATTACCCCTCGATGGGTCGGGCGGCCAGGGGACCGGGCCGGGCGAGGCATCCGATGATGAGCTCGCCCAGAGCGGCCCGGACCTTTCCCAGGTGCTGCTCGACTTCGTCGAGGTTTGCGGGAAAATCACCCCATCTGCTGGGTCGGAGGCCGGTGGCGTAGCAGAGGAGGGCCCTCTGTCTGTGTCTCCGGCGCCGGGTGACTTGGAGAAGATCGGTTGCACGTATTCTCCCGTCTCTCCGGTCGTTCCGGCGCCTGGGGCGGAGGGGGTCTCCGAACCACCGCCGCCTGCTGGCCCGGCCGCCCTAGAGGAGCCCGGGGGGGAATCCTCCGCTACCGATCCTGGGGGTGGGATCCGGGCGGAGGCGGGGCCGGCTGTCGCGGCCGAGCCGCCCGATGCGCACTGCGTGGCGGACGGTTCGGCCGCCAGTGGCGACCCCCCGGAGGAGGATGGGGACTCGGTGGTGGAGGCGGAGGAAGACTTAGAATCCATCGCCGATGAGGCGATGGATGACCTCGCGCCCCTCGCCGGCACCCCCCTCGTTCTTATTCCCATCAGGGAGCTCCGGGAATTTGTGGCCACGAGCCAGGGTCGCCGCAGGACCCAGCGGGCCCTCGACAGATGGTCGGGGCTGGCGCTGCTCATCGGGTCGGCCCGCGTCGCCTATAAGACCATGGGTGTGGACGCGGGCGTGAGCCCGTCCGAGCTGCGTCGGTTCCGGACATTCTTCACCGGGCTGCTAAGGGAGTGGCGGTTGACTAGCGGCCGCCCTCCCTTCCCCCGTTAGGTTTAAGTAGGGGTTGGTTGTGCTTCTGAAATGAAGATAACCATAGCCAGCCTCAACGTCAACGGCAGCAGGGAAGCTAGCCGCAGATTTAATAACTTTTCGGTCCTTCGGGACGGGAAGTATGCGGTGTGCTTCCTGCAAGAAACCCACACCGTTCCGGGAGACGAGGCCACGTGGCTCCTGGAGTGGCAAGGAGGGGTCAACATGAGTCACCTCTCCAGTGTTTCCAGTGGGGTGGCTATCTTGTTGGCCCCGCATTTTCAGCCGGAGATCTTGGGGGTCAAGGAGCTCGTGCCGGGCCGCTAGCTCCAGGTCACTGTTCGCCTGGGGGGGGTGCCGCTTCATCTAGTGAGCGTGTACGCCCCTCAGGCCGCTGCGCAGCAAGCGCGCTTCTTTGAAGAAGTGTCCACTCTTTTGGGCTCCATCGACGCGGGCGAGTGCGTCATCCTCGGGGGGGATTTTAATTGTACCCTCGAGGCGAGGGACCGCACGGATACCCAGCCGAGCCCGGCGTCGGTGGGGAAGTTGAGGGACCTGGTCGGGTCCCTCGACTTGGTGGACGTCTGGCGAAATCTCCATCCCGACTCCAGCGCCTTCACTTTTGTGAGGTCTGGGGGAGGAGCGTCCAGGATCGACCGCCTCTACATTTCCCGGGCATACGTCTCCTGCGTTCCGACGGCTTCCATGCGGCCGGTGCCGTGCACGGACCACCACCTGGTGTGGGCGGAGCTCGTGCCGCTGCGCGCCGGGGGGGGTCCGCGTACTGGTACTTTAACAACCTGTTGCTGGAGGACGCGCGGATCCGGGATTCGTTCGGTCGGTTCTGGGCCGGCTGGAGAAGGAAGCAGGGGGGCTTCCCCTCCTTGAGGCTATGGTGGGATGTGGGCAAGGCTCACATCCGTCTCTTCTGTCAGGAGTACGCGAAGGGGTCGACCAAGAGGCGGGAGGCCCGGGTCGGGCAGTTGGAGAAGGAGGTGCTCGACCTGGAGTCCCGTCTCGGTCAAGTCGCCGAGGACCCGGCCCTGCAGCTGGCGTACGAAGAGAAGAAGGGCGCGCTGAAGAACCTGCAGCTCGTCGGGTCCCGAGGCGCGTACATGAGGTCGCGGATCCAGTTCCTGCGGGACCTGGACCGCGGCTCCCCCTTCTTCTACTCGCTGGAAAAAAGACGGGGGGTCCGTAAGCAGCTTTTGGAGCTGCTGGCCGACGACGGATCTCCGGTCTCGGATCCGGAGGGAATCCGCGCGGAGACCCGCGCCTATTACGGAGCTCTGTTCTCTCCGGATCCGTCCAGCGAGGACGCACGCAGAGTTCTGTGGGAGGACCTGCCGAAGGTCGGCCTGGAGGGCGCCGAAAAATTGGACGCTCCTCTGAGTTTGGAGGAGCTGTCCGGCGCCCTCCGCCAGCTCTCTAGGGGGAAGTCCCCGGGGCTGGACGGGCTGACCGTGGAGTTCCACAGGGCGTTCTGGGGCGTCCTGGGGGGCGACTACGTGCGGGTCCTGGGGGAATGTTTGGCGACCGGGGAGATGCCCCTCTCGTGGCGCAGGGCGATGATCGTCCTGCTGCCTAAGAGGGGTGATCTCCGCCTCCTTAAGAACTGGCGCCCGGTCTCCCTCCTCAGCACGGATTACAAAATCTTTGCCAGGGCCATGTCTGTTCGCCTTGGCACCGTGCTGGCCCACATGATCCATCCCGACCAGTCCTACACGGTCCCGGGCCGGACCATTCATGATAACATCCATCTGGTCCGGGACCTGGTCCACCATTCCCAGAGGGCTGGTCTGTCGGTCGCCTTCCTTTCCTTGGATCAGGAGAAGGCGTTCGACAGGGTGGATCACGAGTATCTTTTCGGGACTCTGCGCGCATTTGGGTTCGGGACGCATTTTGTCGCCCAGATCCGACTTCTGTACGCTGCCGCGGAGTGTCTGATTAAAGTTAACGGGTCCTTGACGGCGCCCCTTCGCTTCGGGAGGGGGGTGCGTCAGGGATGCCCCATGTCCGGCCAGTTATATGCCATTTGCGTGGAGCCTTTCCTGCGCCTCTTGCGGAAGAGGTTGGCGGGATTGGCTCTGCAAGGGCCGGGCATGGAGGTGGTCCTCTCGGCTTACGCCGATGACGAGCTCCTCATGGTCACGGATCCCGTTGACTTGCGGAGGATGCGGGAATGCCAGCAGATTTACTCGGACGCATCCTCCGCCAGGATCAACTGGGGGAAATGTTCTGAACTCCTGGTGGGTCAGTGGCAGGTGGACTCTCTGCCGGAGGAGTTCAGGCCCTTCGCCTGGAGTACAACGCACCTCCTCTACTTGGGAGTCTACCTCAGCCCGGCTGAGGACGCCTGGCCGGCGAACTGGCACGAGCTGGAGGCCAAAGTCACCGCTCGCTTAGGACGCTGGACAGGATTGCTCCGAGTGTTGTCCTACAGGGGTCGGGCGTTGGTCATAAACCAACTGGTGGCCGCCATGTTGTGGTACCGGTTGGTTACTCTGATCCCCCCCCCTGCGTTTGTCGCCAAGATACAGAAGAAGCTCGTCGACTTCTTCTGGAACAACAGGATACACTGGGTCGCTGCCGCGGTTCTGAGTCTCCCGCTTAGGGAGGGCGGTCAGTCGCTGGTGTGCCTTCGCACCCAGGCTGCGACTTTCCGTCTTCAGACGCTGCAGAGATACCTGTACGTCGAGAATCCTCCCAGATGGTGTGCGCTGGCGACGTATTTCTTCCGCCAGCTGCACGGCCTCAATTACGACATGCAGCTCCTGTTTCTGGAAGTGGGCAGCAGGCGTGCCAGCCTGCAGGAGCTGCCTGTCTTTTACCAGGAACTGCTATGGGTTTGGAACTCCGTCGCCTCCAGGCGGAGCTCTCCCCCGTCAGGAATGGCGGCTGTCCTTCGAGAGCCGCTGTTCAGGAATCCGCACCTCCGCATCCGTGAGTTCAGGTGGCTGGTGGAGCGGAGGGCTGTGCCTGGCAGGGTGACTAGAGTCGGGGACCTACTCGATGGCGGAGGAGCGGGCTGGATGGCGCCGGAGGAGTTGGCGCGGCGTATGTCGTGGGACAATGTCCGGCTCGCGGTCGATGCCATCGAGGCGGTGAAGGCGAGGTTGCGCCCCGGCGCCACGAGGTGTATCGAGGCGGCTCGAGTGCGTGGGGCGATCCCGCCCGAGCTTACTCCCGTTCGGACGGAATTCCTTATCGGCACCCTGCCCCAAAGCTCCCCTCGGGGTTTGGCGCCTCACAACTTGAGCCGTCTCGAGGAGATGCCCTCCGTGCCTTTTCATTCTGCACGGAGGGGTTTCCTGTACGGGCTGCTCTTGCACACCTTCCACTTTGCCATCTTCGCCTGCCGGCCGGACACGCCGTGGCGTGCCGTTTTACCTTCCGGCGGAGGCGGAGATCCCCAATGGGGAGCTCTCTATGCTAAAGTCTTCCCTTGTTCTATTGGGGACTTGGCCTGGAGGGTGTTGCACAGAGCGGTCCCGTGCAATAGGTTTTTAAGTAGGCTCACGGACTCCCAGGCCGCCTGTTTGTTCTGCGGTCTGGAGGAGTCCGTGTTCCATGTTTATGTTGGGTGTGGGAGGTTGCAGCCCCTCTTCCACTATTTGAAGGGGCTGCTCCTCAAATTTTGGTTGCACTTCAGTCCCACGCTCTTGATCTACGGTCACCCGGTGCGGAGGGGAGCGGGCAGGTCAGAGGACCTCCTCGTGGGCCTGCTCCTGGGCCTGGCCAAGAAAGCCATTAATTGGTCCAGGCAGCGGGCGGTCGAGGGGGTCGTCCGGCCGGATTGCCTCCCTCTCTTCCGCGGCCATGTTCGCGGCCGGATGGCCCTGGAGATGGAGCACGCGGTGTCCGCCGGCGAACTCGAGCTCTTTCGTGACCGGTGGGCGCCGCGGGGACTGGAGTGCGTAATTGATTTAAGGGGCCAAATTTTAATTTGATTAATCGGGTTATTTAAAGGGCTGTTAGACCTTTAGTTATAGTTTATTTGTTTAATGTTTTTTTTTTGGTTTATAAAAAAGAGGAGAAACAAGTAACAATTAACAAAGGGAAACCCACCAGTGAAGGTGCCATCTAGGGGTTAGTGAAGCAACTGACCGGCCCCCTCAGAGGAGCTCATTGTGTTGCAGAAGTGAGAGGAGAAGGCTGTGCTGTTCCTGAGCTCCTGCTGCTGTGGGGAGCACCACTACTAGCAGCCTACATCATCCTGTTGCAGCAGTGAGAGGAGAAGGCTGTGCTGTTCCTGAGCTCCTGCTGCTGTGGGGAGCACCACTACTACTAGCAGCCTACATCATTTACAGAGGTGCCTGGAGAGGACGGAGGAGAGGACAGAGGAGGAGGCCAGCATTCCAACAGGAGGGGCTTTTTTTCATCACTCCCTCCCAAGTCGGCCTCCAGCCCAGCTCATCGACTTCTTCTGGAACAACAGGATACACTGGGTCGCTGCCGCGGTTCTGAGTCTCCCGCTTAGGGAGGGCGGTCAGGCGTTGGTGTGCCTTCGCACCCAGGCTGCGACTTTCCGTCTTCAGACGCTGCAGAGATACCTGTACATCAAGAATCCTCCAAGATGGTGTGCGCTGGCGACGTATTTTTTCCGCCAGCTGCACGGCCTCAATTACGACACGCAGCTCCTGTTTTTGGAGGTGAGCGGCAGGCGTGAGAGCCTGCGGGAGCTGCCTGTCTTTTACCAGGAACTACTATGGGTTTGGAATTACGTCGCCTCCAGGCGGAGCTCTCCCCCGTCAGGAGCGGCGGCTGTCCTCCGGGAGCCGCTGTTCAGGAATCCACACCTCCACGTCCGCGAGTTCGGGTGGCTGGCGGAGCGCAGGGCTATGCCTGGCAGGGTGACTAGAGTCGGGGACCTACTCGATGGCGGAGGAGCGGACTGGATGGCGCCAGAGGAGCTGGCGCGACGCATGTCATGGGACAACGTCCGGCTCGCGGTCAATGCCATCGGGGCGGTGAAAACGATGTTGCCCCCCGGCGCCACGAGGTGTGTCGAGGCGGCTCGGGCACGTGGGGAGATCCCGTCCGAGCTTACTCCCGTTCGGACGGAATTCCTTATCGGCGCCTTGCCCCGAAACTCCCCTCGGGGATCGGTGCCTCACAACCTGAGCCGTCTCGAGGAGATACCCTCCGTGCTTTTTCATTCTGCGCGGAGGGGTTTCCTGTACGGGCTGCTCTTGCACACCTTCCACTTTGCCATCTTCGCCTGTCGTCCGGACACGCCGTGGCGTGCCGTTTTACCTCCGGACGGAGACGGAGGTCCCCAATGGGGGGCTCTCTATGCGGGAGTCCTCCCTTGTTCTATTGGGGACTTGGCCTGGAGGGTGTTGCACAGGGCAGTTCCGTGCAATAGATTTTTAAATAGGTTTACGGACTCCCAGACCGCCTGTTTGCTTTGCGGTCTGGAGGAGTCCGTATTTCACGTATATATGGGGTGTGAGAGGTTGCAGCCCCTCTTCCATTTTTTGAAGGGGCTGCTCCTCAAATTTTGGTTGCACTTCAGTCCCACGCTCCTGATCTACGGTCACC
Source organism: Somniosus microcephalus (assembly GCF_052327205.1). Classification (NCBI taxonomy): domain Eukaryota; kingdom Metazoa; phylum Chordata; class Chondrichthyes; order Squaliformes; family Somniosidae; genus Somniosus; species Somniosus microcephalus. The sequence continues at coordinate 64,092,648 of NC_140994.1, forward strand.
CCGTGCGGAGGGGAGCGGGCAGGTTGGAGGACCTCCTCGTGGGCCTGCTCCTGGGCCTGGCCAAGAAAGCCATTAATTGGTCCAGGCAGCGGGCGGTCGAGGGGGTCGTCCGACCGGATTGCCTCCCCCTCTTCCGTGGCCATGTTCGCGCCCGGGTGGCCCTAGAGATGGAGCAAGCGGTGTCTGCCGGCGCGCTCGAGCTTTTTCGTGACCGGTGGGCGCCGCGGGGACTGGAGTGCATAATTAGTTTAAACAACCAAATTTTAATTTGATTGGTTAAGGTTTATTTAAAGGGTTATTGGATTTTAGTTACAGTTTATTTGTTAACTTGTTTTGGTTGCACGCAAAGAGGAACCAGTGAAGGTGCCATCTAGGGGTTACTGCAGCAACTGACCGGCCCCCTCTCACAAGCTCAGTCTGTTCCTTGCAGTCAGAGGAGCAGGTTGTGTTGCTCAGCTGCTCCTGCTGCTACTGTGGGGAGAGAGAGTGTGGTTGCCTTGGCCTGGGAGTAGAGTGGAAGGAAGGAGTGACCCCAGGCCACCACCACTACAACCCACCCACACCAACCCATCTACATCATCGACAGAGGTGCCTGGAGAGGAAGGAGTGGAGGACAGAGGAGGAGGCCAGCATTAGAACAGGTGAGGCCTTTTCCAGCACTGCCTCCCAATTCGGCCTCCAGCTCAGGAGAGGGAGAGAGGGAGAGAGGATATCATACAGCTCCATTTGGAAGGAGGAGAGGGGCTGCAACTTTATCAACTGCAGGTGGGTGTCTATGTGCATTCCCCCTAAAGACTTTGCATTGTAGGCGGGGGGAGGAAGGAAGACGAGCCGGAAGCCTGGCCTGGGTTGGCTGGAGCCTGCCCAGGTGAAGCTTGTTTCTGCACATCGAGAAGGCCTGGTGTGGGCTGAACCTGGGCTGTCTCCAGTCTACCCAGGCGAAGACATCTTCTCCCCCTGCCCGAAGACCATCGTCAAAGACTTTGAGTTTCACCATCGGGGGAGTGCACCCTGCCGACACCCACCCACCGAACAACACCCTGAGTGGGGACCCTGCCTTTGCGGCTCCCCCCTCCTTCCCATCCCCCTCTTTCTCTCTCCTTGTCCTCTCTCTGCCTCTCCAAAAGGCACCTCTTCTACTCAACTAATTGCCAATTGAGCAGAGGGAGGAAAAGGGCCCTCTCCCAATTAACACCATCAAGGGGAGAGGCAGCCCAGTTAATTTACACTCCCTCTGCTCAGGGAAGATATTATTATCATACCGAGGCCATTTTAACACATTCAGGCCTGTGACTTTTGGGGTGTGTGTAGCTCTTTTTTAAGAACCACCCCACTATGGCATCCACATCTGCGGCGGCGGCGGGGCCGGCGAGGACGTATGCGGCAGTCGTGACTAAAGCCGCGGCTGCTCCCGCTTCTGCTGCCGCCCCGTCGCCGTTCCGCCTGATGACCAAGAAGCTTGGGGTGAAGAGCTACACCCACCCCAACATGACCATTGAGGCGTGCGTCAAAGCTATGGCCGGGGTTGTCGGCCCTCCGGCCATAGTCGCCGCCTCAAAAATGTATGGGAAGGCTGTCTTCTTCCTGGAGTCCGAGCGGGCGGTGGCCCTGGCCATCACCCAGGGGCTCACCGTGGGCGGGACCTTCCTGCCGGTGGACCCGCTGGAGGCCACCGCGCAGAGGGTTGTTTTGTCAAACGTCCCGCCCTTTATCTCCGGTGAGCTCCTCCTCCCCCACTTAAACCAACTTGGGGAGGTGAGGTCGGGGATTTCTCCGATCCCGCTCGGATTCCGGGAGAACAGCCTTCGCCATGTCTTCTCCTTCCGGCGCCAGGCCTTTATTCAGCTGGCGCAGGAGGGGGAGAAGGACGGGGCTTTCACGGTCCTCCACGAGGGGACCCCGTACCGCGTCTTCTGGACGACGGACGGCGTGCGGTGCCACGCCTGTAAGGAGGTGGGGCAGTTCGGAAAAACTGCCCCACCTCCAAGGCCGCCAGGGTGACTGGCATGGCCAAGGCTGGCGCCGCCGCCGCTCCTCCCTCCGGGTCTAGCCGTGCCCCCTCCCAAACAAATGCCACCGGGGCGCGGTCGTCGTCGGAGGCCATCGCCATCCAGGCCTCCGGCGGGGGGGAGGAGGGAGGTCCGGTCGGAAAGAAGGCGCGGTACAGGACCAAAAACCGCAGGGTGGGTCCCCCCGTGGAGGGTGTCCCCCTTGATTTGGAGCCCCTGACGCCCGAGCGCGTCATCGCGCTGATCGCGGAGTGCGGAGGTGAGGGGGACCTCGTGCCTGAGCCCGTGGCCGCGACCGCCGAGGCGGGTACGCTAGAACCTGCGGCCGGGCTCGGGCCCGGGGGACCCGAAGAACTCGCTCCACCGCAGGGAGCAGGGGAGGCCCCTGAAGAAATGGAGGCCTCCCTCTACCCCTCCGCGCTCAAGAGAAGGCGCGACCCCCTGGACGAGGAGGAGGACCGGGAGGAGGAAGGTCCCCCCAGTCGGGGGGAGTCGTCGCCCGCCGCGGGTACTGCGCCCCACCCCACCGCCAACACCATCGTGGGCGAATGGCAGGGGTCGCCTGTCCCTGGGGAGGCTGAGGCAGAGGCGTCTGCCCAGTTTGTGCCTCCCGGGGATGGGGACGAGACCCTGCCCGTGGGGGGGGTCGCGGAACAACCCGCGGCGGAGATAGATCCTGTAACGGTGGCATTACCCCTCGACGGGTCGGGCGGCCAGGGGACCGGGTCGGGCGAGTCGTCTGAGGATGAGCTCGCCCAGAACGACCCGGACTTTTCCCAGGTGCTGCTCAACCTCGTCGAGGTTTGCAAAAATTTTACCCCATCTGCTGGGTCGGGGGCCGGTGGCGTAGCAGAGGAGGGCCCTCTGTCTGTGTCCCTGGCGCCGGACGACTTGGAGGGGGTCGGGTTTTCGTACTCTCCGGTCTCTCCGGTCGTTCCGGCGCCTGGGGCGGAGGGGGTCTCCGAACCGCCGCCGTCTTCTGGCCCGGCCCCCCTAGAGGAGCCCAGGGAGAAATCCTCCGCTACCGATCCTGGGGGTGGGATCCGGGCGGAGGCGGTACCGGCCGTCGCGGCCGAGCCGCCCAATGCGCACTGCGTGGCGGACGGTTTGGACGCCAGTGGCGACCCCCCGGAGGAGGACGGGGACTCGGTGGTGGGGGCGGAGGAGGTCTTAGATTCCATCACCGATGAGGCGATGGATGACCTCGCGCCCCTCGCCGGGTCCCCCCTCATTCTTATTCCCATCAGGGAGCTCCGGGACTTTGTGGCCGCGTGCCAGGGTCGCCACACCACCCGGCGGGCCCTCGACAGATGGTCGGAGCTGGCGCTGCTCATCGGGTCGGCCCGCGCCGCCTATAAGACCATGGGTGAGGACGCGGGCGTGAACCCGCTCGAGCTGCGTCAGTTCCGGTTGTTCCTCACTGGGCTGCTAAGGAAGTGGCGGTCGACTAGCGGCCGCCCTTCCTTCCCCCGTTAGTGCTAAGTAGGGGTTGGTTTATGCTTCTGAAATGAAGATAACTATAGCCAGCCTCAACATCAACGGCAGCAGGGAAGCTAGCCGCAGATTTAATAACTTTTCGGTCCTTCGGGACGGGAAGTATGCGGTGTGCTTCCTGCAAGAAACCCACACCGTTCCGGGAGACGAGGCCACGTGGCTCCTGGAGTGGCAAGGAGGGGTCAACATGAGTCACCTCTCCAGTGTTTCCAGTGGGGTGGCTATCTTGTTGGCCCCGCATTTTCAGCCGGAGATCTTGGGGGTCAAGGAGCTGGTGCCGGGCCGCATGCTCCAGGTCACTGTTCGCCTGGGGGGGGTGCCGCTCCATCTAGTGAACATGTACGCCCCTCAGGCCGGTGCGCAGCAAGCGCGCTTCTTTGAAGAAGTGTCCACTCTTTTGGGCTCCGTCGACGCGGGCGAGTGCGTTATCCTCGGGGGGGATTTTAATTGTACCCTCGAGGTGGGGGACCGCACGGGCACCCAGCCGTGCCCGGCGGCGATGGGGAAGTTGAGGGACCTGGTCGGGTCCCTCGGTTTGGTGGACGTCTGGCGTAATCTCCATCCCGACTCCAGCGCCTTCACTTACGTGAGGTCTGGGGGAGGAGCGTCCAGGATCGACCGCCTCTACATTTCCCGGGCGTACGTCTCCTGCGTTCCGGCGGCTTCCATGCGGCCGGTGCCGTGCACGGACCACCACCTGGTGTGGGCGGAGCTCGTTCCGCTGCGCGCACGGGGGGTGTCCGCGCATTGGCACTTTAACAACCTGCTGCTGGAGGACGCACGGTTCCGGGATTCGTTCGGTCGGTTCTGGGCCGGCTGGAGAAGGAAGCAGGGGGGCTTCCCCTCCTTGAGGCTATGGTGGGATGTGGGCAAGGCTCACATCCGCCTCTTCTGCCAGGAGTACGCGAAGGGGTCGACCAAGAGGCGGGAGGCCCGGGTCGGGCAGTTGGAGAAGGAGGTGCTCGACCTGGAGTCCCGTCTCGGTCAAGTAATCGAGGACCCGGCCCTGCGGCTGGTGTACGAAGAGAAGAAGGGCGCGCTGAAGGACCTGCAGCTCGTCGGGTACCGAGGCGCGTATGTGAGGTCGCGGATCCAGTTCCTGCGGGTCCTGGACCGCGGCTCCCCCTTCTTCTACTCGCTGGAAAAAAGACGGGGGGTCCGTAAGCAGCTCTTGGAGCTGCTGGCCGACGACGGATCTCTGGTCTCGGATCCGGAGGGAATCCGCGCGGAGACCCGCGCCTATTACGGGGCTCTGTTCTCTCCGGATCCGTCCAGCGAGGACGCGCGCAGAGTTTTGTGGGAGGACCTGCCGAAGGTCGGCCTGGAGGGCGCCGAAAAATTGGACGCTCCTCTGAGTTTGGAGGAGCTGTCCGGCGCCCTCCGCCAGCTCTCTAGGGGGAAGTCCCCGGGGCTGGACGGGCTGACCGTGGAGTTCCACAGGGCGTTCTGGGGCGTCCTGGGGGGCGACTACGTGCGGGTCCTGGGGGAATGTTTGGCGACCGGGGAGATGCCCCTCTCTTGGCGCAGGGCGGTGATCGTCCTGCTGCCTAAGAGGGGTGATCTCCGCCTCCTTAAGAACTGGCGCCCGGTCTCCCTCCTCAGCACGGATTACAAAATCTTTGCCAGGGCCATGTCTGTTCGCCTTGGCGCCGTGCTGGCCCACATGATCCGCCCCGACCAGTCCTACACGGTCCCGGGCCGGACCATTCATGATAACATCCATCTGGTCCGGGACCTGGTCCACCATTCCCAGAGGGCTGGTCTGTCGGTCGCCTTCCTTTCCTTGGATCAGGAGAAGGCGTTCGACAGGGTGGATCACGAGTATCTTTTCGGGACTCTGCGCGCATTCGGGTTCGGGACGCATTTTGTCACCCGGATCCGACTTCTGTACGCTGCCGCGGAGTGTCTGATTAAAGTTAACGGGTCCTTGACGGCGCCCCTTCGCTTCGGGAGGGGGGTGCGTCAGGGATGCCCCATGTCCGGCCAGTTATATGCCATTTGCGTGGAGCCTTTCCTGCGCCTCTTGCGGAAGAGGTTGGCGGGACTGGCTCTGCAAGGGCCGGGCGTGGAGGTGGTCCTCTCGGCTTACGCCGATGACGTGCTCCTCATGGTCACGGATCCCGTTGACCTGCGGAGGATGCGGGAATGCCAGCAGATTTACTCGGACGCATCCTCCGCCAGGATCAACTGGGGGAAATGCTCTGGACTCCTGGTGGGTCAGTGGCAGGTGGACTCCCTGCCGGAGGAGTTCAGGCCCTTCGCCTGGAGCACAACGCACCTCCTCTACTTGGGAGTCTACCTTAGCCCGGCCGAGTACGCCTGGCCGGCGAACTGGCACGAGTTGGAGGCCAAAGTCACCGCTCGCTTAGGACGCTGGACAGGATTGCTCCGAGTGTTGTCTTACAGGGGTCGGGCGTTGGTCATAAACCAACTGGTGGCCGCCATGTTGTGGTACCGGTTGGTTACTCTGATCCCCCCCCTGCGTTTGTCGCCAAGATACAGAAGAAGCTCATCGACTTCTTCTGGAACAACAGGATACACTGGGTCTCTGCCGCGGTTCTGAGTCTCCTGCTTAGGGAGGGCGGTCAGGCGTTGGTGTGCCTCCGCACCCAGGCTGCGACTTTCCGTCTTCAGACGCTGCAGAGATACCTGTACGTTGAGGATCCTCCGAGATGGTGTGCGCTGGCGACGTATTTCTTCCGCCAGCTGCACGGCCTCAATTACGACATGCAGGAGCTGCCTGTCTTCTACCAGGAACTGCTATGGGTTTGGAACTCCGTCGCTTCCAGGCGGAGCTCTCCCCCGTCAGGAATGGCGGCTGTCCTTCGAGAGCCGCTGTTCAGGAATCTGCACCTCCGCGTCCGTGAGTTCGGGTGGCTGGCGGAACGGAGGGCTGTGCCTGGCAGGGTGACTAGAGTCGGGGACCTACTCGGTGGCAGAGGAGCGGGCTGGATGGCGCCGGAGGAGTTGGCGTGGCGCATGTCTTGGGACAACGTCCGGCTCGCGGTCGATGCCATCGAGGCGGTGAAGGCGAGGCTGCACCCCGGCGCCACGAGGTGTATCGAGGCGGCTCAAGCACGTGGGGCGATCCCGCCCGAGCTTACCCCCGTTCGGACGGAATTCCTTATCGGCGCCCTGCCCCAAAACTCCCCTCGGGGATTGGCGCCTCACAACTTGAGCCGTCTCGAGGAGATGCCCTCCGTGCCTTTTCATTCTGCACGGAGGGGTTTCCTGTACGGGCTGCTCCTGCACACCTTCCACTTTGCCATCTTCGCCTGCCGTCCGGACACGCCGTGGCGTGCCGTTTTACCTTCCGGCGGAGGCGGAGGTCCCCAATGGGGGGCTCTCTATGCGGGAGTCCTCCCTTGTTCTATTGGGGACTTGGCCTGGAGGGTGTTGCACAGAGCAGTCCCGTGCAATAGATTTTTAAATAGGTTTATGGACTCCCAGGCCGCCTGTTTGTTTTGCGGTCTGGAGGAGTCCGTGTTTCACGTATATATGGGGTGTGAGAGGTTGCAGCCCCTCTTCCATTTTTTGAAGGGGCTGCTCCTCAAGTTTTGGTTGCACTTCAGTCCCACGCTCCTGATCTACGGTCACCCCGTGTGGAGGGGAGCGGGCAGGTTGGAGGACCTCCTCGTGGGTCTGCTCCTGGGCCTGGCCAAGAAAGCCATTAATTGGTCCAGGCAGCGGGCAGTCGGGGGGGTCGTCCGACCGGATTGCCTCCCCCTCTTCCGTGGCCGTGTTCGCGCCCGGGTGGCCCTAGAGATGGAGCACGCGGTGTCCGCCGGCGCGCTCAAGCAATTTCGTGACCGGTGGGCGCCGCGGGGACTGGAGTGCGTAATTAGTTTAAATAACCAAATTTTAATTTGATTTGTTAAGGTTTATTTAAAGGGTTATTAGATTTTTAGTTACAGTTTATTTGTTAACTTGTTTTGGTTTCACACAAAGAGGAGAAACAAGTAACAATTAACAAAAGGAAACCAACCAGTGAAGGTGCCATCTAGGGGTTACTGCAGCAACTGACCGGCCCCCTCTCACAAGCTCAGTCTGTTCCTTGCAGTCAGAGGAGCAGGTTGTGTTGCTGAGCTGCTCCTGCTGCTACTGTGGGGAGAGAGAGTGTGGTTGCCTTGGCCTGGGAGTAGAGTGGAAGGAAGGAGTGACCCCAGGCCACCACCACTACAACCCACCCACACCAACCCATCTACATCATCTACAGAGGTGCCTGGAGAGGAAGGAGTGGAGGACAGAGGAGGAGGCCAGCATTAGAACGGGAGAGGCCTTTTCCATCACTGCCTCCCAATTCGGCCTCCAGCCCAGGAGAGGGAGAGAGGGAGAGAGGATACAAACAGCTCCACTTGGAAGGAGGGGAGGAGCTGCAACTCTAACATCTGCAGGTGGGTGTCTCTGTGTATTCCCCCTAAAGACTTTTGCATTCTAGGCGAGGGGAGGAAAAGAAGACGGGCCGAAAGCCTGGCCTGGGTTGGCTGGAGCCTGCCCAGGTGAAGCTTGTTCCTGCGCATCGTGAAGACCTGGTGTGGGCTGACCTTGGACGTTCTCCGGCCTGCCCAGGCGAAGACATCCTCTCCCCCTGCCCGAAGACCAGCTTATAGCTTAAAGACTTTGTGAGTTACCATCGGTGGAGTACACCCTGCCGACACCCACCCACCGTCTACCATCGTTGAGTGGGGACCCTGCCTTTGCGGCCCCCCCCTCCTTTCCACCCCCCCTCTTTCTCTCTCTTTGTCCTCTCTCTGCCTCTCCAAAAGGCACCTCCTTTCCTGTTTATTACTACTAATTGAGCAGAGGGAGGAAAGGGCCCCCTCCCAATTTATACCATCAAGGGGAGAGGTGGCCCAGTTCATTTACACTCCCTCTGCTCAGGACTCTTTTTTACCGAGGCCATTAAAAACCTCCAGGCCTGCGACAAAGTTGGGGTGTGTGTAGCTCTTTTTTTAAGAACCACCCCATGATGGCCAGTACTTCTTCGGCAGTGAGGGGCCAGCGATGACCTATGCGGCGGCGACGGCCAAAGCCTCGGCTGCTCCCGCTGCTGCTGCTGCCCCGTCGCCGTTCCGGCTAATGACTAAGAAGCTTGGGGTGAAGAGCTACACCCACCCCAACATGACCATCGAGGCATGCGTCAAGGCTATGGCTGGGGTTGTCGGCCCTCCGGCCATAGTGGCCGCCTCGAATGTATGGGAAGGCTGTATTCTTCCTGGAGTCCGAGCGGGCGGTGGCCCTGGCCATCGCCAAGGGGCTCACCGTGGGCGGGACCTTCCTGCCGGTGGACCCTCTTGAGGCCACCGCGCAGAGGGTCGTTCTGTCAAACGTCCCGCCCTTTATCGCCGGTGAGCTCCTCCTCCCCCACTTATACCAACTTGGGGAGGTGAGGTCGGGGATTTCTCCGATCCCGCTCGGATTCCGGGAGAGCAGCCTTCGCCATGTCTTCTCCATCCGGCGCCAGACCTTTATCCAGCTGGCGCGGGAGGGGGAGACGGACAGGGCCTTCACGGTCCTCCACGAGTGGACCCCGTACCGCGTCTTCTGGACGACGGACGGCGTGCGGTGCCATGCCTGTAAGGAGGTGGGGCACGTTCGGAAAAACTGCCCCGCCTCCAACGCCGCCAGGGTGACTGGCGTGGCCAAGGCTGGCGCCGCCGCTCCTCCCTCCGGGTCTAGCCGTGCCCCCTCCCAAACAAATGCCACCGGGGCGCGGTCGTCGTCGGAGGCCATCGCCATCCAGGCCTCCGGCGGGGGGGAGGAGGGAGGTCCGGTCGGAAAGAAGGCGCGGTACAAGACCAAAAACCGCAGGGTGGGTCCCCCCGTGGAGGGTGTCCCCCTTGATTTGGAGCCCCTGATGCCCGAGCGCATCATCGCGCTGATCGCGGAGTGCGGAGGTGAGGGGGACCTCGTGCCTGAGCCCGTGGCCGCGACCGCCGAGGCGGGTACGCTAGAACCTGCGGCCGGGCTCGGGCCCGGGGGACCCGAAGAACTCGCTCCACCGCAGGGAGCAGGGGAGGCCCCTGAAGAAATGGAGGCCTCCCTCTACCCCCCCGCGCTCAAGAGAAGGCGCGACCCCCTGGACGAGGAGGAGGACCGGGAGGAGGAAGGTCCCTCCAGTCGGGGGGAGTCGTCGCCCGCCGCGGATACTGCGCCCCACCCCACCGATGACACCATCGCGGGCGAACGGCAGGGGTCGCCTGTCCCTGGGGAGGCTGAGGCAGAGGCGTCTGCCCAGTTTGTGCCTCCCGGGGATGGGGACGAGACCCTGCCCGGCGGGGGGGTCGCGGAACAACCCGCGGCGGAGATAGATCCTGTAATGGTGGCATTACCCCTCGACGGGTCGGGCGGCTTGGGGTCTGGGTCGGGCGAGCTCGCGGAAGATGAGCTCGCCCAGAGCGGCCCGGACTTTTCCCAGGTGCTGCTCGACTTCGTCGAGGTCTGTCAACAATTTACCCCACCTGCTGGGTCGGAGGCCGGTGACGTAGCAGAGGAGGGCCCTCTGTCTGTGTCTCCGGCACCGGGCGACTTGGAGGGGGTCGGGTCCACGTATTCTCCCGTCTTTCCAGTCTCTCCGGTCGTCCTGGCGCCTGGGGCGGAGGGGGTCTCCGAACCGCCGCCGTCTTCTGGCCCGGCCCCCCTAGAGGAGCCCAGGGAGGAATCCTCCGCTACCGATCCTGGGGGTGGGATCCGGGCGGAGGCGGGGCCGGCCGTTGCGGCCGAGCCGCCCGATGCGCACTGCGTGGCGGACGGTTCGGCCGCCAGTGGCGACCCCCCGGAGGAGGACGGGGACTTGGTGGTAGGGGCGGAGGAGGACTTAGGCTCATTCGCCGATGAGGCGATGGATGTCCTCGCGCCCCTCGCCAGGACCCCCCTCATTCTTATTCCCATCAGGGAGCTCCGGGACTTTGTGGCCACGTGCCAGGGTCGCCGGGGCACCCGGCGGGCCCTCGACAGATGGTCGGAGCTGGCGCTGCTCATCGGGTCGGCCCGCGTCGCCTACAAGACCATGGGCGAGATCGCGGGCGTGAGCCCGCTCGAGCTGCGTCAGTTCCGGCTGTTTCTCACTGGGCTGCTAAGGAAGTGGCGGTCGACTAGCGGCCGCCCTTCCTTCCCCCGTTAGTGATAAGTAGGGGTTGGTTTATGCTTCTGAAATGAAGATAACCATAGCCAGCCTCAACATCAACGGCAGCAGGGAAGCTAGCCGCAGATTTAATAACTTTTCGGTCCTTCGGGACGGGAAGTATGCGGTGTGCTTCCTGCAAGAAACCCACACCGTTCTGGGAGACGAGGCCACGTGGCTCCTGGAGTGGCAAGGAGGGGTCAACATGAGTCACCTCTCCAGTGTTTCCAGTGGGGTGGCTATCTTGCTGGCCCCGCATTTTCAGCCGGAGATCTTGGGGGTCAAGGAGCTCGAGCCGGGCCGCTTGCTCCAGGTCACTGTTCGCCTGGGGGGCGTGCCGCTCCATCTAGTGAACATGTACGCCCCTCAGGCCGGTGCGCAGCAGGCGCGCTTCTTTGAAGAAGTGTCCACTCTTTTGGGCTCCATCGACGCGGGCGAGTGCGTTATCCTCGGGGGGGATTTTAATTGTACCCTCGAGGCGAGGGACCGCACGGGTGCCCTGCCTTGCCCGGCGGCGACGGAGACGTTGAGGGACCTGGTCGGGTCCCTCGACTTGGTGGACGTCTGGCGAAATCTCCATCCCGACTCCAGCGCCTTCACTTGCGTGAGGTCTGGGAGAGGAGCGTCCAGGATCGACTGCCTCTACATTTCTCGGGCATACGTCTCCTGCGTTCCGGCGGCTTCCATGCGGCCGGTGCCGTGCACGGACCACCACCTGGTGTGGGCGAAGCTCGTTCTGCCGCGCGCACGGGGGGGGGTCCGCCTATTGGCACTTTAACAATCTGCTGCTGGAGGACGCACGGTTCCGGGATTCGTTTAGTCGGTTCTGGGCCGGCTGGAGAAGGAAGCAGGGGGGCTTCCCCTCCTTGAGGCTATGGTGGGATGTGGGCAAGGCTCACATCCGTCTCTTCTGTCAGGAGTACGTGAAGGGGTCGACCAAGAGGCGGGAGGCCCGGGTCGGGCAGTTGGAGAAGGAGGTGCTCGACCTGGAGTCCCGTCTCGGTCATGTCGTCGAGGACCCGGCCCTGCGGCTGGTGTACGAAGAGAAGAAGGGCGCGCTGAAGGACCTGCAGCTCGTCGGGTCCCGAGGCGCGTACGTGAGGTCGCGGATCCAGTTCCTGCGGGACCTGGACCGCGGCTCCCCCTTCTTCTACTCGCTGGAAAAAAGACGGGGGGTCCGTAAGCAGCTCTTGGAGCTGCTGGCCGACGACGGATCTCTGGTCTCGGATCCGGAGGGAATCCGCGCCTATTACGGGGCTCTGTTCTCTCCGGATCCGTCCAGCGAGGACGCGCGCAGAGTTTTGTGGGAGGACCTGCCGAAGGTCGGCCTGGAGGGCGCCAAAAAATTGGACGCTCCTCTGAGTTTGGAGGAGCTGTCCGGCACCCTCCGCCAGCTCTCTAGGGGGAAGTCCCCGGGGCTGGACGGGCTGACCGTGGAGTTCCACAGGGCGTTCTGGGGCGTCCTGGGGGGCGACTACGCGCGGTTCCTGGGGGAATGTTTGGCGACCGGGGAGATGCCCCTCTCTTGGCGCAGGGCGGTGATTCTCCTGCTGCCTAAGAGGGGTGATCTCCGCCTCCTTAAGAACTGGCGCCCGGTCTCCCTCCTCAGCACGGATTACAAAATCTTTGCCAGGGCCATGTCTGCTCGCCTTGGCGCCGTGCTGGCCCACATGATCCACTCCGACCAGTCCTACACGGTCCCGGGCCGGTCTATCCATGATAACATCCATCTGGTCCGGGACCTGGTCCACCACTCCCAGAGGGCTGGTCTGTCGGTCGCCTTCCTTTCCCTGGATCAGGAGAAGGCGTTCGACAGGGTGGATCACGAGTATCTTTTCGGGACTCTGCGCGCATTCGGGTTCGGGACGTATTTTGTCGCCCGGATCCGACTTCTGTACGCTGCCGCGGAGTGTCTGATTAAAGTTAACGGGTCCTTGACGGCGCCCCTTCGCTTCGGTAGGGGGGTGCGTCAGGGATGCCCCATGTCCGGCCAGTTATATGCCATTTGCGTAGAGCCTTTCCTGCGCCTCTTGCGGAAGAGGTTGGCGGGACTGGCTCTGCAAGGGCCGGGCGTGGAGGTGGTCCTCTCGGCTTACGCCGATGACGTGCTCCTCGTGGTCACGGATCCCGTTGACTTGCGGAGGATGCGGGAATGCCAGCAGATTTACTCGGACGCATCCTCCGCCAGGATCAACTGGGAGAAATGTTCCGGACTCCTGGTGGGTCAGTGGCGGGTGGACTCCCTGCCGGAGGAGTTCAGGCCCTTTGCCTGGAGCACTACACACCTCCTCTACTTGGGAGTCTACCTCAGCCCTGCCGAGGACGCCTGGCCGGCGAACTGGCAAGAGTTGGAGGCCAAAGTCGCCGCTCGCTTAGGACGCTGGACAGGATTGCTCCGAGTGTTGTCCTACAGGGGTCGAGCGATGGTCATAAACCAACTGGTGGCCGCCATGTTGTGGTACCGGTTCGTCACTTTGATCCCTCCCCCTGCGTTTGTCGCCAAGATACAGAAGAAGCTCGTCGACTTCTTCTGGGACAAAAGGAAGCACTGGGTCTCTGCCGCGGTTCTGAGTCTCCCGCTTAGGGAGGGCGGTCAGGCGTTGGTGTGCCTCCGCACCCAGGCTGCGACTTTCCGTCTTCAGACGCTGCAGAGATACCTGTGCGTCGAGAATCCTCCGAGATGGTGTGCGCTGGCGACGTATTTTTTCCGCCAGCTGCACGGCCTCAATTACGACATGCAGCTCCTGTTTTTGGAACTGAGCGGCAGGCATGCCAGCCTGCGGGAGCTGCCTGTCTTCTACCAGGAACTACTATGGGTTTGGAGCTGCGTCGCCTCCAGGCGGAGCTCTCCCCCGTCAGGAATGGCGGCTGTCCTCCGGGAGCCGCTGTTCAGGAATCCGCACCTCCATGTCCGCGGGTTCGGGTGGCTGGCGGAGAGCAGGGCTGTGCCTGCCAGGTTGACTAGAGTCGGGGACCTACTCGATGGCGGAGGAGCGGGCTGGATGGTGCCAGAGGAGTTGGCGCGGCGCATGTCCTGGAACGGCGTCCGGCTCGCGGCCAATGCCATCGGGGCGGTGAAAGCGATGCTGCCCCCCGGCGCCACGAGGTGTATCGAGGCGGCTCAGGCACGTGGGGCGATTCCGTCCGAGCTTACCCCCGTTCGGACGGAGTTCCTTATCGGCGCCCTGCCCCGAAACTCCCCTCGGGGATCGGCGCCTCACAACCTGAGCCGTCTCGAGGAAATGCCCTCCGTGCCTTTTCATTCCGCACGGAGGGGTTTCCTGTACGGGCTGCTCCTGCACACCTTCCACTTTGCCATCTTCGCCTGCCGTCCGGACACGCCGTGGCGTGCCGTTTTACCTTCCGACGGAGGCGGAGGTCCCCAATGGGGGGCTCTCTATGCGGGAGTCCTCCCTTGTTCTATTGGGGACTTGGCCTGGAGGGTGTTGCACAGAGCAGTCCCGTGCAATAGACTCTTAAGTTTGTTTACGGACTCCCAGGCCGCCTGTTTGTTTTGCGGTCTGGAGGAGTCCGTGTTTCATGCATACAGTGAGTGTGAGAGGTTGCAGCCCCTCTTTCATTATTTGAAGGGGCTGCTCCTCAAGTTTTGGTTGCACTTCAGTCCCACGCTCTTGATCTACGGTCACCCGGTGCGGAGGGGAGCGGGCAGGTTGGTGGACCTCCTCGTGGGTCTGCTCCTGGGCCTGGCCAAGAAGGCCATTAATTGGTCCAGGCAGCGGGCGGTCGAGGGGGTCATCTGACCGGATTGCCTCCCTCTCTTCCATGGCCATGTTCGCGCCCGGGTGGCCCTAGAGATGGAGCACGCGGTGTCCACCGGCGCGCTCGAGCAATTTCGTGACCGGTGGGCGCCGCAGGGACTGGAGTGCATAATTAGTTCAAACAACCAAATTTTAATTTGATTTGTTAAGGTTTATTTAAAGGGTTATTAGTGTTTTGTTTACAGTTTATTTGTTTAACTTATTTGTCTCGCAAAAAGAGGAACCAACCAGTGAAGGTGCCATCTAGGGGTTACTGAAGGAACTGACTGGCACCCTCACAGCTAACAACTAATGGGCCAGAAATTCCAGGCCAGAAGCGTGAGTACGGTCGGCTTACTCGCGCTTCTGGCCGTTGGAAATGCCGGCGTTCAGCATGAACAGCGCATGCGGGGAACGCCGGCATTTCCAGACCTCGAGCGCGTGCGACTGCACAGGCAGCGCTTGCGCAGTGAACTTCGTGGATTTCATGAAATCCGTGAGGTTAAGTCCTTAGAAGTTACACTGAAAAAAAGCAAGTGTAAAGTGGTTCATTGGCTGCGGAGGAAGATATATTTTATCGTGGAGCTTTTGAAATGCAATATTTTTGTTTGGGAAAGGGAGGGAAGTTATTTTAAGAAATTTTAAGTAAGTTTTAAAGTTAAAATTTTTTTTTTTTTTTTTAAAGGGTTTTCAGAACGGTAGGTAAAAGGAGCAATTGTGGCTGTGTGAATGGAATGTGAGAATGAGTTATGTATGTATGTCCACATATATTCCTTTACGTATATGTATGTATGTTTTATATTCCTTTACTAATGTGTATGAATGTATGTTTTTAATTATGATTTTCCAATAAGTTACTTTCTCTGAAAGTCATAATTAAATAATACATTCATACACATAAGTAAAGGAATATATACATAACACGCAAAGGAATATATACAGACATACATACTTTCAGAAGCTCCACGATAAGAAATACCTTCCTCCGCAGCCTCTGTAGCAACTGTACCCATGCTTTTTTCATGTGTAAGTTGTAATGACTGGACCTCACTGAAAGCATTAATGAAAGCGGCGAGTTATACTGCGCACGCGCTGCATGTGCAGTCGCACGCGTTCTGCCTCTGAACCCCTTCGTTCAGAGGACAGGAAATGCCGGTTTTCCCCACATGCACTGTGCATGCTGAAAACCGGCATTTCATCTGGCCAGATGCGTAAGTACCCCGACCGTACTAGCGCATTTGGAAGGGAATTATTGGGCCAACATTTTACATGTCAATAAAATAAAAAATTTAACACTTGCACGACTTGCCCCCTCGCATCTGCGACTGAGGGTCCAAGGAGGTGCATTGCGCAAGAGGTCATCATCGGACGTATCCTCACACTGTTCCCTTTGGGGAACTGTATGAAGTGGTGGAAGGATTTATGGCCGTGATTAACGCTCATTCCGTGACCGTAACCATCTTTGAACCAGCCATTAGGGTGGTTAGTCCTATGGCGGGAGGGTTTTACGGGCTCCCACAACCCATCTGACGGGGGGGGCCACCAACACCCACGGACGCAAGTATCCCGCTGGATGTCCACCCAGAATTTAAAGTTGGAGCTCCGACTCCACTTGCCGGGACTGTCTGGAGTGGGGTTCAAAACCCTACTCCTTCTGGCCCAGCGGCGGGGATGCTTACTGCTACGCAAAAGGCCCACTCCGCACAAAAGGTGACACCCATACGTTTCCTGCGCCTTTTCCCTCCCCGTGACTGGAGCCCTATGCTGCCATTTCACGTTGCTAATCGGATTGGGCGTTTGTCATAGCGGTAGGATCCCCGCCGCTGGGCCAGATCAGGGTAGGGTTTCGAACCCCGCTCCAGACAGTCCCGGCAAGTGCAGTCGGAGCTCCGGCTCTAAATTCTGGGTTGACATCCAGTGGGATATTTGCGTCCGTGGGTGTGGGTGGCCCCCCCTCCTTGTATAGCTTGTGGGAGCCCGTAAAACCCTCCCGCCATAGGACTAACCGCCCTAATGGCTGGTTCAAAGATGGTTACGGTCACGGAATGAGCGTTAATCACGGCCATAAATCCTTCCACCACTTCATACAGTTCCCCAAAGGGAACAGTGTGAAGACACGTATGACGACGACATTGCTAAATAAATAAATGGAATTAAAAAAATACTTTTAGGGCTTTTAAAAGTCTTTAAATTGCTTTAATTCTCTTTAAAACTACTTCAGATTACTCAAAATAATGTAAACATTTTAAAAAGTTTATAAAAGTTACCAAAATCTTCAAAAAACTTCCAAAAACCTATTTAAACTGCTGCTTTGCATGTAAAAAAGCAAAGCAGCTTGACAGAAACATTGGGGGCGTGTCCAGTGAAACTGAGACCTCAAGGGGCGTGTCTCACTTACACTGCACGCTCCTGGGTCCGCGCTGGCTGCACTCCTGGGCGGCGTGACGTCATACGCTGCCCGGGAATGTGCTTTCTATTTCTCCAAGTTCAGGCGTCCCAGAAGCTGATCGGTAGGAGCGCGGGGTAAGTGTAAATACGGGGCTTGCACGCGCTGCAAGCCCCGTTCTGGAATTTCTGGCCCAATAACTTCTTATAAACAAAGTATTGTCAAATACTACACTGACAAAGTTGCTATCAAGTTAACAAACAAAGATACTCACAGACATTGCGTCCTGCCTAACGTATGAGAAGAGATGGAACCGGATTGAGAATTTCACATGAGGGATTCTCCATAACTCTGCCAGGTTCCTCCTGGAATACTACTTCCGGGTCGAAACAGGAAGGTCAAATGATCTATTGCAGTATACTAACAGTGCTATACACTAACTACCACTAGATGGTGCTATCTGCATGTAATAAGTCCAGAACACTCCCCATCTGGGGTCGTTAGCGACTCCACATAATCCTAACTTTACTTGTCACTGGAGTCCTCTGGCGACAAAAGAAGGACCACCTCTGAGAAGTCCGTCGGAGTCGATGATAGGATGCAGCTTCCGTACACTTCTGTGAGGGGGTAGGTTGCGTTCTGCTGCTATGCACTTCAACTCTTCTGAGTAACACTCGTGTTGGACACTCTTTATCACAAGGATTTTGGCTCTCTTGCGCACCTCTTCAGAGGGACTCTTACGACAGATGTGCCACCCACGGCAGCTACTCTCTTGTGTAGGTTGGGAGAAGGTATGAGCTATGTGGGTTGGGCATGCTACTGTCTTTATGAGAGTGTTCCATTTGGAGAAACGCTCGAAGCGTTTGGTGCTCATCACGTCCTTAGAGATTTGAGTAACGTTCGCTGTGACTTGTGGGCGTATCTCGGAGTCAGAAATAGGGTTGAGGAGGTCAAATGACTCATTGAGTTCGGAGGAGTGCAGGGAAGGATCCTGAAGAAAAGCAGGTCCTGACAGCCATGTTGTGCTGCTGAGAAGGGATGCTGTTACAGATCTAGACCCATGGTCAGCTGGGTTCAGGTCTGTGGGGACGTACCTCCACTGGTCGGGGGATGTGGACTGTGGAATACGTTGGACCCTGTTGTTCACGTATACGTAGAACCGTCTACTTTGGTTATGGATGTATCCTAGCACCACTTTGCTGTCTATATAATACGTGATGCTGTCGAACTTCAGATCAATCTCCTCTACTATGAACACTGCAATCTCAACTGCTAATACTGCTGCGCACAGTTCCAATCTGGGTATGGTGAGGTCTGGCTGGGGTGCCAACTTGGCCTTACCAAAGACGAAGCTGACTTTGCTTTGTCCATCTTGAGTGGTGACCTTCAGATAAGCCACACCTGCAATGGCCTTAGCAGATGCGTCTGCAAAGACACAAAGCTCTTTGAATTGGGCACTTGAGGGAGAGAAGGACGTATAGGAGTGAGGTATTCAGATCTCCTGTAAGTCTTGAAGTGAGTCTCTCCATCTGTCCCACTCTGATTCCATCTCTTCAGGGAGGGGTGAATCCCACTCTTCAGCGTGTGTGGAGAGTTCCCTGAGGAGCAGCCTGCCTTGTATAGTGACAGGGGCTAAGAAGCCGAGAGGGTCGTATAGGCTGTTGACTGCAGAGAGCACTCCTCTATGTGTGAAGGGTTTCTTGGCTTCTAAGGCTTGGAATGTGAACGTGTCTGTTGCTATGCTCCAAGACACTCCTAGGCTACGCTGTCGGGGGAGGTCATCAGTGAAGAGGTCTAGATCCTTGACGTCCTTAGCACGATCTTCAGGGGGGAGTGCCTCCATCACTGCTGGTCTGTTAGAGGCTATCTTGTGCAGCCTGAGGTTGGATAGTGCAAGTAGTTCCTGAGCTCGTCCGAGGGTACTGATGGCCTCTGCTTCGGTCGGGAATGACTTCAGTGCGTCGTCGACGTAGAACTCTCGTTCGATGAACCCTCTCACATCACTGCCAAAGTCGTCTTCTTCTTCCTTGGCAGCCCTCCTTAGTCCGTATATGGCGACAGCAGGGGACGGGCTATTCCCGAAGACATGGACACGCATTCTGTAGTCCACAATGTCTCTGTTGGGGTCGTTGTTGCGATACCATAGGAAGCAGAGGAAGTCTCTGTGGTCTCCTCTCACCACAAAGCAGTGAAACATGTGCTGGATATCGGCAGTGATGGTGACGGGCTCTTTCCTGAATCTCATGAGCACCCCAAGAGGCTGTTGTTGAGATCGGGCCCTGTGAGGAGTACGTCATTGAGAGAGACTCCCTGATATGGTGCACTGGAGTCAAACACCACGCGGATCTGTTCCGGCTTTTTGGGGTGATAGACTCTGAAGGAAGGGAGGTACCAACACTTTTAGCCTTCCTGGAGTGGAGGAGCTATCTCTGCATGGTCATTGACAAGCATTTTCTTGACAAACTCTAGGATGTGTGCTTTCATCTTCGGCTTCTTCTCTAGTGTGCGACGGAGTGAGTTAAGACGATTATTGGCATACTCCCTGTTGTTTGGCAGCCATCTTCTGGGGTTCTGGAAGGGTAAGGGTGCAACCCAGCTGTTAGAGCTGTCACGGGAGACCTCATTGTCCATAATCTGGAGGAATCTCATGTCGTCGATCGATGGAGCAAGTTTGTGATTGTTGGCGGTGCGACAGAAGATTGACTGACCCGGGTTCTCTCCAGTGAGCATCATCTGTGTGCTGTTTGTGGAGATCAGCGCTGGGGTTTTCTGAGGCTGGGCCATATGACTGAACTTCTCTGTCACTCAGATCTGACTGCTGCATGGGGTAAGGTAGCTTGGACGACCATTCTCCAAGATGGAAGTCTTGAGTGTGCTCACCTGAGATGGCTTGTGAGCACCCTTGAGGCACACGTCTCCAACAACGACCCAGCCAAGGTCTAGCCTTTGGGCGAAAGGGACGTCATGTGGACCGTTGATCTGTTTCCTTGTCTTATGTACCCTCAGGATGTCCCTTCCCAACAAAAGAAGTATGTCTGCATCTGGATCAAGAGGTGGGATCTCGTCTGCAATGCGTCTCAGATGACGGTGGTGATGAGCTGCATTCGGAGTGGGAATCTCAGAACGGTTGTCGGGGACTTGATTACATTCGATAAGTGTAAGAAGGGGGGGACTAATCTTCCCGTCGGCTGACTCAACAACATAACCACAGGCCCTCCTGCCGGCTGTCTCTGAAAGTCCAGCACACATCTTCAACATGTAAGGCGACGGACTTCCTTTGACCTTGAAGATGTCAAAGAACTCGGATCTTGCTAGAGAACGATTACTTTGTTCGTCTAGTATGGCATACATCTTTTCAGATTCCTGGCAACGTCCTACAGGGTACACATTAACAAGGCATATCTTGGAGCATGCTCTTGCGCTCACTCCTTCTCCACACACCTCAGTGCACTTGGATGTAATCTGCGGACCTGCAGTTCCCTCTCTCTCTCCCCGCCGTGCTCTGAGGCGGGAGAAGGCGACTCTGACTTCCAAGGAGCTGGGCCTGGGTGGAGTGCTGAAATGTGCCGATCACTTTCACATTCTGTGCATTTTGCATCTACCTTGCAGTTCTTGGCAAGATGGTTCGTGGAAGAGCAGCACGTGAAGCATATAGAGTTCTCTTTGAGATACTGTTTCTGATCTTCCAGGGACATCGCCCTGAAGCCTCTGCACTTCTTTAATGGATGGGGCTTGTTGTGGATGGGGCATTGTTTGCTCATATCCTCAGATTTCTTCTGATCCCTTGTGTTCTCAGTTGAAGACACTTGCACTTTGTGGACAGATATTGGTGTCTTTCCATGTCTGTCAAACTTCTCTTTTCTGGCAAGTGCTGTGTGGGAGGAGAAGAGGTTGAAGCTGGGGTCGGTCCTGGCTTTGGCTTCTTTACGGATGAATTTGGCAAACGCAGAGAATGGTGGGAAGGTAACATCGTGCTTTAGCTTGAACTCTGACCCAAATGATATCCACTTCTCCTGCAGATTGAATGGAAGCTTCTCAAGGATGGGACTTACCCCTCTGGAAGTGTCTAAGTACGATAGGCCGGGTAGGTAGCTGTCCTGCTTTGCGGCTTTGAGTTCCGACAGCAGATCTCCAAGGTCGCGGAGCTTCTGGGGTTCCTTATTTGTCAACTTCGGAAAGTTCTCCAACCTGTCAAAGAGAGCCCTTTCAATGGCTTCAGGCAAGCCGTAGCTTTCTTCCAGCCTCGCCCAAGCCATCTTCAACCCCGCTGGCGGATGTCCCACATTGACCGCTTTTATCCTGCGTGCCTGTCCGGCGGACTCTGGGTCGAGCCATTTGATAAGGAGGCCGAGCTCTTCTCCTGCCGACAGGCCTAAGCCCGATGTGGCATCGTGGAAGGAGGACTTCCAAGCCCGATAATTCTCTGGCCTGTCATCAAACTTGGTTAACCCTGTAGTCACCAGCTGGCTGTGTGTGCAAGGTATTTGGCAAGGTCGTAGGTGCTGGGACCTGTGCCAGGGTTGCCTTGAGTAGGGGCTCTGATGGGGGTCTCAAGGAAACGAAAGGGGGTTTGCTGCTGACTTTCTCTCTTCAGCATTCTATTCCTCTGCACCGTGTCTTCTGTTTGGCAGGGGAGGATCCTGCGACTTGAGGCACGCTGTCTATTTTGACCTTGGTTGGCGACTTGGGGCATGTTATATGAAGTGATTGCGTCTGTAGAGATGTGCGGGTCTTCATCCCTCTCTCTCTCATAAACTATATGTCGGCATGCTCGCTCACGTAATCTCTGGTGCGCTGTCGTCGACTCTGCCGCGGAATGGGAATTAAAGGCTTGTTAGCTGTCTCGGGATCAGCTTCCTCTAAAATTGCCTCGAATACTTGTACCTCAGCTAATGCAGCATCTATCTCTTTTTATTGCTGCAGAGCGTCTAATGTGGCTTGGAGACGGGCCTGTTCAGCCCGGCATCCAACCTGGTGACGGGCCTGGTCAGCTTGGAGTTCAGCTTGGAAACGGGCCTGGTCGGCTTGGAGTTCAGCTTTGAGACGGGCCTGTTCTACTTTTATTTATATTTCTCTGTCAGCATGCTCTGGCTTGAGCTGCTTCTAGCTTAGCCTGTGCTTTGGCGATGGCCATGCTTACCCTAGAACCACCTGATGACCATGAACCAGCTTGCGATCTAGAACCAGCCGATGACCGTGAACCAGCTTGCGATCTAGAACCAGCCGATGACCGTGAACCAGCTGATGACCGTGAACCAGCTTGCGATATGTAGTAACTGGAGCTTATAGACCGATTGTCACATTCTACAGTTTCGTCTAACTGTTTAAGGTCTTCTACTCGCTGAGTAGCGTTTTCGGTATTATCGTCTGACATGTTGATGTGAGGTAAGTGTGGTGTACAAGGTGAAGACTTAAGCTGGCTCTGTCGTGATGGCCTACTCTGAGTTCCTGCTGCTCCACTCTTCACAGCTAGCCGTATTGCTGTCTTTTCACTGTACTGGTCTCGCTAGACGTGCTCCTATCTAGTTATCCAGCCAGCTAAACACTCATTCAAATAATTCCTCGACAAGCGGTGTTCTGCCTTATAATTGCAGGTGTTACGTTTTGTTGCCGCCAGTAGGTGGCAGTAGATGGTAATGGCCAGTAGGGTCACTCAACAGGAACAGGAAGTAGTATAGTGATAAGCAAACAAAAAGGTCACATCAGCATGAAGTGTGCTGCAAGTTAATCTGCTGTAATCTTACACTGTTACGCCTTCGAAAGCATTGCCTTTTTATTCCAACCCAATACAACTGATTTGTATTGTTTCATTGACCTCATGCAAGTGTGGCATCATTAAACACCAGAGCTTGGACGCTACATCCTGACTCCCATGTCGTTATTGAAAGGAGTTTGGCTGTCTGTCTAACTGCGTACAGACACATACACGTAGGGAGGATGGTACAGTAAAAAGGCACATCATCAGCTGGCGCAACAAGCAACATTCGCAGTGCAGCACGGTGCAGCCATGGACGGCAAGAGCTTCCAAGACGAGCAGAGATCTGTGACCAGCTCAAGAAGTACACGCTCATCTAGATCATCAACAGCCAGTGTCGCAGCAGCTAGAGCATGTGCTAAAGCTAAAGTGGCACAGGCTCGTGTGACCTTTGCTAAAAAGGAACTGGCTGTGAAGAAAGAGAAGGTCCGACTACAAGCAGAGGCTGCTACATTGGACGCCATGCTGGAGGCACTACACATTGAGAAAGAAGCAGCTGCCGCTACTGCTGAGGCAGAGATATGGGAAGCGGCACTAGAAGCAGAGGTGGGAGAGCATCGCAGCATTGCTCGTCCTGCATCACCTCAAAGCACTGAGAGGCGGACAAGCGACTATGTCCAGGAGCAGGCTAGGATACGCACAGACATCTCCTCCTTCCCAAACTTTGAACCATTGCACGAGAACACGGAATCGCCATCACCAGCCCAACATGAGGTCACTCAGGTGAATCATTCACGCTACACTGATGACGACCCCTTCCTTGTTATTGATGACTGGTCACACGAAGGAGAGTTTGCAGCGCTCCCGAAGAAACCTGTGCCTCAATCCGCCGCTCCCAACCACTTGGAAGGTACTCATGCCAAAATTCCACACATCAAAAAAGAACCCTTTTCAAAGGCTAGAACAGGTCACCCGGCATGGCAGTCTCCCATCCAATCGCAGCCCTTCCGATGCGATCATACTCTGGCAACCCATGCACAGACTCCTAATATGACAGGCATTGCCCAATATTTGGCACGTAGAGAACTTGTAATCACAGGTCTCACAAAATTTGACAACAAGCCAGAGAGTTTTAGAGCACGGCAGTCATCCTTCCTTAATGCCACTGGCGGCTTGAGCCTGAGTGCTAGTGAGGAGTTGGATTTATTGTCATCATGGCTGCGCAAAGAATCGTCAGAACATGCCCGTAGGATCCGGTTTGTGTACACAAATGACCCAAGCACAGCCCTTAGAATGGTCTGGGCAAGACTCGGGGAGTGTTGCTGTGCTCCTGAGGTGATAGAGAAAGCCCTCTTCAGTAAGCTGGAAAACTTTCCTAAAATAGGTAACAGAGACTACCCTAAGCTTAGAGAACTTGGAGACTTTTTAATGGAGTTACTGGCAGCCAAAACAGACGGATACTTACCTGGGCTCTCCTATTTGGATACTGCTCGCGGCATCAACCCAATAGTGGAGAAGTTGCCCCACCCTCTCCAAGAAAAATGGATCAACGTAGGCTCAAAATTCTGCACCAACGGTGAGCTCCATATGCACTGAGGTGTGTGGCCAAGGCCTCACAGGACGATCGTGTTCCAAAATATGCCTTGTAAGAGTCTACCCACAAGGACAGCGCGACCACTCAGTTAACATGTACGCAATACTCGATGACCAAAGTAACCGGTCACTCGCACTGTCAGACTTTTTGACATATTTGGCGTCGAGCATAGCCCAGCCCCTTACTCACTGAGAACCTGTGCCGGACTCTTGGAGATGGCAGGAAGGAAAGCAGATGGGTTCTGTGCCGAGGCAGTGAGTGAAGGGGTGAGCATAGACTTACCGCCACTGATAGAGTGCAGTGAAATCCCGAACAACCGATCGGAGATACCAACGCCTGAGACAGCACTTCACCATGCCCACATAAAGCCCATAGCATCACGCATCCCAGCATTGGATCCAAAGGCCCAGATTCTCCTCCTGCTCGGGAGCGATGTGGTGAGGGTGCATAAGGTGAGAGAGCAAGTTAACGGACCACACAATGCCCCCTTTGCCCAAAGACTCGACTTAGGCTGGGTGCTCATGGGAGAAGTGTGCCTAGGCCAAGCTCACAAGCCCAACGTAAGCACCTTTAAGACCAACGTGCTAGAAAGCGGATGACCCTCTTTCCTCACTCCCTGCCCAAGTCACATCCACCTGAAAGAGAGAGCTACGGCGGGGAGCAACAAGGTGATTTCTCTCACACAGCATGGGGGTACTCGGCTAACACCAGAGCTGTCGACAAACTGGGGCACACCGTGTTTGAAAAGACAAAAGATGACAACAAAGGTGCTCTCTCCTTCGAAGACGAAGCTTTCATGAATATTATGGAGAAAGAATTTCACAAAGATGAGGCGAACAGCTGGGTTGCGCCTCTCCCCTTCAAGGTACCCCGGCTTCTTCTGCCTAACAATCGCGATCAGGCACTGTCACGCCTCGCATCACTGCGGCGCACATTAGATAGAAAGCCCGAAATGAAGGAACAGTTCATTGCCTTCATGGAAAAGGTTTTCGAGAGTAACCATGCTGAATTAGCACCTCCACTCAAAGAAGGAGAAGAGTGCTGGTATCTCCCAATTTTTGGAGTTTATTGTAGTATATGTACCTTGAAGAAGGAACTATATTCTGCAGCCCCTGTATACTGCAGTACCAGTAGTGACCACCCCTGTATATAAGCCTGTGTAGTAACCTTGCATAGTAGTTCCAGTTTTGTCTCCATTCAGTAAACACCTGTTATAACCAACTTCTGCAGTCCGTGTCTCAATTACACACGGACATTACATTGGCGACGAACAGATCTGAACTTACCTACAGTTCTGCACCACCTCACGGGGATCCATCCCTGAAGCGAAGTTATTGGAGGTCGAAGCCAGAAGGAAGGAATCCAAAAAGAAAGGAAAAAGAAAAAAAACAGACAGAGGAAACAGGCGTCGACCGTGGGCAACCGCCCTCTGATTCATCGAATTCGAAGATTTGCAGGAGAGGCTGTCGAGAGTTGGGCTTGGTTCTGCAGTCTATGGTGTTCCAGCTAATCGGGCTGGTGGCAGGTAGTACACTGATCTTTCCTGGGCTGCGGCGGGCTAGAGCTCAATCGGGTGGCTTTTCAACGGGGCCGAGCAGCGTTGTCGGGAAGAGGAGAGAGAGAGAGAGGGTGGAGCACACAGGGCGCGGCCGGTGCTACGAAGCCGGGCAGCGTACAGACCCGAGAAGAGGGAGGAAAGTGTCCCATAGGGTCTGCTCTGATGACGGGAACAGTAATTAAAATAAAAGAAATTAGAAGCGCAGAAAGCCGCGAGGAGCGGCAGTTTGCCACGGGGACCGTGGAGAGCGGCGTTGGCAGCAGCACGGGGGGAAGTGCGCGAAGACCATAGGGCATCGCCATCAAGGCATAAAAACGGCAGCAACAGCGCTGGCAGCAGTGGAAAAGACAGAAAGCGCGGGAGGCGCCATCTTAATCCAGTGGGGAAGAAGGCAAAGACCGGGAGGCACCATTTTGTTCAATCGGGGAAGAAGGCAAAGCACGGGAGGCGCCATCTTAGATCTCCAAGATGCCGAAGACTGGCAATATCACTGCCTTCGATACTGCAATAGAAGACTGGACCACGTATGTGGAAAGAGTCGAAGTATATTGCAAGGCAAATGAAGTAGCCAATGAGAAAAAGGCATCGGTACTACTAAACTTAATGGGCGCAAGAACGTACGGCCTATTGCGGAACCTGATCACTCCAGTCAAACCGATGGAGAAGAGTTTTAATGAAATTGTTGATATCCTACAGGAACACCTAAATCCTACACCGCTGCTGATAGCAGAAAGATTTAAATTCCACAAGAGAAATCAGCATAAAGATGAGAGCAATGCTGATTACCTTACAGAACTACACAAGCTATCAAAGCACTGCCAGTTCGGAGCAGGACTGGCAGATACCCTACGGGACAAATTTGTCTGTGGACTCCTGAGTGAAGGAACCCAGAAGAGGTTACACTCAGAGAAAGAGCTGACGCTAGATAAGGCTTTCAGCATGGCAGTATCGTACGAAGCAGCAGCAAGGGGAGCTGCGGAAATACAGCAAAAGCCACAGGAATACGGCACCCATGAAATGACACGGGGATTTGAAAAATGTTATCGCTGCGGCAGAACAACCCATGACCAGAAGGACTGCTGGTCCAAGGACAAAACATGCAGGCAATGCGGAAAGATGGGACACATTGCACGAGTTTGCAGGTCCGGGAAGAAGACTAACGACAACAAAAAGACTACTAAGGAAAAGTACAGGAAAGTACAAAAGATGACGGACAGTAGTTCCGAAGACCAGAAGAGTGATAGTGAATCCGGGAACAAGAGACTAAGCTGTCTCAAACTACACAATGTAATCACAAAAGAGGATTGCCGAACCATTTGGGTCACCCTCACAATAGCAGGGTCCCAAGTCAAAATGGAATTGGATACAGGATCAGCCCTGACCGTCATGAATCGACGAGACTACAAGCGGCTATTCTCACACATACCCTTGAAAGACACATCCATTGTCTTGAAGACATATACGGGGCAGAAAGTATACCCCAGAGGGAAAATAAGGGTGCCTGTCGAATACAACAGCAAGGAAATACAGAAATTGTATCGGTACATACTGCAAGATGGTGGACCACCGTTATTGGGACATGAATGGATCAGAAAGATAAGTTTAGACTGGCACTCCATTCAGGCACTGACTGTGGCTTGTAAAAAGGATGACGACGTCACACCTGGACGATTGTCAAAAATCTTGGCTAACGCTAAAGAGGTATTTCAACAAGAACTGGGAACTCTTAAAGGTGTAACCGCCTCAATAAAAATAGAAGAGAATGCAATTCCCAAGTTTTTCAAAGCAAGACCGGTACTGTATGCAATTCGCACAGCCGTCGAGGCAGAGCTGGAGAATCTGGAGAATGCAGGCGTGTTAACTAAGGTAGACTGGAGCGAGTGGGCGACACCCATCGTTCCTGTCCTGAAGAAAACGTTAAACAATAAGTCTGAGGAGCCAAGGAAGGTTCGCATCTGTGGGGACTTCAAGGTGACTGCGAACCCAGTCCTTCACACAGTACAGTATCCTCTTCCGAGGATAGAAGATATTTTCGCCTCACTATCTGGAGGGAAACGTTTTACAAAAATTGACCTAGCGCAAGCATATTTGCAGATGGAGTTGAAGAATCCTCTAGGAAATATCTCACGATAAACACTCACAAAGGTCTTTACCAGTATAATCGACTGGTATTCGGAGTAGCATCAGCTCCGGCTATATGGCAAAGAGCGATGGAACAAGTCCTTCAAGGGATTCCGGGGACTCAGTGTTACTTGGACAACATCCTAGTGACAGGTGAAAATGACAGTGAACACCTTGCCAACCTAGAGCAGGTGCTCACTAGACTAAGAGAATGATATACCGATCCACTCATTTCAAAATTTAGCCAATAAAATTGATATACCTATCAATTCATTCCATGAAAAGCGACGAGTTAAGATAGTAACTATAGGTTTTTATTGGCTAAATAACAGAGCCCACCCTCGTGGGTGATCGGTTCCAACAAGGAAGAATACTAGCCAAGCGGTCACCTTTATACCTGAGCAAGCAGGCGGAGTCAGGTCACCGAAGCGTAGGATTGGTCAATGGTCGAGTCACTCGACACTCAACTGTAGGAAGACCTCGACGTCAGACGGTCGCTAATGAGAGCGGAACGCTGAACGTTTTTGGGATACCGCGGGCAGGATTTTTGTCCGGCCGAAACGTAAATAGGCCTATAACCGGTCCGGAATCGCAAGCTTTCTTTTGAGGCGACGCGCGCGTCGGTACGCTCTGTAACTTCCAAACGCATCGAGACCAGGCGGACAGACAGACAGACAGACAGAAGAGCCGCTTTATATATATAGATATATATATAGATGTGGTATTTTTAAGCAGGTGTTAACCTTTTCTTTTAAATGGGTTAACACCTGCCAAAAAATAGGGCACAGGAGAATGGAGTACAAGCATGTTAACTTCACCGATGAGATAAATTTATAGAATAGAATCTTTCAGCACATAAGGAGGCCATGTGGCCATTCACACCTGTGCTGACTCGCTGAACGAGCTATTCCTTTAATCCCATTCTAATGCCCTTTCCATGTACCATTTTAAATGTTTTCTTTTTAAAGTATTTATCCACTTTCCTTTTAAAAGCTATTATGGATTCTGTTTCCACCACTCTTTCTGGTAGGACGTTCCAGCTAGTATTCTGGTGAGGTTTTCTGGGTTGGGGTCCATCCCGCATGCATGATAGGCTTCCAGCAGGGTTCTTATCGCCAAGAGGGAGTTGGCCATTGCCCGACTAAGAAATCTCAGCAGTGTTGCAGCAGAACTGCATTGTAATATCACAAGAGGTAGCTGGGCAGTTAAAGGGCCAAAAGTAGCCCACATATGGAAGGATCAGCTACCTTATAGGCCTTCGAAGTCACTGAAGCCTACACAAGAGGATAAGTGAGATCTGGAATGGAGGGAGGGGAGTCTGCTGATGGGGGCGGAGGGGAGGGGGAGGGAAATGTCAGTCAAGGTGGTAAGGTGATGGTGGGCTTCACAACCTGTACTTTCCACTATTCTCTGCTGTAATCCCGCCTGATTTTATGCGGAGAAGAATCCCAGCTTCCGTGTACTAACAACCCTCTGTGTAAAAACATTCTCCGAATCTCTCCCTTCTTTCTTTTGGTGATGAACTTGAATTTTTGCCCTTTAGTTATTGAAGTACTTCCCAATTTACCTTATCAAAACCCCTCATCATTTTGAACATTTCTATCAGGTCTCCTCTTAACCTCATTGAATCTAATGAAATGAGCCACAGTTTCTCTAGTCTCTCCTTATGACTAAGCTATCTCTGGATCACCTTGGTGACTCTCTTTTGCACCCTCTCTATGGTCCTGACATCTATTCTAAAATAAGGAGCCCAAAACTGAGCACAATATTCTAATTGCATTCTCAAGTTAGAGCTGGTATTATTATTACTATTCAAGGCTGCAATATCCGTATGTTGATTTGGTACAATTTATGTTTTTGTATAAAATGTTCATAAACAAGAAGCTAAGGAGATAATCTGCCTTATATATTCTTTCCTCAGTTAAAAATGCAAACAAAAATTCAAGTAATTCATGTTAATAACGTATGTGTATTGTTCTTGCAATGTGGCCGAAGCATTGTTTTACCCAAGAACATTGCTTTTATGATAGGTATTTTGACCATTTAACATAGTAGTTTGGTTAATTTAGTTTCAAGAGACAGTCATGTTCTAATCAATTGCTTATCTGTGAATTCCCAAAACATTTTGGACTTTTGGAAGCTAACAATTAAAAATCATAGTCAGGCAATGAGTCTAAATAACCTTCATTTTCAAAATTAATCAAAAGATTATCAGAATGGCTGCCCATGTTTATTTGTGCTGTGCCATAATAGCACAACACAACAGCTTTAACAGGCAAGTGTGAAATTTACCAAAACATTACATCAACACAAGGTGTAATGTATGTACCTTTAAGGGGGGGGAACTACTTTTTACAGCTCATGTATACTGTAGTACCGGCAGTGACCACACCTGTATATAACGCTGAGTAGTAATCTGTACAGATCAGTTGCAGTCTGAGCCACATTGAGTAAACACCGTTTGTACCGTTCTCCGCAGTCTGTGTCTGATTATACACGGACGTAACATTGGCGACGAGGCAGGTTCGAACCTACCTGCAACTCTGCATCGCCTCCCGGGGATTCGTTCCTGGAGATCAGTGGATTGAAGGTCAAGGCCAGAGACTCAGGTGTCGACCACGGGCAACCGCCCAGTCATCCAGCAGAGACTCGAGAATTGCGGGGGAGGCTGTCGAGAGCCAGGCTTGGCTTTCCAGTCGAGGTGGTCCAGTGAGACGGGCTGGCAACAGGTAGTGCGCAGACCCTTCCCAGACAGCGGCGGGCTAGAGCCCAACCGAGCGGCACAGCAAAGGGCCGAGCAGCGTCGATGGGGGAGAGAGAGAGAGGGCAGAGCGCACAGGGCGCAGCCGGTGTTCAGGGGCCGAGCAGCGTCGGAGAGAGGGAGAGAGAGATGCGCAGGAGAAGCGCGCGAAACCTACAGGGCGCCGCCATTGCCACGAGAACCGGCGGGAGCGGCGTCGGCAGCAGCGGGGGAGGAAGGAAAGCACGGGAGATGCCATTTTAAGCCATTGGGAGACGCCATTTTAAACCACACCCAAAATGCCGAAGAGTGGCAGTATCACCGCATTTGACAATGAAGTCGAAGATTGGACTACATATGTCGAATGAATAGAGATGTACTGCAAGGCAAATGGGGTGTCAAATGACAAGAAAGCGTCGTTATTGTTAAATTTAATGGGTGCAAAGACGTATGGTTTATTATGAAATCTAGTAACCCCAACGAAGCCAATGGAAAAGAGTTTTGAAGACACAGTAACGATACTAAAGGAACATTTAAACCCCACACCGCTGCTGATAGCAGAAAGATTCAAGTTTCACAAACGGAACCAGCATAAGGATGAAAGCAATGCTGATTATTTAACAGAACTGCGCAAACTATCGAAACACTGCCAGTTTGGAGCAGGACTGACAGATGCCTTAAGGGACAAGTTTGTGTGTGGGCTTCAAAGTGAAGGAACCCAGAAACAGCTTTTATCTGAAAAGGACCTTACGCTAGAAAAGGCTTTCAGCATTGCGGTATCATATGAAGCAGCAGCATGGGGCGCTGCAGAGATACAACAGAGACCGCAAGAATATGACACAAACGAAATGTCATATGGAACAGAGAAGTGCTATCGCTGCGGCAGAACAACACAGGACCAGAATGATTGTTGGTTCAAAGACAAAGTGTGCAGACAGTGTGGAAAAGTAGGACACATAGCACGAGTCTGCAGGTCGGGAAAGAAAACCAGCAATAAGAAACCTACCAAAGGAAAGTACCAGAAGGTACATAAGATGACGGAGAATAGTTCAGATGAACAAAAGGGTGATAACGACTCCGAAAGCAGGGAACTGAGTTTGTCTGAAACTACATAATGTGATCACAACGGAGGATCACCGAACCATTTGGGTCACTCTCAAGATAGCAGGAGTCCAGGTAAAGATGGAATTGGACACAGGATCAGCCCTAACAGTCATAAACCGACGGGACTACAAGCGGCTATGCTCACACATACCCTTGAGAGACACAAAAATTATTTTGAAGACGTACACGGGGCAAAAATTCTACCCCAAAGGAAAAATAAGGGTGACCGTTATATATAACGGTAAGGAAACACCAAAACTAGACCTGTATGTATTGCAAGATGGAGGACCACCATTACTGGGACGTGATTGGATCCGGAAAATACAACTGGATTGGCATTCCATACAGGCACTGACTGGCTGACAAAAAGGATGACGACGTCACACCTGGGCGACTGTCAAAGATCCTAACTGACGCAAAAGAAGTGTTCCAGCAAGAACACTAAAAGGCAGAGCTGGAGAGTCTGGAACGTTCAGGTGTACTGTCCAAGGTAGACTGGAGCGAGTGGGCTACACCCATCGTCCCTGTGAGGAAAAAGTCATTGAGCAGCACACCTGGGGAACCAAAGAAGGTTCGCATCTGTGGGGATTTTAAGGTAACAGTGAACCCGGTTCTTCACACCATACAATATCCACTTCCGCGGATTGAAGATATTTTCGCCTCGCTATCGGGAGGGAAACGCTTCACTAAGATCGATCTGGCCCAGGCGTATCTGCAAATGGAGGTAGAAAAAGCATCAAAAAAATACCTCACAATCAACACCCATAAAGGTCTCTACCAATACAACCGGCTGGTATTCGGGGTAGCATCAGCTCCGGCTATTTGGCAGAGGGCAATGGAACAAGTCCTGCAAGGGATCCCAGGGACCCAGTGTTATTTGGACGACATCCTGGTCACGGGTGAAAATGACAGTGATCACCTTGCCAATCTGGAGCAGGTGCTCACTAGATTGCAGGAATATGGGCTCCGAGCTAACCGCCCCAAATGCGAGTTTTTTAGAAAACAAATCTCGTATTGTGGCCACGTTATCGATAAAGAGGGGTTACATAAGTCACCAGAGAAGATTGAGGCAGTAGTCAAGGCTCCAGCACCGGAAAATGTGTAACAACTGAGGTCGTTCCTCGGGCTGGTAAACTACTACCATAAGTTCTTGCCAAATTTGTCTGCAATACTACACCCACTGAACACCCTACTGCAAACTGGGGTGCCATGGAAGTGGAGTGACGAATGTAGATGAGCTTTCCAGAAGAGCAAAACACTAATCACATCGAAAGAGGTATTGGCCCATTACAACCCAGCATTACCAATTCGGTTGGCATGTGATGCGTCACCCTACGGCATTGGAGCGGTGCTGTCGCACAAATTCTCGGACGGCTCAGAGAGGCCAATAGCCTTTGCGTCACGATCACTAACCTCAGCCGAGCGTAACTACGCCCAGATTGACAGGGAGGCCCTCAGCCTAGTGTGGGGAGTGAAAAAGTTCAATCACTATCTGCACTTTCTTTTGCTCACCAAGCCAATTCTCTTCTCAGTCCTCAACATACCTTAGCTCTGAACCCTCTTCTCTCTCGCATCTCCCCAAATGCCTCGTCCCAGCTCATCTCATCCATTAAACCCATCTCCTGCTCCCTTAATCCCATTCCCACTAAACTCCTGGCCCCAAGCTGGCTAAGACTGTCAATAGTTTCCTCTCCTCTGCACTGTCGCTGGCCTTTTCAAAACCACCACCATCACCCCTCTCCTCAAGCACACCCTCAACTGCTCTGCCCTTGCTAACTACCACCTCATCTCCAATCTCCCTTTCCTCTCCAAAGTCCTTGAATGTGTTGTCACCTCCCAGGTCCTTGCTCAGCTTTCCCACAATTCCCTGTCTGAACTCCTCCAGTCAGGATTCTGCCCTTCCCATAGCATCAAAAGAGCCCTAACCAAAGCCACAAATGATATACACTGTGACTTTGATCAATTATCCCATCTCGCCCTCCTTGACCTCTCTGCGGATTTTTTCACTTCAAGAGGCCTATGGTACACTCAGTAATTATCCCGGTGGCTGCATGAATCTCAATGTATCTGTGTTCAGGTGATGTTCCTGGCTGTCACAGAGGAGTCATGAGCTAGAGCTAATGAGAGTAACTTTTCACCTTCTAGAAGGCATTCTTCCAGTTTGACTTTCTTTTCAAATACCCCAGGTATTGGAGAGTTTAAAATAAAGGAATCCTGACTACTGGGAAGCAGGCATTCACTTGCATTATCTGCGTTATTGGTTACTGACCAGCTGGAGACTGATGAGAGGAGACCGTGCAGTTCATGAAGACCATGGCATTGTGCTAGGGTGGCCGCATGGATACCATTGATAATGCCCTGGACTTTGGGGGAATCCTGTGAAAGGATTGCAATGCACTCTCATTCTGCTGCTGGTTTGCCAGGGAAAAGTGACAACGGCCTTTGTCCTGCTAAACATTTATGTCTCCTTGAGGCAACTTGGAAGGAGTTGGAGCATACAGGTTCAGTGTGGTAGTCAGCTTTACAGCCTCTGGCAGCACCACCCCTCTGTTGTTACCACTGTCTGTGTAGTGTATGTACCTTGAAGAAGGAACTATATTCTGCAGCCCCTGTATACTGCAGTACCAGTAGTGACCACCCCTGTATATAAGCCTGTGTAGTAACTTAGTATAGTAGTTCCAGTTTTGTCTCCATTCAGTAAACACCTGTTATAACCAACTTCTGCAGTCCGTGTCTCAATTACACACGGACGTTACACTGGCGACGAACAGATCCGAACTTACTTTCAGTTCTGCACCACCTCACGGGGATCCATCCCTGAAGCGAAGTTGTTAGAGGTCGAGGCCAGAAGGAAGAAATCCAAAAAGAAAAAAAAACGAACAGAAGAAACGGGCGTCGACCGTGGGCAACCGCCCTCTGATTCATCGAATTCGAAGATTTGCAGGAGAGGCTGTCCCAATAATGACAGCACAACGGCTACAGAGGTGGTCCCTTTTCCTAGGGGCACACCAATATGACATTGAGTACAAAGGAACTAAACAGCATGGGAATGCTGATGGATTGTTGCGCCTACCGTTGCCGACGGTGGAAGAAGCACCTGCAGCGGATCCTGTGGAGATATTCCACTCGACCATAGTCGAATGTCTACCTGTGACGAATGCAAACATAGAAAAGGAAACACGTAATGACCCGACACTCTCCAGGGTCTATGATTTAACGGTGACGGGATGGCCAGCACATAGCAAACCACTGTTGCCAGCATTCTCGCCGAGAAGAGAACAGCTGTCAGTGTGCCGAGGAACCTTGATGTGTGGATCCAGAGTAGTAATTCCACCCAAATTGAAGGATAGAGTGCTCAATGAGCTTCATGAGGGTCATCTGGGAGGGGTAAAAATGAAGAACTTAGCCAGAGCGTTTGTGTGGTGGCCGGGAATCGATAGAGAAATCGAAGAGATGACCAAGAGCTGTACAGGATGCCAGAAGGTCCAAAATGCCCCACCACAAGCCCCTCTACATCCATGGGAGTGGCCCTCATCTCCATGGCAAAGGGTACACATTGATTTTGCTGGTCCATTTATGGACTCGATGTTTTTAATTGCGGTGGATGCACATTCAAAGTGGCCAGAGGTAATAAAAATGTCCTCAACCACCACAGAAAAAACTATCACAGTCTTACGAACCATATTCGCCAGAAATGGGCTGCCTGAACAGATTTGCTCCGACAATGGACCACAGTTTGTGTCTGAAGAGTTCCGGAGGTTCTTAAAGAACAATGGTGTTAAGCATTACACATCCGCCCCATATCATCCAGCCACCAATGGATTGGCTGAGAGGTTCGTTCAAACATTCAAGAAGGCTATCAAGGCAATGTGTAATGAAGACATACCCCTACAACACAAGGTGGATAACTTCTTGTTTGCCTACCGGAATGCGACACATGCGGTTACCAACCAAACTCCAGCCATGATGTTCTTTCATCGAAGACTAAGATGCCGCTTGGATTTGGTTAAGCCAAACATCAGAAGAGATGTGGAGAACAGGCAGTTTCAGAATATGAATGAAAGGCCAACCAGGAGTTTTAAGATAGGTCAACCAGTTTTGGCCCGGGACTACCGCACAGAGAAATGGCAGCCAGGAACGATCTGCACATGGCAAGGACCTCTAATGTATACCGTGGACGTTGGAGAGAGCATTGTAAGACGCCATGCTGACCAGATTCTAGAGTCACTGGAAAACGTCAACTCCACACCACGATCCTATACACCTGGTGATGAAACCGAAGTACCAATTGCATCTACCTCAGAATCGGTGATATTGGAAGCAGACGAACCAAACACGACGTTGATCCCGAATCAACTTTGCCAGAAGAACCTGATACCCCAAAGAGGCGTTATCTGGACAGAATCAGGAAGCCTCCTCAAAGACTGAATTTATAATTGATTAACTTCAGCTAATGTATATAGCAACTGTAATTGTAAATATGTTATTTAATTATTAATCGAATGTTATGTACTGTTTAGCTAAAAGGGGAGGAATTGTAGTGTATGTACCTTGAAGAAGGAACTATATTCTGCAGCCCCTGTATACTGCAGTACCAGTAGTGACCACCCCTGCATATAAGCCTGTGCAGTAACTTTGTATAGTAGTTCCAGTTTTGTCTCCATT
Source organism: Somniosus microcephalus (assembly GCF_052327205.1). NCBI lineage: Eukaryota > Metazoa > Chordata > Chondrichthyes > Squaliformes > Somniosidae > Somniosus > Somniosus microcephalus. Next base: position 64,128,895 of record NC_140994.1, read on the forward strand.
CAGTAAACACCTGTTATAACCAACTTCTACAGTCCATGTCTCAATTACACACGGACATTCCATTTATCACCCCCAGAAGCCTAGTCAAATAAGAATAGTTTTTGAGTCCAGCACCCAGCACTGTGGCATCTCACTCAACAACGTTCTGCTCACGGGTCCAGACCTAAACAACACCCTCCTTGGCGTGCTGATTCGCTTTAGGAAAGAGCTCGTAGAAGTAACCGCAGACATCCAACAGATGTTCTATTGCTTTGTGGTGAGAGAGGACCACAGGAACTATCTGAGGTTCTTCTGGTATCGCGACAACAACATGTCAAAGGACATCACTGAATACAGGATGCGGGTCCATGTTTTTGGTAACAGCCCCTCCCCTGCAGTCTCCATCTATGGGCTCAGAAGTACAGCCAAAGAGGGAGAACACGAGCATGGAACAGACACAAGACAGTTTGTGGAGAGACATTTTTATGTTGATGACGGCCTCATATCCTGACCTTCAGAAGCAGAAGCCATCAACCTGCTGAAGCGAACTCAAGCTTCATTAGCACAGTCCAACCTGAGGCTGTACAAAATTGCCTCAAACAGTGTAGCAGTGATGAAGGCCTTCCCAGCTGAGGATCTCGCCAAGGGCATTAAAGACTTAGACCTCAGTGACGAAACCATGCCAGCCCAGCTAAGCCTTGGTTTACGTTGGGAAATTGAATCTGACACCTTCACCTTTGCAGTGTCTGTAGGTGACAAGCCATTTACACGCCGTGGAGTGCTGTCAACGGTCAACTCACTCTTTGACCCTCTCGGCATGGTGGCGCCTGTGACTATTCAGGGAAGAGCCCTACTACGAGAACTCTGCACAGACATGAGCAACTGGGACACTCCACTCCCCGAAGGCAGGTTACCAGAATGGGAGATATGGAGAAATTCTCTCAAAAATCTAAAAAATCTTCATATCCCACGCACCAGACACACTCTCCAAATCCAAACGCACCGAGTTGTATGTATTCTCAGATGCGTCCGAGAAAGCTATTGGTGCGGTAGCCTACCTGAGATCCCTGTATGATGAGGGCCAAAGCAACGTGGGATTTGTCCTGGGAAAGGCAAAGTTGACACCCCGGCCAGAGCCCACCATACCACACCTGGAGTTATGCGCTGCAGTATTAGCGGTGGAGATGGCAGATCTCATCCTGGATGAGATAGATTTCAAGCTTGATGCAGTGAAATTCTACTGTGACAGCAAAGTTGTGCTCGGTTACATCTCCAATGAGTCAAAGAGGTTCTTCACATATATACACAACAGAGTTCAGCGAATAAGACAATCAACATGCCCAGACCAGTGGCACTATGTGCCCACAGAGCTGAATCCAGCTGACCGCGCCACCAGGTCAGTGCCTGCCTCCCAGCTCTCCAGTACAATGTGGTTTACCAGGCCAGCTTTCTTACACAAACCTGACCAAGCTGACCATACGGCACAAGAATCATTCAAGCTCGTCAGCCCAGAACTAGATGTGAAGGCCACTGTTCAAGGGACGGTCAAAAAGTTCTTCAGACCCATCTCAGAGGTCGTACTCCTCTTACCTAAGGAGGACTGAGTGTTATTGATTCCACAGTTCTGTATGTTTTATAAGTAGTGGCATCTAATAGACGCCAGGCGGGGAGTGTTCTGCCTTATAATTGCAGGTATTACGTTTTGTTGCCGCCAGTAGGTGGCAGTAGATGGTAATGGCCAGTAGGGTCACTCAACAGCAACAGGAAGTAGTATAGTGATAAGCAAACAAAGAGGTCACATCAGCATGAAGTGTGCTGCAAGTTAATCTGCTGTAATCTTACATTGTTACGCCTTCGAAAGCATTGCCTGTGAGTTGAATGGTTTCATTACATATTCATGTTTAGATGTTAGTTATATCTCATGTATGTAACAAGGTGCATTTCTTTCTTTTTTCTTTCTCAGTTTTACTCCAACCCAATCCAACTGATTTGTATTGTTTCATTGACCTCATGCAAGTGTGGCATCATTAAACACCAGAGCTTGGACGCTACATTCTGACTCCCATGTCGTTATTGAAAGGAGTTTGGCTGGCTGTCTAACTGCGTACAGACACATACACGTAGGGAGGATGGTACAAGCGGGTTTGCTGTTTTGAAGCTTTACTTGAACAAATTTGTGAAACTGTAAACAAAGACAAAGTATGTTTTGTACATAGAACTGAGTACTATACATTAGATGTTACATAAGATATAGACATATTTATAACAATAGAATAGACTAATTGTATAACTAAATGGCACTTGAGCTAGACTTCTGTAGCTAACAACTAATAACTTCTTATAAACAAAGTATTGTCAAATACTACACTGACAAAGTTGCTAACATGTTAACAAACAAAGATACTCACAGACATTGTGTCCTGCCTAATGTATGAGAAAAGATGGAACCGGATTGAGAATCTCACATGAGGGATTCTCCATAACTCTGCCAGGTTCTTCCTGGAATACTACTTCTGGGTCAAAACAGGAAGGTCAAATGACCTATTGCAGTATACCAACACTGCTATACACTAACTACCACTAGAGGGTGCTATCTACATGTAATAAGTCCAGAACAGACACGCAGGTCTCGTTGCACTTCCCCTTCTCCCAATCTATTGCCATTCAGATAATAATCTGCCTTCCTTTTTTTGACACCGAAGTGGATAACCTCGCATTTATCCATGTTATATTGCATCTGCCATGCTTCTGCCCAATCACCCAACCTGTCCAAATCATCCTGGAGTTTCTCGGCATCCTCCTCACAGTACACACGCCCACCCAGCTTTGTGTCGTCTGCAAACTTGGAGATATTACATCTAGTTCCCTTGTCTAGATCATTAATATATATTGTGAATAGCTGGGGTACAAGGACCAATCCCTGCGGTATCCCACTAGTCACTGCCTGCCACTCGGAAAAAGACCCGTTTATTCCAACTCTTTGCTTTCTGTCTGCCAACCAGTTCTCTATCCAAGTCAATACCTTGCCCCCAATCCCATGTGCCTTAACTTTACACGCTAATCTCTTATGCGGGACCTTATCGAAAGCCTTCTGAAAGTCCAAATACATCACATCCACTGGTTCTCCCTTATCTATTTTACCAGTTACATCCTCAAAAAATTCCAGTAGATTAGTCAAGCACGATTTACCTTTTGTAAATCCATGTTGACTTTGTCCGATCCTGTCACTGTTTTCCAAGTGCTCTGCTATTACATCTTTTATAATGGACTCTAGCATTTTCCCCACTACCGATGTCAGGCTTACCGGTCTGTAATTCCCCGTTTTATCTCTACCACCTTTTTTGAATAGTGGGGTAACATCAGCTACCCTCCAATCCATGGGTACTGTTCCAGATTCCATCGAATGTTGGAAGATGCTCAGCAAAGCATCTACTATTTCTAGGGCCACTTCCTTAAGTACCCTAGGATGTAGATTATCAGGTCCTGGGGATTTATCAGCCTTCAATCCCATCAATTTCCCTAACACCATTTCCCTACAAATACTGATTTCTTTCAGATCCTCCCTTTCATCAGACCCTATGTTCCTCGACATCTCTGGGAGGTTATTTGTGTCCTCCTTTGTGAAGACAGGACCAAAATATGTATTTAATTGGTCTGCCATTTCTTTGTTACCCATTATAAATTCCCCCGATTCTGACTGCAAGGGACCTACGCTTGACTTCACCAATCTTTTTCTCCTCACATATCTATAAAAGCTTTTACAGTCAGTTTTTATGTTCCCTGATAGCTTACTCTCATATTCTATTTTCCCCTTCTTAATTAATCCCTTTGTCCTCCTTTGTTGAATCCTAAACTGCTCCCAACCCTCAGGTTTACTGCTTTTTCTGGCCAATTTATATGTCCTCTCCTTGTATCTTATGCTATCCCTAATTTCCCTTGTTAGCCACGGTTGAGTCACCTTTTTTGTTTTATTTTTATGCCAAACTGGGATGAACAAATTCTGTATTTCATCCATGCAGTCTTTGAATGTTTGCCATTGCCTATCCACCGTCAACCCTTTGAGTGCCATTCCCCAATCAATCCTACCCAACTCGCGCCTCATACCATCGTAGTTTCCTTTATTTAAATTCAGGACCCTAGTCTCTGAGTCAACTACTTCATTCTCCATCTTAATGAAGAATTCGATCATATTATGATCGCTCCGACCCAAGGGGCCTCGTACAACAAGATTGCTAATTAATCCTTTCTCATTACATAATACCCAGTCTAAGATGGCCTGATCTCTGGTTGGTTCCTCGACATATTGGTCCAGGAAACCATCCCATAAACACTCCAGGAATTCCTCCTCCACAGTATTATTACTAATTTGGTTAGCCCAATCTATATGTAGATTAAAGTCACCCATGGTGACTGCTGTGCCCTTATTGCACACTTCTCTAATTTCCCTTTTAATGCCATCCCCAACCTCCACATTACTGTTTGGAGGTCTATATACCACTCCCACTAACGTTTTCTGCCCCTTGGTATTTCTCAGTTCTACCCATCCAGATTCCACATCATCAGAGCTAATATCCTTCCTTACAATTGTGTTAAGCCCTTCTTTAACCAGCAATGCTACCCCACCTCCCTTTCCTTTTTGCCTATCTTTCCTGAATATTGAATACCCCTGGATGTTGAGTTCCCAGCCTTGGCCACCCTGGAGCCATGTTTCCGTAATCCCAATCAAATCATATTCATTTACCTCTATTTGCACAGCTAATTCATCCACCTTATTACGAATGCTCCTCGCATTAAGACACAAAGCCATTGATGTAAGAAAAAGGAGTCTTACCATCAAGTAACTTTAAAGTAAGCTTTAAGTAACTTATAAACACACTATATACAAGAGAGGTCTTTACCATGCCTCTGGTAGAAGCCTCTTACAATACTGAACAGACCAGTATTTATACCAGTCCAACAGGAAGTGACATATGACAGGAAGTGAGGTATGTACACAGTTCATAGTTCACAGGAAGTGATGACATAACTTCCCGGAAGTTATTATTATTATCACATTCTTCCCTCCTGCAGGATTAGGAAGCTGTGGTCTACCTTTTGGTCCGCAGCCGCCGAACAAGGAAGAGTCGCACCCGTTTGGATTCCCGTCGTAGAGGGTCGCTGGTCCGCTTACATGCGGTTGGCCATTGGTCAGAGTCTGTGTGGCCTGGATTGCCCTGTGAAGGGTCGGGGAGATCATGGCTTCGAGTATGAGCCCCAATAGGTTCAAAGTCAGACTGCCTCTGTTCAGAGGGAGGTGCAGAGCTGGTCTGTGGCGGATCAGTACTTTCATGCGCGGTACTGGGAGGGTCGCAACCTTGAGTACGGGGTTCTACCGGCACCAAGCTAGTTGGTGTCCGATCAGGATCCTGGAGAGGGGTACCCGATAGGTCCCAAGAGTTTCCTGGTGAAATGCCATCACCCGATGTCCCACTAGGTCCTGGTGGGCAGGGAGCCAGATCCCGTAATGATACGGTAGATTCTCAGCCGTCGGAATATCGTATGTTTGCATAGGTGGGGTTGGCATCAGTTAGTTCGACCTCGTCTACGAGAGGGTCATTTTTAGACGTCCGAACGTATCTTCAGAGTAATACAGGTCCAGGAGTAGTTAGCCATGATGGGAGTGATGTCCCATGAGATGAGCGACGCTGGAATCCAAAGAACCGCTCATGAGGTGTAGTATTTGTGGCTGTAGAAAGCAGGGACCGTATAGAGTGCAATGCATCCGGAAGCACTGTTTCCCATTGCTGGTCTGGTAGGCCCCGAGATCTTAAAGCGAGACGTACGGAATTCCAGATGATACCGTTATACCTCTCTACCTGCCCATTTCCGATGGGATGGTATGGTGTTGTTTTGCTTGTAGCAATTCCCCGTTCTGAGAGGTAGTCCTTGAGTTCCCTTGACATAAAGGATGGACCCCAATCTGAGTGAATATAAGACGGCATGCCACAAAGAGAAAATACCTGCTCAAGGCAGCAGATTACTGTGGATGCCAGCATATTGGAGCAGGGGAAGGCAAACGGAAAACGTGAATATTCGTCGATCATGGTGAGCAAATATGTGTTCCGAGTTGAAGAGGGCACTGGGCCCTTAAAATCGATGCTAAGTCGTTGCATCGGTTGGGTTGCATGTATGAGTATACCATCTGAGGGGCGGAAGAACTGAGGTTTCAATTCCGCACAAAGCCGGCATTCTGAGCATATTTTCTTTACATCTCCAGTGGAAAAAGGGAGATTCCGTGATCGTACGAAATGTAGCATGCGCGTAACGCCAGGATGACACAATCCATTGTGGACATCCATGAGAGTAGAGGATGACATAGTGGAGCAGAATGCCCGTGTGAGGGTGTCCGGGGCCACATTCTCCTTGCCAGGCCGATAGAGAATGGTATAACCAAAAGAGGCCAGTTCCATCCTCCAAAGTTGTATTTTATTATTCTTAATTTTGGTTCGTTTTCGATTATCGAGCATGAAGGCGACTGATCGTTGGTCCGTGATCAATGTAAAGTGCTGGCGAGCTAGAAAATGGTTCCACTTCCGTACTGCCTCTATGATGGCTGTGGCTTCTTTCTCAACCGGAGGATAATGTAGCTCGGCACCTTGTAAGGTCCTGGACATAAATGCTACAGGACGACCTTCCTGATTCAGAGTAGCCGAGATCGCCACCTCCGAGGCATCACATTCAACCACGAAAGGGAGATTCTCATCGATGGAGTGAAGAGCCGCTTTCTCCAACTGTTTTTTGAGAAGGTTAAAGGCTGCAACAGCCGCTGTTCCTAGTGGAAATGATCCAGCATGCAGCAAGGGTTGGATTTTGTCCGAAAAATGAGGAATCCATTTAGCGTAGTATGCAAACAGACCGAGAGCCCGACGTAAAGAAGTCGGATTCTTAGGTGACGGGAGCTCTTGGAGCGGGCGAAGTCTTTCTGGGTCTGGCTTAATGATACCATTGCCTATGCAGTAGCCAAGGATGTTGATGGTCGGTTGCGACTCAACAGATTTGGATTCATTCAGGGTCAAATTACGGCGATGGAGGGCATCCCGAAATTTTTGGAGGTTGGCGTCGTGTTCCTGTTGATCGTGACCTGCAATGGTAATGTTATCAAGATAGGGAAAAGTGTCCCTTAGGTTTTCCTGCTGAACCAGGCCATCCATTGCCCGTTGGAAAACAGCCACTCCATTAGTAACCCCGAATGGGAGGCGACGAAATTGGTACAGCCGTCCATTAGCCTCAAAGGCCATGTACTGCTTATCGGAGACCTTCAAGGGTACCTGATGATAGGCACTTTTTAAATCGTAAGTTGAGAACACTTTGTATTCGGCCAGTTTATTAACCATATCATCAATGCGTGGCAATGGGTAGGCGTCCAAGTCGGTATATTGATTGATGGTTTGCGAATAATCGATGCATAGTCGCTGTTTGTGAGGTTTTAGAGGGTTCTTGACAATGACGACTTGAGCCCGCCAGGGCGACGAACATGGTTCGATGATATCCTCTGCTAGAAGTCGAGAGATTTCAGCCGCAATAAAAGATTGGTCTTCCTGATTAAAGCGCCGCGATTTCATTATTATTGGTTTGCATTGAAGCAGAATACTGGCAAATAATGAGGGTTCATCAAGTGAAGCTGCTGACAATGCACAAAACAGTAATTTAGACGGTATATTAGGAATAGTAAGTCCGGGTTTGGATCCACCAAACTCAATGGTGAGTTTCTTATGCTGTTTTTGGAAGTCCAGCCCTAAGAGGAGATCACTACATAAGTCCTTGAGCACCGAAAGTCGGGTGGAGGGATACATACGACCATGAAGTGTCATATCAACAACACAAAAGCCGGAGATTCTGGTATTAAGTGATGACTGAGCCATCGCAATTGCCTGGTCCGATGGGAAGACATGTAGTTTCAATTTCGCAACAATCTGTTCCTTAATGAAACTATCAGTACTTCCTGAGTCAATTAAGGCATCTAAGGTATGCCCTTTAATTAAAATTTTTGTGGCTGCATGAGACAGGTTCTGTGGGCAAGCAGCTGTAATTGGTGTCGTTGCACAGAGAGTGGCTAAAACTCTCGGTGTGCTTCTTCGGGAGAGAGCTCGAGAGGAAGCTTGATAGGTCCTAGCTGGAGCATCTTGATAGGCCCTAATTGGGACAGTTCGGTAAGCCTTAGCTGGATTGGCCCTCGTAGAGGCCCTTGATAGGCAAACTTTAGCAAAGTGTCCTTTTTTTTGCAATAACTGCAGATTGCATTGCGAGCAGGGCAGGTTTTCCTAGGGTGAAAAGCATCTCCACAAAAGAAGCACTCCTTCCTAGATTGCCAAGAGGCTGCTAAAGTGGGGTCATCCTCCTCTTCTTCATCAGAATTATCAGAATTAGATTCCCCCATGATAGGGTTCACCTGAGACCGCTTGAATTGTCTGGTTGCAGCTACAGCAGCAGATCGAGATCTGGGCAGCTGATAGAGGTCTGCATTTCTCTTTGCCAAATCCAGAGAACAAGCTAGGTCAAAAGCTTTCTGTAGCTCAAGTGTTTTACTTTCTAGTAGACACTGGCGTATAAATGGAGAGGCAATCCCGCAGATGAAAGCATCACGAATCATTTCTTTGCGGTACAGCTCAGCTGAGGCTGCCTGAAAGTTACAATCTATGCTGAGCCTGCGAAGTTCTTGCAGGAATTCGTCAATTGATTCCCCTGGCCCTTGTTGGGCTGTGGCCAGTAGATGTCTAGCATAGACCTCATTTGGGGTCTTGGCATACAGTTTCTTAAGTGCCCGAATCACCTCATCGTAATTATCCCATTCATCAACATATTCAAACACTTTTGGGGTCACATAATTGATAAGTATCCTCAATCTAGCAGGAGCATCCGCTTTACATTCATCCAGAAAATTCTCAAAAGTACGGTACCAATGCTTCCATACCCTGCCAGCTGCTGGTGTATTCGGGTCCAAGTCCAGACGAATAGGTCTAAGGATTCTCTCCATGATGGGTGGTTCCCTGGATCCTTAACTCCGAGTTTGTCCGAAGGTCTAGTATTTGTGAGTGTAAATACTAAGTTACTTAAATTGATGTAAGAAAAAGGAGTCTTACCATCAAGTAACTTTAAAGTAAGCTTTAAGTAACTTATAAACACACTATATACAAGAGAGGTCTTTACCATGCCTCTGGTAGAAGCCTCTTACAATACTGAACAGACCAGTATTTATACCAGTCCAACAGGAAGTGACATATGACAGGAAGTGAGGTATGTACACAGTTCATAGTTCATAGTTCGCAGTTCACAGGAAGTGATGACATAACTTCCCGGAAGTTATTATTATTATCGCAGCCATCAGGCTTGTTTTTTTAACGCTCTTAGACCTATTAGAATTATTATTTACTGTGGCCATGTTTGATTTAAACCATTGATTTCTCTGACTGCCACTTTTGTTTTTCTCCTTCCTATCTTTTGCTTTTATCCTTGTTTCCCTTTCCTCTGTCTCCCTGCTCAGGTTCCCAACCCCCTGCCATTTTAGTTTAAACCCTCCCCCAGAGCACTAGCAAACACTCCCCCTAGGACATCGGTCCCGGTCCTGCCCAGGTGCAAACCATCCAGTTTGTATTGGTCCCACCTCCCCCAGAACCGGTTCCAATGTCCCAGGAATTTGAATCCCTCCCCCTTGCACCATTCCTCTAGCCACGTATTCATCTGAAATATCCTTCTATTTCTACTCTCACTAGCACGTGGCACTGGTAGCAATCCTGAGATTACTACCTTTGAGGTCCTATTTTTTAATTTACCTCCTAACTCCCTATATTCAGCTTTTAGGACCTCATCCCGATTTTTTACCTATATCGTTGGTACCTATATGCACCACGACAACTGGCTGTTCACCCTCCCCTTCCAAAATGTTCTGCAGCCGCTCGAGACATCCTTGACCCTTGCACCAGGGAGGCAACACACCATCCTGGAGTGTCGTTTGCAGCACAGAAATGCCTATCTATTCCCCTTACAATAGAATCCCCTATTACTATAGCTCTACCCCTCTTTTTCCTCCCGTCCTGTACAGCAGAACCACCCCTGGTGCCAGGAAGTTGGCTGCTACTGCCTTCCTCTGATAAGCCATCACCCTCAACAGTATTCAAAGTGGTGTATCTTTTTGAGAGAGGGATGTCCACAGGGGACTCCTGCACTACCTGCCTGTGCCTACTACTCTGTCTGTTGGTCACCCCTTCCCTTTCTGCCTGTTTAACCTTTGCCTGCAGTGTGACCAACTGCTTAAACGTGATATCCACGACGTCCTCAGCATCGCCAATGGTCCAATATGTATCCAATCGCAGCTCCAGTGCCGCAATGCAGTCTGCCAGTAGCTGCAGCTGGACACACTTCCTGCACACATGGTTGTCAGGGACACAGGAAGTGTCCCTGATTTCCCACATAGCGCAGGAGGAGCATACCACGGTGCCAGGCTCTCCTGCCATGACTTACCCTTTAATTAATTGAAATTAAATTAAATCATGTGGGCCTTTTAAGGAAGTCTCATGAAATAAATAGCAATGCATTTGCCGGATTGAAAACTGACATGGCAATAGAAAGCAGAGGGTAGTGATAAATGGAAAAGAGAGTTCTGTCCAGGAGACAATGAGTAGACAACTGTTCCAGATTTCCTGCAGTACGTACTATTTCCAATTGATTTGGATGATAGGACTTCTTGTAATAAGATTTTTTCTGATGATATGAAGTTATGTGATGAAGTATAAAAGAAATAATAACATTCCAAAACATCCAGACTAATTAACCTTGATGCCCATTGACAAGTTAAGCCATCAAGGTGTATCCAGTATGTCATCTGGAGCGATTCTTTCACAAAGGTTGAGGAAAATGGCAGGAAAGTGAAAAACACAAATGGGACAGGTAAGGTACAATATCAACTTGATTTAGTTATCTTGTCTTTGTTGACATTAGTAATCCAGCCAAGTTAATGACTCCACATGAGACTGAATTCTGGTTGTTATTGTTGAGCTGTCCTTCATTATTACATCTGTTTGTTTATTCTGACTCGCACCAAGTCCCACTCGCTCATCACCCCTGTGCCCGCTGACCTACATTGGCTCCCGGTTAAGCAACGCCTTGATTTAAAAATTCTCATCCTTGTTTTCAAATCCCTCCATGGCCTCACCCTTCCCTATCTCTGTAATCTCCTCCAGCCCCACAACCCCACTGAGATATCTGCGCTCCTCTAATTCTGCCCTTTTGAGTATTCCTGATTATAATCGCTCAACCATTGGTGGCCATGCCTTCTGTTGCCTAGGCCCTAAGCTCTGGAATTCCCGGCCTAAACCTCTCCACCTCGATACCTCTCTTTCCTCCTTTAAGATGCTCCTTAAAACCTACCTCTTTGACCAAGCTTTTGGTCACCTGCCCTAGTTTCTCCTTATGTGGCTCGGTGTCAAATTTGTTGTCTTATAATACTCCTGTGAAGCGCCTTGGGAAGTTTTACTGTGTTAAAGGCACTATATAAATACAAGTTGTTGTTCCTCATTGTGCTAGATTGCTGATGGCTTGGATTGACATTCCTGGGAATATTATGGATTAAGATGGTTCTATTGATGCTCAGAAATGAGGTTTAGCCTCATTCAGGAGGAACTTTGCTCAGACTTTGAGCCAGAAGAAGGCATTAGAGCGGACCCAGGTTAACATCTTGGGAGATAACTTCAACAGACTGTACGACCTTCCAAATTAATTAAACATTCATCAAGACTATTAAGCGACTGATGTTTCTGTGCTCTTAGACTGACTTTGAGGGATCTTTAATTAATTGCTGTAATAACAGTGACAATGTAATAGCTACGCTTGGCAACAGCGCTAAGGGAGGGGGGAGACCAGCAGGGACTCTCTAACCTCTGGAAAGTTGCCAGAGGCTTCCTCTCCTCAACAGCTTTCTCCTTTGAACAGTGGCTGCCCAGGCCGATTGATGCTTTACAACCACCTTATTGATAACTCAACCCTGGGCAAGATTGTGTTAAGTTAAGGTTTGATCTTTATCTGAGGAAGCATGTTCTTGCCATGGAGGGAGTGCAGCGAAGATTCACCAGGCTGATACCTGGGATGGCAGGAATGACGTATGAGGAGAGATTGGGTCGATTGGGCTTATACTCGCTGGAGTTTAGAAGAATGAGAGGGGATCTCATTGAAACTTATAAAATTCTAACAGGACTAGACAGACTAGATGCAGGAAGGATGTTCCCGATGGCCGGGGAGTCCAGAACCAGGGGTCACAGTCTAAAGATAAGGGGTAAGCCATTTAGGACAGAGATGAGGAGGAATTTCTTCACCCGGACAGTGGTGAACCTGTGGAATTCTCTACCACACAAGGCAGTTGAGGCCAATTCATTAAATATATTCAAGAAGGAGTTAGATATATTTCTTAAGGCTAAAGGGATCAAGGGATATGGGGAGAAGGCAGGGACAGGGTACTGAATTTGGATGATCAGCCATGATCACATTGAATGGCGGAGCAGGCTCGAGGGGCCGAATGGCCTACTCCTGCTCCTATCTTCTATGTTTCTATGTTTCTAAGGTGTGGACTGCTGATGAGGTCATTTATCTTGTGGTAGCTCACTGGATTTGGCAATTCAGACACAGGTCAAAAGATGACATCACCATGTCAATCTTTAGTCTTGAACTGCATTGGTTAGTTTTCAGTAAAACCAGAGACCAATTCTGAACAGTGTGGTTCCCACTTCCTGAACGAATATTGGGACAGAAGAATTAAAAATTAAAAACCAAGTATTAAAACTTGAAAATTGAAAGAAGTTCTAAAATTAGAACAGCTTACATTAAGTAGAAGCAAGAAATGCAAAATAAAATAATAAAATTAGGAGAGATAAATAATGGGGAAAAGAGAGAATAGAAGGAAAAGACAGGGCAAGCAACAATAAAATGTGTAAAATATATTTGTATTTAGAATTGTTTTGAAGTGTTTGCTTTAGTAACAAAAGGTTAGAGTAATAAAACTGCAAGTCAAATCAAGTTACTCTGACCTTCTTTGGCTGACTGGGTGGTCACATTTGGAGTGTTCTGTGCAATATTGGACATCCTATCATCAAAAACTGATGGAGGGGCTCGGGGAGCAGCAGCAAGGATGCTATTGGATATAGAGCTCTATGTTACGAAGAGAGACTCACAGAGCTGAAGTTCTTTTCAATGGAGAAGATATTGCTGCTGACCTGACACTTCTCCCTACCCCAAGCACGAGTTTCCTCGCACCAGTACTGACAAGCGATGAGAGCAGATTCCAGCCTGATGCAATTGCTACTTGTGTGCATACCAGTAAGTTTTACTGATTGCATACGAGGAGAAAATTGGAGCCACTTTGAAAGAAAAAAATCAATTGAATTGGTAAAATATGAATAAATATCCAAATGCCACTAAATCTCTGAAGACTACAGCAGCAATTTTGAATCAGAATTGCTTTGAGAAAAAAACAAGGTCATAAATTGCAATTTATAGCAAACTGTGTGAACGTAGAAATGTTCTGTTACAATAATTGCTTTATATGATATAATATCCGGTATCATAAACTGTTTTACAGATAGTTGTATCTGGGAATCTTGTTTTGTGACCTACAAATAAAAAGTTATTCTCAGAAAGAGAGTTTACATGGAGCCTTTTCTCCTTTATAAAATAACAGCTTCAAAGTAATTTAGTAGAGAGCAATAGCTACATAAGGGTACATTTTCTGAGCAGGCAATGCACCCGCGATTGTTTGATATGCGCTTGCAGGATGGGGAGGGAGAGTGAGGACTCAGAAAAATCTACCTACTAATGTAATGCTGCAAGTGTATTTCATATCTTAGTGATGGTTCTGTAGATGTGTCTGGAGCAGGAAGAAGTAACATCATTTAAAAATCAAGCTGCTTCACATTGATTGATGAAACGTCTCAGCTGAAAGTTGCAAACAGTAGCTATGGAAACCGTCTCGTGGCACCCCATTCTCATTGTTGTAATACAGAATCTCTTTCATTCTCCACAGCCTCTATCAATCCTGAGCTGTTATTATATACTAGAGCATGATGGAATCAAACCTTTACAGCTCAATCACAGTCTCATCATTGTCAATGGGTGCTGATGAAACACCACAAGCTTGAGAACGTGCCTTTGATTGAAATCCATCTCTTTGTGCTGCCCTCCTGAAAGGCCAATCAAGTAGATAAAATGAACCATCGTATCATCAAACTGTTAATTGGACTGTAGATATTCCACAGGGTTTGTCGTCGTCTAGCCTCAAACCTTAACTCGTCCATTTTTCTAAAATTAACATAGCACAAGTAGAGAAATACAAAATAATACTCATACCCAACAGGTGAAAAAATGAAAGGCACCATTCCTACCGACAGCAAGGGTGCTGGCAGAAATCAGGACTGATTGATCATGGCATCCCATATTCATTCTACAGAGCAAAACATCCTTTGGTTCAAAGAAGAATGAAATCACGATGTGAAAATAATAGATTTAAATGGTTTTGAACCACCTGAACCATTATGTATGTCTCTTACTCCTCCAGCGATGCACAAATACTGTTGCTATACTCTCCAACTGTCTGTCCAACGTGATGAAAGGATGGTTCCACATTTCCTCCAGCTTAATGTCAGCAAAATCCAGCCAATCTTTTTTAGTTCCTGCCGCCTCTGGCTGGGTCAGGAGGTGTGGAGCTCTACTGCATTGTTCGACAAAATTATTGGCATCCTCCCCTGGTTCCACTCCATTATTAAGATTGCTTTCTTCCACTTGTACAACATTGCCTGGCCCCACCACTAGCTCTCCCCTCCCCGCGCCACCACTGAAACCGTTGTTCATGTCTTCATCACCTCAAGATTTGACTTCTCTTACATTCTCTTAGCCAGCCGCTCAGCCTCAGCCCTTCACACATTGCAACTCATTCAGAATATCACAGTCCACATCCACATTCACACAAAGCCCCACACTTCCACTGCACAGTCCTCTCCAAATTCCACTAGTGAATTGACTTCAAAATTCTTATCATTTTCAGAACCCTCCCATCACCTCACCCCACCCACCATAGAAATCTACTCCACTCTTACATTAATCTTACGCTAGGGTAGTCCTTGTTCCCCCTCATTCCATTCCACTTTCCACAATGCCCTGTCCTCTGCAGCTTCTTGCACCTCCTTTGCTGTCTTCAAGAACCTTCTCAAACTAATTCTCTTCAGCCATGCCTTTGTCGCAAACCCCACAAAATAACCTGCTTTACCATCCCTTTTTCCTTCCTGCCCAGCATTCATTTATTTCTTCCTTAATGTAAAGCCCTTGAGATGTCTTCTTGCATGAGAGGAGTGCTGTAGAAATGTAAATTGTTGCTATGGGATTATTCCCAGTATGACGGAAACAGAGCTCTGCCATGTCTTAGACAGGAGAATTTCTGTATTATGTCTTATTATATCATATTGGACTCGTTATTGTTTATAGAACAGTTCAAGCATTGTGAAATCTAGTATTGTATTGCACAGTTAAGTTATATGACCTTAGAAACAGCAATGAAATTGACTTGTTAGCTGCAGCTAAGACACATGGATAAATTCACAGATGTTGTGCTCACAGCAGAGAGCCACGCTTGAAGGGACAAATTATTATAAGAGCTTTTGAAAGCTACACTAGGACTACAACTCTGTAGCATCAATTCTTTGACCTGTGCTCACTTCGAGTACACTTCCCACTAGGTGTGCGAGATTGCTGAATTTACCCTGTACAGATTTCTTATCCAGGTATTGAAGGAGAAAAGTTTTAGAGAAGCAGAGGAGACATGGAAGAGAGTTCCAAAGAGTAGGGACAAGGCAGCTGAAGGATCAGTCACTGAAGGTGGAGCGAGGAAGGGGAAATGCACAGGAGGCGAAAGTCAGAGCATTAGAGGACATCAGAGGGCATGTAAGTTTGGAGAAAATCACAAAGGTAGGGTGGGATGAAGCTACAGGGGATTTATAGATGAGTGTGAGGATTTTAAATTCAAATTGTTGGGGACATGAAGGCAATTTAGGTCAACGAGAGTGGGGGGGGGATGTGATAGACAAGCAGAACTTTTTTATGGGACAGGATTTGGGCATTAAGTTTTGAATGAATTGGAGTTTATCAAGATGGATTCAGGAGGCTGACAAGGAGGACTTTGGACAAATCAAGTCTAGAGGTGATCAAGACATGAATAAGGGTTTCGGTGGCAGTGGGGTCAAGGTAGGGGCAGATGCAGACAATATGGCAAGGTGAAAGTAAGCAATCAAAGTAGTGGATAAGATATGGGGTCTGAAGGTCAGCTGTGGGTCAAACAGAATGTCGAGATTGTATGCAATTTTCTTCAGCCAAGGCAAGCATCAGGAAGGGGGTGGAGTTGATGGTAGATCCCAATGTTCATTTTGAGAAAATTCTGTCTCATCCATGATTTAAAATGAGAAAGTACAGAGATGGTTGTGGGATTGAAAGAAGTGGTGGAGAGGTAGAGCTGGATGTTGTCAGTTACTGAAGCTGATCATCATCGGAAGTTGACTCTGTTTCTACAGATGATGTCACCAAGGGGCAGGATGTAAGTGAGGAACATAAGAACATAAGAAGTAGGAGCAGGAGTAGGCCATACGGCCCCTCGGGCCTACTCCGCCATTCAATAGGATCATGGCTGATCCAAACCTAGACTCACGTCCACTTCCCTGCCCGCTCCCCGTAACCCCTAATTCCCTTATCAGCTAGGAAACTGTCTATCTCCGTTTTAAATTTATTTAATGTCGCAGCTTCCACAGCTCTCTGAGGTAGAAAATTCCATAGATTTACTACCCTCTGAGTGAAGAAGTTTCTCCTCATCTCAGTTTTGAAAGGGCAGCCCCTTATTCTAAGATTATACCCCCTAGTTCTAGTCTCACCCATCAGTGGAAACATCCTCCCCGCATCCACCCGATCAAGCCCCCTCACAATCTTATATGTTTCGATAAGATCGCCTCTCATTCTTCTGAATTCCAATGAGTAGAGGCCCAACCTACTCAACCTTTCCTCATAAGTCAACCCCCTCATCTCCGGAATCAACTGAGTGAACCTTCTCTGAACTGCCTCGAGAGCAAGTATATCTTTTCTTAAATATGAAAACCAAAACTGTACGCAGT
Source organism: Somniosus microcephalus (assembly GCF_052327205.1). Taxonomy (NCBI): domain Eukaryota; kingdom Metazoa; phylum Chordata; class Chondrichthyes; order Squaliformes; family Somniosidae; genus Somniosus; species Somniosus microcephalus. Next base: position 64,146,042 of record NC_140994.1, read on the forward strand.
ATTCCAGGTGTGGCCTCACCAGTACCCTGTATAACTGAAGCAAGACTTTCCTGCTTTTATACTCCATCCCCCTTGCAATAAAAGCCAAGATTCCATTGGCCTTCCTGATCACCTGCTGTACCTGCATACTAACCTTCTGTGTTTCATGCACCAGGACCCCCAGATCCCTTTGTACTGTAGCACTTTGCAGCTTCTCTCCATTTAGATAATAACTTGCTCTTTGGTTTTTCCTGCCAAAGTGCATAACCTCACACTTTCCAACATTATATTCCATCTGCCAAATTTCTGCCCACTCACTTAGCCTGTCTATGTCCTTTTGCAGGTTTTTTATGTCCTCCTCACTCACTGCTTTCCCCCCCCCATCTTTGTATCATCGGCAAACTTGGATATGTTGCACTTGGTCCCCTCCTCCAAATAATTAATATAGATTGTAAAGAGTTGGGGTCCCAGCACTGACCCCTGCGGAACACCACTAGTTACTGATTGCCAACCTGAGAATGAACCATTTATCCCAACTCTCTGTTTTCTGTTAGATAGCCAATCTTCCACCCATGCCAGTATATTACCCCCAATCCCGTGATTTTTTATCTTGTGCAGTAATCTTGTGTGGCACCTTGTCAAATGCCTTTTGGAAGTCCAAATACACCACATCCACTGGTTCCCCTTTATCCACCCTGTTTGTTACGTCTTCAAAGAATTCTAGTAAATTTGTCAAACATGACTTCCCCTTCATAAAACCATACTGACTCTGTCTGATTAAATTATGCTTATCCAAATGTCCTGTTACTGCTTCCTTAATAATGGACTCCAACATTTTACCAACCACAGATGTTAGGCTAACTGGTCTATAGTTTCCAGCCTTTTGTCTACCTCCCTTTTTAAATAAGGGCATTACATTAGCAGTTTTCCAATCTGCTAGGACCTTTCCTGAATCCAGGGAGTTTTGGAAAATTACCACCAATGCATCCGCAATCCCTACCGGTACTAAGAGCAGAGTGCTGAGGACGAATGATTGAGGAGCTCCGGAGGTGATCATATGGGAGATGGAAGAGAAGCAATTGTTGGAGATGGTCTGGCGATGTTGTGATAGAGTGGAATAATGCAAGGGCAGTGCCAGACTCATATCAACCATCAAGAACAGGTCCTGTTGCGGCCAGATGTTAAGAGCAAATGAACAATCATCCAAGAGACTGCTGATCATACTTTATCTACTTTAGTGGTAGAAATAATTAATATTCTGATGGTCTGACTATTGGGAAGAACACCTTTGATCTTCAAGTGTACTTGCTGGAGTTTAAAGAACAGACAAGAATATATCAAGCTCACAACCCTATACTAGTCAGTTCCCTACTTTGCATTGCCTATTTCATGTGAGATAGCGAAGGACAACTCTGCAATGGTCATTGTTCACATAAATCAGAGGGCTGGATTTTGATACTGGAGGCATGTAGGAGGCGGGACTACAACTTTTGGGATTGTAGTCCCGCCTCCATCGAGTTGTGGCCAACCCACGTGATTTTCACTTGATTGACCTTGTTGAGCCCACCCAGCGGGCTCAGCAGGCCAATTAAGGGCCACCCAGCAACAGGTGACGTCACAGATTGACATTTCATCTGTCAAGAGCTTTTGACAGATGAAATATAAGCGTTTCACAGCTCCTTGAAGCTGTCAAACACTGACAATCTGTACTCCAAGTTAATTCCTTCCTCTCAGGCTGATTTAGAGATCTCTCCAGAACAGAAAGCTGAATGCTGCAACTTTTGACAGATCGCGCCATTCTGCTTTCTGTGCCAGTGAGATGAGGGATTCCTGAGACCTGAAGGAAGGAAGGCTGTAAAGGTAAGTAAAGGTAAGTAAAACTTCTTCAAACACTTTACACACACCAAACACACTTACCTCTGCACTCATGCACCCATCACTCACCTGAACAACGGACATCTCGAACCCTCCAAGCCCTTCAGCCCGACGGTCCGCCTCACTAACTTGGCGTGCTTTGGAGCCATCGGGAATCCCACACTTCAGGAATAAAAACAGGGATTAGGCTAAAAACTGCCTGTTAACTACCTGTTAACAGGCAGTTAATTAGCACTAATCCCCTTCCCGCCTCGGGGAGGCGGCTCCCAGCACAGGTCAGGTATCCGCCTCCTTTGAAACTGGCATGGAGGCGGGTTGGAGGCGGGATGGGTTCGTGCCCCCCGATTTCGAGATTTTAACCCCCTCCAATCCCGCCTCCACAGCCCAATGAAAATCCTGCCCTCAGTTAAAAGATTCTGGAAATAACTACAACGTTTTTGACCCTTTATTGATATTGGCATAGTTTAGGCATTGTGCAAGTCTAGTTACCTGCTGTGTGTTTTCTGTTTCTGTGTGTCTAACCCATAAAGAAATGTAACTATTATTTTTGGTCTTAATGTAATGTTCAGGCACCATGATGTTTACCACATTTTGGAATGGACAGAGGAGTGTGGCAGGAATCGCATGTGAATTTTGTTGTGTAATACTATGGCTAACAGGTAATTGTCAATCTTGTGGTGCACTATTCACTTCATATCATGCATAAAAATGCAAGAGTTCATAGCAGATGCAGTATTAGGAGACTGAATGGAAATGCTCATGGCTATGCTTCTCATTTCATTTTGACAGATAGCCACACAGTTTGAAAATTATATTGTGCAGGGTTGCCATTCTGGAATTGTTTTGTTTGCTTGAGCACAGTTAGGAATATGCAAATTCCATCAGATTAAGGAACTTATGAATTTTGCTCATTAACTTTCAATTAAAAACTTCAAAACATAGGAACACAACTGAGTGATATGCCTGTGTTGAAAGAATTCAGAAACAAAACACATACTAAATAAACGTGGATCATAAGTATTGTCAACAGTGCTATCAAGCAGCACTTACTCACCAATAACCTGCTCACTGATGCCCAGTTTGGGTTCCACCAGGGCAACTTGGCTCCAGACCTCATTACAGCTTTGGTCCAAACATGGGCAAAAGAGCTGAATTCCAGAGGTGAGGTGAGAGTGACTGCCCTTGACATCAAGGCAGCATTTGACTGAGTGTGGCATCAAGGAGCCCTAGTAAAACTGAAGTCAATGGGAATCGGGGTGGGGGGGGGGAGGGGGGGAACTCTCCATTGGCTGGAGTCACACCTAGCACAAAGGAAGATGGTTGTGGTGGTTGGAGGTCAATCATCACAGCCCCAGGACATCGCTGCAGGTGTCCTTCAGGGCAGGTGCAGGTGTCCTAGGCCCAACCATCTTCAGCTGCTTCATCAATGACCTTCCCTCCATCATAAGGTCAGAAATGGGGATGTTTGCTGATGACTGCAGTGTTCAGTGCCATTCGCAACTCCTCAGATAATGAAGCAGTCCATGCCCGCATGCAGCAGGACCTGGATGACATTTAGGCTTGGGCTGATAAGTGACAGTTAACATTCGCGCCACTCAAGTGTCAGGCAATGACTATCTTCAACAATCGAGCATCTAACCACCGCCCCTTGACATTCAACGACTTTACCATCGCCAAATCTCTCACCATCAACATCCTGGGAGTCACCATTGACCAGAAACTTAACTGGACCAGCCACATAAATACTGTGGCAGCAAGAGCAGGTCAGAGGCTGGGTATTCTGCAGCAAGTGTCACACCTCCTGACTCCCAAAAGCCTTTCCACCATCTACAAGGCACAAGTCAGGAGTGTGATGTAATACCCTCCACTTGGCTGGATGAGTGCAGCTCCAACAACACTCAAGAAGCTCGACACCATCCAAGACAAAGCAGCCCGCTTGATTGGCACCCCATCCACTAGCTTAAACATTCACTCCCTCCACCACCGGCGTAACGTGGCTGCAGTGTGTACCATCTACAAGATGTACTGCAGCAACTCACGAAGGCTTCTTTGGCAGCACCTCCCAAACCCGCGATCTTTACCACCTAGAAGGACAAGGGCAGCAGCCGCATGGGAACACCACCACCTCCAAGTTCCCCTCCAAGTCACATGCCATCCTGACTTGTAAATATATCGCCGATCTTTCATTGTCGCTGGGACTCCTTCCCTAACAGCACTGTGGGAGTACCTTCACCACACGGACTGCAGCGGTTCAAGAAGGCGGCTCACCACCACCTTCTCAAGGGCAATTAGGGATGGGCAATAAATGCTGGCCTTGCCAGCGACGTCCACATCCTATGAACGAATAACAAAAAATATGGGATGGTTACAAAAAAAATCTAATATTGTAGGAATGGCTAGATTCCTAACTAAATGACTGAGGTCGAGTCAGTCTATCAAACAAACAATGTTTAATACTAATCAACAGAGTTTAAAACGAAAACACAGGAGAACTACATTACAGGTCTGTACCCTTTGCTGGCTCCACGAGGACTGGCTAGGGCGGCTCCCCAGCCTGACGTCATGACGTCATCACGTTTTCCCGCCGCTGGAGGATCACGTGATCAACATGATGACGTCATCGCGTTTGGTCTCATTCTTAAAGGGACCGCGCTATGTATATGCAATGATATGAACAAAGATACAGATTCATTCTGTAGCTAATAATTTGTTAAAGGTAATTATGTACATTAGATCTGAGTCCCCCTGGTGGCTCCGCCACAATATAATGGTTTTAAAAAATAGAACGAACATACTACAAAATAAATATTCTATCCTCTGTCTCTGCCAGCAAGAGGCTCAGACCACAGTTTCAAAATGTTCCAGACACTAACATCAAAAGCCTCTCAAATCTTACAATCTCTACTGTTAATTTAACAGGACAGAGAAGCAGCAAAGCAACATAACACTGAATCTGACAGATGAACTAGGCAAAGTTTTATGCTGATGATAACCATGCATAACAAGCCTTACACAACAAATTACCTTAAATGCCACTTGAACTATTGGGAACTGAGCTCAGATGAGTTAAACAATATTTAGATTTGACTAATAAATTGTAAAAAAATGTAAATGAGTTATTATCTGATCAAGATTAGCACTTGTCTTTTAGACAGAATCCAAAATGTTCACAATGGACAATGGGAGTATGAGTGATCCAATGCTCCATTAAGCACATTCTTATGCTGAACATGCCCACACACAGTACAACTATAACAACAACTTGCACTTATACAGATAATACTCAGCATCTGTCTCTGATGGGTAGCTTTGTGTAAAAGTTAATTCAGTGCATTTGATTCCATAATGCTGGGGGGCCCATGATTTTTCTCAGCCAGTGGTCCTACAGTCTTATTTTCAAGTATAATTCAGAGTGCAAGGGGTTGATTTTGCCAATGGGGAGCTTTTGGAGGCGGGACTTCCACTTGTCAGGTTTCAGTCCTGCTTCCATCAATATCTGGCCAACCCACGCTATTTTCCATTGATTGACGTTGTTAAGTCCACCCAGCAGGCCAATTAAGGGAAAGCCGATTGCAGAGAACGTCAACGCATGACGTTTCATTTTTGACAGATGTATTGTCATCGTTTGACAGCTCTGTGAAGCTGTGAAACACGGACATTCTCTGTAGTTTGATGAGGTTTTGAATTCAAGACCTCATCAAACCTCTTTCTTTTGCAGAAATGAGATGGTTGTTGCATTGGAGAATGCAATGGCCATCTGTCATCTCTACCGTGGAGGTGCGAGATTCTCCGCATACCCACCGATTGAAGCCTGCAGGAAGAAACAAAGGTAAGTACACTTTTTCTAACAATTTGCACTTACCTCAGATACTCACCTCTCCACACTTGCACCCGTCACTCACCTCCACAGCACACTTTTGCACCCCGCAGACCCCTGCAGACCCAGTACTTACCTTGGTGACCCTGGCGGGGTTCGGAGCCTTCGGGAAGCCCGCACTTCTGTGGGCAAAATGGTGATAATCCTATTTTCTGCCTGTTAACAGGCAGTTAAGTGGCTGTAATCCCTTCCCGCCTCCAAGGAGATGGGACCCAGCGCGGGACGGCAACCCACCTCCTGGCAAGATGGCACGGAGGCGGTTTGGGGGCGGGTTGGGCAGCTGCCCCCAAATTCTGCCATTTTCCCAGCAGTCCCACCTCCATACCCGCCTCCCCAGGGCTGGCAAGGTCGCCCCCTAGGTTTCAGCAATGGCTACCATTGTGTCATCAATTAACCTGACAGCGTACAGAAAAATGATGAAAACATGATTAAAAAGTTCAGTTTTTATATCCTTTTGGTTCTCATTTTGCCAATTTAGCAATTTAATAGTTTAATTTTGTCCAGTTGCTAGCCAGACTTTGGGTAGTTGACCATGCTTATATGATGGAGTGCCTTATCTCGTATTCTTGCTGTTTGGCTGTATCAGTGTATCACTTTAGTGTCTGTGTCATGATGAAATCATGGACAGTGTACCTTATCTTTGTTCTGAAGCAGGAAATGCAGAAGCCAAAAGTGATGATGAACTAAGAAAATAATTTATTCACTGAGGCAGTATAACTTCCAATCGTATACCTTCTAATGGCACTGTTGGATATTAATAAATGGAAACCAGTCTCCCAAGGTAGAGTTCTATTAACTGTAGACTATAGAACCTTTCATTGTAGTATACTTATCTCTCAGCAATTCAATCTAAAAAAAAAGCTGCTAAACAGAAATGTTTATTTTTATTAAAAGTGAGCAGAAAATGTCCTGCTGGCTGTCGGAAAAAGTTGGCAGTGGGTATTTAAACAAAACAAAAGAAATATTTGGACTTATGTAGCACTTTCAAATCCTCGAAAGGCCTCAAAGTGCTTTACGCAGTGAACCGCTTTTAAGTACAGTGATTGTTATTTACAGTAATCTGTTGATTATTAATAGTTTTATGCTGAGCTAAAGATTGGGAACATTTCTATAGGACTGTGAGCCCATACAACAGAAGTGAATAAGAAATTCCAGTTGGAAATGGTCGGTCTGAAGTCAGTGTGGCGGGAGCATTCCATAGTTTAGAAAATGTAATAGCGAATAGTAGATGTGATCATCACCTTGAAGAACAGAAAACTTATTGATTTGGATAGAATTGGAGCAAAGTATGATGTTATCTTAGGTGATTATAGCTGAGGACTCATAGAATGGGACAGTCAATCAAACAGTGCAATGAGAAACCAATTCCTAATTTGTTGCCATGGTTTCTTCACAAACCTTTATCTGACTGAAGTCTGTCTTTATTTTCGTCATGACAAAAAAAAATCTTGCAAGCATCTTTATCATTATTCATAGGATTTAGCAAATTATTAATCATTGAAAGTCAATGCTACAAGAATCATTTTCTGACTTCACATCCTAGCAGGAGGCCTCACCCACCAGGAGTGGATTGTGCATAGATTTCTGACCATTGATTTACGTGGTTGGAAAATCATGTTGCAGCACCTTCCTAAATTTCAAACATGCATTCTCAGTAAATGAAACACACTGCCGGGAGCACAAAGTGTTTATTGAATGTTTTATTGCCAATTTATTATCAATCTATAGCCGTGTCAAGGCATAACTTTTAACTAATTGGTTTATTTTTTAAAGGAAGAGCAACCCTGAACTATTACTATGCCAAGCTGAAAGGTCACTTATGATAATTACATAGAATTCACAGCACAGAAATGCAGACTATCATTGTGTTTGTTTTGGACTATCTGTAAATTATCCAGCGCTTGGAAAATGTTAATATATTATGGGGGAGAAATTCGGTATTGTTGAATCCGTGAATCTTTAGGTAGTGTGTCCTTCAAATAATCGACAGAGACTGCAGAGAACAATCAACAGGTGTTTACTGGATGAGGGTTGCTCTAAAACTAAACAGTACAGATCCCTACTCAGGGTTATATACAGGTGTGGTCACTGACGGTACTACAGTATACAGGAGCTGTAAAAAGTAGTTCTCCCCTTAAAGGTACATACACTACAATTCCTCCCCTTTTAGATTAACAGTACCATAACATTCATTTAACAATTAACACTTTTAACATGCAACATTAACTGAAAATAGTCCATTTATAAATTCAGTCTTTGGGGCGGCTTCCTGATCCTTTCAGGATAGCGCCTTTCCTGAGTGTCTTGCTCTTGGTGCGGAGGCGATTCTGGCCCTCTGTCGTCGGTTGGTTCATCAGCTTCCGATACTACTGTTTCTGGGGTAGATGCTACCTGTATGTCGGGTTCATTACCAGATACGCGAGACATGGGGTTGACTCATTCCTGTGACGCTAGGATCTGGTCGACATGGCATCTCACAATGTTCTCCCCAACATCCACTGTGTACATTAGTGGCCCCTGCTGTGTGCATATCGTTCCTGGTTGCCATTTCTCTGTTCGGTAGTCACGGGCCAAGACTGGTTGCCCTACATTGAAGCTCCTTGTCGGCTTCTCATTAATGTGCTGGAATTGCTTATTCTCAACATTTCTTCGTACATTTGGTCTGAGCAAATCCAGACGAGATCTCAACATTCAGTTAAAGAACATCATGGCCGGGGTCTGGTTGGTAACTGCATGTGTCGCATTTCTGTAGGCTAACAGGAAATTGTCCACCTTATGCTGCAGTGGAATGTCGTCATCGCACATGGCCCTTACTGCCTTTTTAAAGGTTTGTACGAACCTCTCAGCCAATCCATTTGTGGCTGGATGATACGGGGCGGATGTGTAATGCCTTACCCCATTCCTTTTCATAAATTTCCGAAACTCTTCGGACACAAACTGTGGTCCGTTATCAGAGCAAATCTGCTCTGGCAAGCCGCTCCTGACAAATATGGTCCGTAGGACTGCAATCGTTTTCTCCGTGGTGGTGGAGGACATTTTGATCACCTCAGGCCATTTCGAGTGCGCATCCACGGCTATTAAAAACATTGAGTCCATGAATGGACCAGCAAAATCAATATGCACCCGTTGCCATGGAGAGGAGGGCCACTCCCATGGGTGTAGAGGGGCATGTGGTGGTGCATTTTGGACCTTCTGGCATCCTGAGCAGCTCTTTGTCAGGTCCTCGATTTGCTGATCGATCCCCGGCCACCACACATAAGCCCTAGCAAGGTTTTTCATTTTCACCCCTCCCAGATGGCCTTCGTGAAGCTCATTGAGCACTCTCTCCCTTAACTTGGGTGGAATTACCACTCGGGATCCACACATCAAGGTCCCCTGGCATACTGACAGCTGTTCTCTTCTGGATGAGAATGCTGGCAACAGTGAGTCGCCATGTGTTGACCATCCCTTCACCGTCAAGTCATATACCCAAGACAGTGTCGGGTCATTTCGGGTCTCCTTCTCTATATCCGCGTTAGTTACTGGCAAGCGTTCAATTATAGTCGAATAAAATATTTCGACAGGGTCCACTGCTGGTGCTTCCTCCATAGTAGGCAGTGGCAGGCGTGATAGCCCATCAGCGTTTCCATGCTGTTTCGTGCCCTTATACTCTATTTCATAATGGTTCACCCCTAGAAAAAGGGACCATCTTTGTAGCCGTTGCACAGTCATCACCGGAACGCCCTTCTTTGGATTAAAGATGGAGACAAGTGGTTGGTGGTCGGTCAGCAAGGTGAACTTCTGCCCGTGCAGATAGTGGTTGAACTTTTTCACTCCCCACACTAGGCTGAGGGCCTCCCTGTCAATCTGGGCATAGTTACGCTCGGCTGAGGTTAGTGACCGAGACGCAAAGGCTACTGGCCTCTCCGAGCAGTCCGGGAATTTGTGCGACAGCACCGCTCCAATACCATAGGGTGATGCATCACACGCCAACCGAATTGGTAGTGCTGGGTTGAAATGAGCCAACACCTCTTTTGATGTGATCAATTCTTTGCACTTCTGGAAAGCTCGTTTACATTCGTCATTCCACTTCCATGGTACCCCCGTTTGCAGTAGGGTGTTCAGAGGGTGTAGTACTGTAGACAAATTCGACAAGAACTTATGGTAGTAGTTCAGTAGCCCGAGGAACGACCTCAGTTGTGACACATTTTCCGGTGCTGGAGCCTTGACTACTGCCTCAATCTTTTCAGGGGACTTATGTAACCCCTCTTCATCAATAACGTGGCCACAATACGAGATCTGCTTCTGGGAAAACTCGCATTTGTGGCGATTAGCTCGGAGCCCATATTCCTTCCATCTAGTGAGCACCTGCTCCAGGTTGGCGAGGTGATCACTGTCATTTTCGCCCGTGACCAGGATGTCGTCCAAATAACACTGGGTCCCTGGAATCCCTTGCAGGACTTGATCCATTGCCCTTTGCCAAATAGCCGGAGCTGATGCTATCTCGAACACCAGCCGGTTGTATTGGTAGAGACCTTTATGAGTGTTGATCGTGAGGTATTGTTTCGCGGCTTCTTCTACCTCCATTTGCAGGTATACCTGGGCCAGATCAATCTTAGTGAAGCGTTTTCCTCCAGATAGCGAGGCGAAAATATCTTCAATCCGCGGAAGCGGATATTGTACCGTGTGAAGGACTGGGTTCACTGTCACCTTAAAGTCCCTACAGATGCGAATCTTCTTTGGTTCCCCAGGCGTATTACTCAACGACCTCTTCATTACAGGGACGATGGGTGTAGCCCACTCGCTCCAGTCCACTTTGGACAGTACTCCAGAACATTCCAAACCTTCCAGCTCTGCTTCGACGGCTGGGCGGATCGTACAAGGCCTTAAAAAACTTTGGGCTTGCATTTTCCTCTATTTTGATCATCGCTGTTATGCCTTTTAGTGTTCCGAGTCCCTCCTGGAACACTTCTTGTGCGTCAGTTAGCATTTTTGACAGTCGTCCAGGTGTGACGTCGTCATCCTTTTTGGCATCTACCGTCAGTGCTTGTATGGCGTGCCAATCTAACTGTATCTTCCGGATCCATTCACGTCCTAGTAGTGGTGGTCCTCCATCTGGCAATAGATATATGTCCATTTTTGGTGTTTCCTTGCCGTTGTATATGACGCTCACCCTTATTTTTCCTTTGGGGTAGACTTTTTGCCCCGTGTACATCTTCAAGACAATCTCTGTATCTCTCAAGGGTATATGTGAGAATAGCCGCTTGTAGTCCCTTCGGTTTATGACTGTTAGGGGTGATCCTGTGTCCAATTCCATTTTCACTTGGACTCCGTCTATCTTGAGCGTGACCCAGATAGTTTGGTGATCCTCCATTTTGATTACATTATGTAGTTTCAGACAACCCAGCTCCTTGCTTCCGGAGTCTGTATCACTTTTCTGTTCGTCTGAACGACTCTCCGTCACCTTATGTACCTTTTTGTACTTCTCCTGTGGAGATTTCTTGCTGCTGGTTTTCTTTCCCAACCTGCAGACTCTTGCTATGTGTCCTACTTCTCCACACTGTCTGCACACTTGGTCCTTGAACCAACAATCCTTATGGTCGTGTGTTGTTCTGCCGCAGCGATAACACTTCCCTGCTCCATATGACATTTCATTTGTGCCATATTCTTGCGGTCTCCGTTGTATCTCTGCAGCGCCCCGTGCGGCTGCTTCATGTGATACTGCCATGCTGAAAGCCTTGTCCAGTGTAAGATCCTTTTCTGATAGAAGCCGTTTCTGGGTTCCTTCACTTTGAAGCCCACACACAAACTTGTCCCTTAAAGTATCTGCTAGTCACGTTCCAAACTGGCAGTGTTTCGATAGCTTGCGCAGTTCCATTAAATACTCAGCATTACTTTCGTCTTTATGCTGGTTCCTTTTGTGGAACTTAAATCTTTCTGTTATCAGCAGCGGTGTGGGGTCTAAGTGGTCCTGCAGGATTGCCACTATGCTTTCAAAATCCTTTTCCACTGGCTTCTCTGGGGTTACTAAGTTTCGCAGTAAGCCGTACATTTTTGCACCCCTGGAATTCAACAATACCAGTGCTTTCCTGGCCTCTGGCACTTCATTCGCCTTGCAGTACACTTCTATGCATTCTATATATGTTGCCCAATCTTCGACTTCATTGTCGAACGCTGTGACACTGCCACTCTTCGGCATCCCTGGGTGTGGTTAGACTGGCTAAAAATGGCATCTCCCGCGCTCTCCCTTCTTCTCCGCTGGCTCAATATGGCGTCTCCCGCGCTCTCCCTTCTTCTCCGCTGGCTCAAAATGGCGTCTCCCGCGCTTCCCTTTCTTCTCCGCTGCGGCCCAAATGGCGTCTCCCGCGCTTTCTTTTCTTCCCCCGCGGACGCTGCTCAGCCCTTGAAACCGGCTGCGCTCTGCGCGTTTTCCTGCGCGCTTCTCTCATTGACGCCGCTCGGTCTTCAACCCCGGCTGCGCCCTGTGCGCTTCACCCTCTCTCGTTGACGCCGCTCGGCCTTCAACCCCGGCTGCGCCCTGTGCGCTTTACCCTCTCTCTTACCCGTCGATGCTGCTCGGCCTTTTTCTGTGCCGTCGGTCAGCTCCCGCCGCCGCTGTCCGGGAAGGGTCTGCGCCGTACCTGCTGCCAGCCTGCTGCACTGGATCGTCGCGGCTGGAGAACCAAGCCCAGCTCTCCACAGCCTCCTCTGCCTACTCAAGTCCTCTCAGGATGGTTGACGCCCGCACTGATGGAATCGGCCTTCTTCTGCAGAGTTGTAGGTAGGTTCGAATCACCTCGTCGCCAATGTTGAATCCGTGAATCTTTAGGTAGTGTGTCCTTCAAATAATCAACAGAGACTGCAGAGAACAATCAACAGGTGTTTACTGGATGAGGGTTGCTCTAAAACTAAACAGTACAGATCCCTACTCAGGGTTATATACAGGTGTGGTCACTGCCGGTACTACAGTATACAGGAGCTGTAAAAAGTAGTTCTCCCCTTAAAGGTACATACACTACAGGTATCGCCCCGTTTGGGGCGCAATTATCGGCCAGGTGCAAAGTTTAGCACCTGGCGCAAATTATCGTCTCCTACTGCAAACTTGGCTTCTATCGCCCCTGGAGGCAATTGGAGGGCTAAATCAGGCACTACACACCTGTCTTAAGGCGCTAACGCCGAGGAGTGAGGCGCTATGTTGGCTTCCAATGGAATGTTGGCTTTCATTGCTAGGGGGATAGAATATAAAAACAGGGAGGTATTGCTGCAGTTGTACAAGGTATTGGTGAGACCGCACCTGGAATACTGCATACAGTTTTGGTGTCCATACTTAAGAAAAGACATACTTGCTCTCAAGTCAGTACAAAGAAGGTTCACTCGGTTAATCCCGGGGATGAGGGGATGGACATATGAGGAGAGGTTGAGTAGATTGGGACTCTACTCATTGGAGTTCAGAAGAAAGAGAGGCGATCTTATTGAAACATATAAGATTGTGGAGGGGTTGGATCGGGTGGATGCGGGGAGGATGTTCCCGATGATGGGTGAAACTAGAACTAGGGGGCATAGTCTTAGAATAAGGGGCTGCTCTTTCAAAACTGAGATGAGGAGGAACTACTTCACTCAGAGGGTGGTAGGTCCATGGAATATGCTGCCCCAAAAAGCTGTAGAAGCTACATCATTACATAAATTTAAAACAGAAATAGACAGTTTCCTAGAAGTAAAGGGAATTAAGGGTTACGGGGAGCGGGCAGGAATTTGGACATGAGTCTAGGTTCGGATCGGACATGGCCCTGTGGGTAGCGGAGCAGGCCCAGGGGCCGTGTAGCCTGATCCTGTTCCTATTTCATGTGTCTAATTCTGTTAGATTCAGGAGATGGTTCTGTGATCGTAGATTGGCGGTTAGGATCAGATCAGCCATGATCTTATTGAATGGCGGAGCAGGCTTGAGGGGCCGATTGGCCTACTCCTGCTCCTATTTCTTATGTTCTTATGTTCTTATGTTCTAACTCAGAGCGCTGGCGAAGCTCATGTGATGTCAGTCAGCAATGGAACACAGACACACTGGCGCCGGCCAGTTCTTAAAGGGAGGGGTCGATCTTGATCTCCATCCACACCCTACTCATTGCAGCCTTGAATCTCGGCCTGGAGAGACCTGTACATCAAATCTGCTGGAAAGAACAATGAAGAGACCCAGGAAAAGAGCCACTATCTTCAACTCCACAACTTCTACTGTGCTGAATGATTGTCCAACATCAAGTCATGGAGGAGGCAGCACGTTCTCTAACTTGACAATGGCAAAGGTGAAGCCATCTTGTCTCGTTCCCACCAGAAACTCCACACTGCAGTCCACTAATTTCATCCCCCACCTTGACTGCTTAGTCAGGCTGAACCCAATAGTGCACAAACTCAATGTCCGTTTTGATCCTGAGTGGAGTTCTAAACTCCATATCCTATCCATACTAAGACCACCTTTTTCCACCTCCATAACATCACCCACCTCCAGCCTTACCCAAGCCCACTCCGGAAACCCTCATCAATGCCTTCATCACCATCAGGCTTAATTTCTCTGATACTAAACTCACCTTTCTTGAGAACTCAAACCTACATAAACTTCAACTCATTCAAAACTCAACTGCATCCTATCATGCATTAAATTCCAATCACCCATTACCCCTGTTATTTCTTACTGCCATTGGGTCCTCAATCCACAGGACAGAAGGCATCAGCACAGGGTTGCATCGCACCGGAGGCAATACCCCCAACAGAGGGTATACAGGCAGAGGATGAGCTTCTTCAACATGACTGAGCAGCAGTGCCAAGGGAGGCTCAGACTATTGCGTCAGGTCATCGCAGATATTTGCAGCTTGCTGGAACAAGACCTGCAGCCCAGAGGACCTGGTGGACACTCCTTACCAGTGGCTGTCAAAGTCACCAGCGTCCTCAACTTCTTCACCTCAGGCTCCTTCCAGGGATCTGCAGCAGACATTTGCGGCATCTCACAGTCAGCTGCCCACAGATGCATCACACAGGTCACTGATGCCCTGTTTAACAAGTCAGCCAATTATGTGAAATTTCCATTGATGAAGCCAGTGTTACTGAGCGGGCGCTCGGCTTTGCCACTCTGGCTGGCTTCTCACGGGTGCAGGGCATCATCGACTGCACACATGTGGCCATCAGGACACCCCCACATCACCCAGGAGTGTTTGTGAACCGCAAGGGCTTCCACTCCCTCAATGTGCAGCTGGTCTGCAACCATAGGAAGATCATCATGCCTGTGTGCATCAAATTCCCTGGCAGCTGTCATGGCTTTTTTGTGCTGCGCCAGTCCATCCTCCCTACCGCCGAACACACTACTGGCTGGCTGCTTGGAGACAAGGGCTATCCACTGAAGACGTGGCTCATGACATCCCTGAGGAGGCCAAGCAATGAGGCCGAGGAGCATTATAACGAAAGCCAATGTCCACCAGATGTGTCAGTGAGCAAACAATAGGTATGCTCAAGATGCGCTTCAGATGCCTTGACAGATCTGAAGAAGCCCTTCAGTACGCACCAGCCAGGGTCTCCAGAATCGTTGTCTTCTGCTGCGCGCTGCACAACGTAGCGCAGCAACAAGGATTAGAGCTGCATGAGGAGCAAGGCTCAGAGCGCACACCCTCTTCAGAGGAGGAGGAGCATCAGTTGGAAGATGAGGAAGAGGAGCAGGAGGAACCTGAGGTCTAGATGGCACCAGCAGTGAGCCAGGGATGACCTCATCATGGCCAGATTTACTAAACTTCCTGCATTGTACCCATATGGCTGCCACATGCTGTGCCATGTTCCCCCTGACCCTCCAACAACACCTTAAAGCATCCCTACAATGAACAAGCCACTCCTTTCACACTGACCCTCATTGCTGGAGGTGCACCCCCTGTGGCTTCAGCAGAGGTAGAGGCAGGCTGCTCACTTCCCGGCTGTGAATGCATAGACACTTTTGGCAGATGTCCTCTGGGTTTTGGAGCCTGTGATGGCCCCTCCAAAGTCTGCTCCTCCTGCGACTGTGCAGGGGCAGACTCGGCCATCGTGATCCGAGGAAGCATCTGGGGCTCTGACTGGGGGCGGGGAGGGGGGCAACGGAGGAGAAGTGTGAGTGCTTTGAGAGGAGCCCCCACTTCCATGTCCCCTCTCACCTATATCCCTCTCATAGGCCACCTGCATTTTCCTACTAGCAAGGAGCTGGAGAGCACCTTGCTGCACAGCAGTGGGGCCATGAGGACCCAAGTCTATGTTTGGATCCCTCCTTGAGAGGAGGTCTATGAGCCTCTGCCATCTGCTGTCCATAGCTAACATGTGCTCATGAGTGGTGCATTTGCTGCTCCTTGCAGTTGGCCATCCTTTCCATGGAAGAGCACATCATCGCCATCGCCTGCGACATGGTGGTGCTCATGTTGGAGATGGACTCCTCCATTCTCTGCACATTTGCAGACATCGTGGCTGCAAAACCTGCCAGAGCCTCCTGCATTTCATGCTGCCCCTCCAGGATCACCCTCTTTCTGGATGGCCCCAGAGGCTCAGCATCTGCATGCAGCTGAGCAGAGCTTGGAGCGTCCTGCGCCCTCCGGCGAGGACTCTCCATGGTTGAGACATTGTGCAACACCATCTGCTCTTGCTCACTTGTGAAGTGTGAGACACCAGGTGACAATGCTACTCTATCTCGCATAGGACCCTCGCAGGTGTGCTTATCTGCGCTGGTGCTGGATATGCTTGGGTTTGCTGATGATGCACCCTCAGTGGCTGGAGGTTCCTCTGAGGAGTTGTCTTCCTCCTCTGGCTGGACAGTGAGGGGGGCTTTTGATGGACCTGTGGGAGAGTAAAGAGATGATTTAGAAATGTTATATTAAGAATGAGTAACGATATCATTATGCACATGTTGAACATTCACTGACTGCTGACATCAGTCACCATATAAATGACTGCTGTATGCCGTGTGGCTGAATGAGATGTAATTCTGTCACCAGGTTGCTGAGAGGTCCCCCTCTCTCTGTTTCCCACCACCATCAGCTCTGCAACTCTTGAGACCTCCAGGGCCACGTCCTTTGCTGCAGTTAATATACTGAAGGATGGAGGGCCACCTCCTGTTCCCTCCTTCTCCCTGTTGTTGTGCGCTCTCTTGTCCTGCAAGGAGGGAAAGAAGAGAAGTTTGAGTGAGAGTGATGGAATGAGTGTAAGGATTGTGTGGGTTACATCTGTAGAAGGTGACTATGAGGGAGTGGGATGCCAATGCCAAATGGTCTGCTTCTGTGGTGTTAATTGGTATGATTGCATTAGGATGAGGGTGAGTATGAGGGGTGGTTAGCCTGATGGGGGTGTGAGTATGTACATAGAGAGAGAGGGATGGGTGGACATGCAAGGTATGTTGTTGTGAGGAATGATGTGCCGGAGTAGGCTTTGGGAAGGCAGAGTGATGGGGATGTTTTGACTGGCACTTCAGGATGAGTGCGAGTGTGGCTTTGCACTCATTTTTCCTGATCTCATCAGATCATTGAAGCGCTTCCTGCTCTGTATCCAGGTCCTTCTTACGACATCCCTGCTGTTCACCTCCTCAGCAATTTGGAGCCAGGCTGTTTTTGTCTCTTGGGGTGGTCTCTTCCACCCATCAGCTGGGAAGAGGACCTTCCTTCGTGCTCTGACTCCCTCCACAAGAATATGTAGGGAGTCATCAGAAAAGCGGGGTGCAACCCTCTGTCCTTGTGAACTCGTTTTTCTATTTCTCAGCAACAACACACTCTTCTCCAATATACTCCTTCCACACTTGTAGATGAACTTTCAAATGCGATGTGGCCAAGGCTGCTTTAAATATCCCTGGTGGAAATGAGTCATCGATGACGTCATCAGACCTGCACCATTTAATAGGGCCGGGAAAGGTGCATGTCTGCCTTAATAGGGGCCATTACGCTAAAGTCGCTCTGAAGAGCGGGCTGATCAATACATCGTGGTACTGACCCGCTACGCGGCCCGCACGCACCCGGCCCGACTCAGTAGGGAAAGTTCCGGCCACAACTTGACATTCCTTATCTTCATTTACAAATCATTACATACCTCACTCCACCACAACGATCACCTCCTCTAGCCCTACACCTCAGCTTGCACCCTCTGTTCTTCCAATTCTAGCTTCTTGTAAATCCCACCTTCCCGCTGCTCCACAATTAGTGACAGAACGTTTGGTTATCATACTCCTGAACGCAAGCTCTCATCCTAAGCTCCTGCACCTTGCTCTCCACCTTTAAAAGCCTCCTCTACTTCTCCAACTACACCTTCAGCAACTTTCCCCAACTCCTCCCCTATTTAGTGTCCCTATTCCTCCCCCTCTTTCATAGGACATCTATCATCATAGCCAATAAATTCCTTCTTAATTTCTGTGTTTCTATCAGTGAAGCATTCACCTTAGTCTCAGCTCCTCTTCCCCAAATTGCCTTGTTAATCTTAAGATAATTTATGGGTCATTAACTTTCATTTGACTTTCATTAATAATTCCTCATGTTCACTAGAGCATTAAGCAGCTAGACTAGCATTCTTATGAGCCCTATCGGATTCATTCAGCGTTTCAGACTTCCACATTCTGAGGATCTTAGTACCTGCTACAGGTTCACTATCAGGCATGACTTACTTCTGGGATGGAGGTTTTATCTTTACCTTATTCTCTAAACCCAGGTTTTGTATTCCTTCCTGCCTGGATATTTTCTTAGAGAGAGCGGCAGAATGTAGGCACAGATATACCTAACAGTAATTTGATTTTAAGATTGAATATTGCCGGCTATTTAATTAATGCCATGCTTGCAGCTGCAGTTACTTCCACTTCCACGAGTGGCTTGTGCTCAGTGATGCTTCAGATAGTAAAGAAGATAAACTGGGTCTGAACTTGCCCACCATGGTGACAGCTACCGAATATTTCTGTTCTCATACTTTCAACCGATTCTGTCAGACAGCCTCCAAACTGTAACAATGGTTTGACAAAAATGCCTATTAGGTTTGTACCACAGTATATTTAAGTCCAGAGTAAAGGAATTTAAGTTTACCATAAATTTATAAATGAATGAATTACTTTTCCCTAAAGACAGTAGAAATTTAAATTCCCACTTCACCATCTCCCCAGGATCTGCCTGAGATCCTGCAATCTTGATCTACCTTCCGTCTCTTGCAGTAGATTCTGTCCATAGATTGCTAGCCCTTGTCTATCTTATAGCTTCCTTTCATCCTTCAAATATAACAATTGTTAATATATTACTGTAAATTAACATAATTTAAATGTAATTAGTAAATAGGTTTTAAACCTATTTCACAGTGATACACTCACAACAATTTGTATTACACTGCGTGTTGTGCTACATTCACTCATGATGAATTTAATATTTGCTTTAGTTTAGTAACTAAAACTGGTTCAGTAAAATATTAGAATATTGTAGGTGCTTCTGTGAGAATTGAAACATGTCAAAAGTTCTTGGCAAAATTTAAAAAATGACAGGTAATATGTACTGAATTTGGGCCAGATTATTCTATGCAATGGGAATGCAATTGTTTCTGTGTGAATATTATTCAATCATTTGGTGCAAGGTTAATTTGTACGAGTGTAATTGCAATTTGTCAGTCAATACTGTATGTAGGACCACCTTGCAGAGCTATGTGTTGCTAGTATTGTTGCTTGTTGATCCTTGCCCAATGACTTGACTTAATACTTGAGAATGAGGTACCTCCATCCCTTGACATTGTTGCGTATATTAACTTGCAACTTGCTGGCTGTGAAAGATTTGTCAACCACAGCTGTTGCTAGGCTACTCAGCCCACAAAGTTAGCGCTTATCAGAGGTTGGCACTTTGATGTTTTCTTGGAGTGAGATCTCACAGCTGTCATTCCCTCTGTTCAGCATTTTTATGGGATGATTGAATCCATTCAAGTAAGTGAATCGTAGTGATGATTGCCATGGACAATGTCTTTGACATGATCTGCGATGCATAATAACCTTGAGAAACGGAAATCATTAACCAAGAACATCGATGCTACTCATAGGATTTGTAAATGTTTCTGTAACTTTGGAAACCTCTGAACTGGTGAGGCAGTTCCATAAAGCACTTGAAGTGCAAGAACACTGGCTAATGCAGGATGTAATAACAACTGAACACAACCTGGTTCATGGTAGAGCAAGTTATCAGAGTTCCACATTTTCAAACAGTTACTTTTAGCAGTCAGGAAAGCCAGTCTGGATGAACAGAATGAAACTGTTGTAGCTCAAATTAAGACAGTGAGTGTAGTATGGGTACAAAAATCAGACTAAAACTAGGACAAAAACAAACTGTTGCAGATTTTCTTATATTGACCCATGTTTATTTTCCACAACCATTTTCTATGTAGAAAATATAAATTTAACCATGCAATTCATGCATTTGGCACAATGGGCCTGGATTGATTCCAATTAAAGCAAATATTCAAAACAAAACAAGTTCACTCATTCCCTGTACTAATTTGGAAAAGAAAGCCTATTAAAAGTGCTAAACCGTTAAGCTAAAACAATCTTTTAGGACATGTGTGTTACAAAAGCAATACCAACAAATCATCAAGTCTGGTCCAAATAAAAATATACCTGCAGCAATCAGGAAAAAAAGTGAACACGTGATTAGGACAAGAAATTGAATAGATTTAGAGTTGCTAATATTTTGCTCAATGATCCTAGGTACATGCTTTTTGTGGATGGAAAATACTTATCTCAGATAAGAAGCTACTTAGCTCTTAGCAAGAAATATTTGGTAATTGATAAACGTGATTACTTCTCTTGAGATACTTGATTTTGCATGCTACAAAACCTACAATGGCTTGTGAAAGGCTATTTCACACTGTTGAAGGGGAATGACTTTAGGTCCTGACCACATGACTCCAAAGTGTAGAAAATGTAGAGACCAAGCTTAATTAACCTTTACTTTCAACTGGATGTTGTAATATATTTTAAACTCTGAAAATGGTTTTGTCCATTAAAATATGGGAAATTTTCTATTTTTGGCAGCTTCTGGTCAAATACAGCATAGGCTGGATGAAGAGCAAAGTTAGAAAGAAAAAAGCTTGCATTCATGCAGCGCCTTTCATGACTTCAGGACATCTTAAACTGTTTCACAGTACTTTTGAAGCATAGTCACTGTTGTAGGGAAACACAGCAGCCAGTTGGCACACAGCAAGGTCCCACAAATAGCAATGAGATAAATGACCAGATAATCTCTTTTAGTAATATTGGTTGAAGGATAAATATTGGTCAGGACCCCAGGGGAACTTACCTGCTCTTCTTCAAATAATGCCATGATAGCTTTTACATCCACCTGAGGAAGCAAATAGGTTTAAAGTCTCATTTGAAAGACGGCACCTCTGACAGTGCAAGCACTCCCTCAGTACTGCACTGAAGTGTCAACCTAGATTATGTGCTCTGGAGTGGGTCTTGAAAGAGATGAGTGTGCTACCACTGAATCAAGGCTGACACCAAGGCTGCTTCTTTCTACTCTACCTAATAATATGCTTTAATCTAACTTCAGAAGTCATCCTACTGCACCAGTAAGAATTTTCCATTTTGATCAGTTTAGCTACCACTAAAATATTAATAAAATGTTTAAAATTTAAGAAACCCTAGATTGGAGAAAATGGCTAGACAACATCAAAACAGTGCAAGGAGAAAAGTTATGTTCAACCCACATCAAAGAAGTTGTGACACACCGAAAACACATTAACATGGTTTAAATAGGGCAGGATTAATGATAGCTGAATTATTCAAGATATGCTACAAAGGAGAAAGTACATCCTCTTGCCAAGCAAGACAGTAATGCCCAAGTGTAAATCAATACAGCTTTGCACAAGAGGATGCATTGCCATTTTAACTTCCCAACATTCCTACAAGGAACCAAAGGTGCTCTTTGCCATTAGTGACTTTATAATTATCTTTGGACGCATTGGCTCCAGTCACAACTCCTCTCTGCACGTGGGAAGAATACAAAAGCCTACATTAGCAGGAATGTTTTCTGTGAATCTGTAGCTGGTCTGCATTGCCAAGAACACCATAATAGATGTTTTTTTTATTTGTTTTTATGGGATGTGGGCATCGCTGGCAAGGCCAGCATTTATTGCCCATCCCTAATTGCCCTTGAGAAGATGGTGATGAGCCGCCTTCTTGAACTGCTGCAGTCCGTGTGGTGAAGGTTTTCCCACAGTGCTGTTAGGTAGGAAGTTCCAGGATTTTGACCCAGCGACGATGAAGGATCGGCGATATACTTCTAAGTCAGGATGATGTGTGACTTGGAGGGGAACCTGGAGGTGGTGGTGTTCCCATGTGTCTACTGCCCTTGTCCTTCTAGGTGGAAGAGATTGCGGGTTTGGGAGGTGCTGCCGAAGAAGCCTTGGTGCGTTGCTGCAGTGCATCTTGTAGATGGTACACACTGCAGCCATGGTACGCCAGTGGTGGAGGGAGTGAATGTTTAAGGTGGTAGAGGGGGTGCCAATCAAGCGGGCTGCTGTGTCCTGGATGGTGTCGAGCTTCTTGAGTGTTGTTGGAGCTGCACTCATCCAGGCAAATTGAGAGTATTCCATCACACTCCTTACTTGTGCCTTGTAGATGGTAGAAAGGCTTTGGGGAGTCAGGAGGTGAGACACTCGCCGCAGAATACCTAGCCTCTGACCTGTTCTTGTTGCCACAGTATTTATGTGGCTGGTCCAGTTAAGTTTCTAGTCAATGGTGACCCCCAAGATGTTGATGGTGGGGGATTCGGTGATGTTAATGCCATTGAATGTCAAGGGGTGGTGTTTAGACTCTCGCTTGTTGGAGATAGTCATTGCCTGGCACTTCTGTGGCACGAATGTTACCTGCCACTTATCAGCCCAAGCCTGAACATCGTCCAGGTCTTGTTGCATGTGGGCATGGATGGCTTCATTATCTGAGGAGTTGTGAATGGCGCTGAACACTGTGCAGTCATCAGCGAACATCCCCATTTCTGACCTTATGTTGGAGGGAAGGTCATTGATGAAGCAGCTGAAGATGGTTGGGCCTAGGACACTGTCCTGAGGAACTCCTGCAGCAATGATTGACCTTCAATCACCACAACCATCTTCCTTTGTGCTAGGTATGACTCCAGCCAGTGGAGAGTTCACCCCCCCGCCGATTCCCATTTACTAGGGCTCCTTCATGCCCCGGTCAAATGCTGCCTTGATGTCAAGGGCAGTCACTCTCACCTCACCTCAACTCTGGAATTCAGCTCCTTTGTCCATGTTTGGACCAAGGCTGTAATGAGGTCGGCAGCCGAGTGGTCTTGGCGGAACCCAAACTGGGCATCAGTGAGCAGGTTATTGGTGAGTAAGTGCCGCTTGATAGCACTGCCGATGACACCTTCCATCACTTTGCTGATGATGGAGAGTAGACTGATGGGGCAGTAATTGGCCGGATTGGATTTGTCCTGCTTTTTGTGGACAGGACACACCTGCGCAGTTTTCCACATTGTCGGATAGATGCCAGTGTTGTAGCTATACTGGAACAGCTTGGCTAGAGGCGCAGCTAGTTCTGGAGCACAAGTTGATAGCCGGGATGTTGTCAGGGCCCATAGCCTTTGCTGTATCCAGTGCGCTCAGCTGTTTCTTGATATCACGTGGAGTGAATCCAATTGGCTGAAGACTGGCTTCTGTGATGGTGGGGACCGCAGGAGGAGGCCGATATGGATCATCCACTTGGCACTTCTGGCTGCAAACGCTTCAGTCTTGTCTTTTGCACTCTCGTGCTGGGCTCCACCATCATTGAGGATGGGGATATTCATGGAGCCTCCTCCTCCTGTTAGTTGTTTAATGGTCCACCACCATTCACGACTGGATGTGGCAGGACTGCAGAGCTTTGATCTGATCAATTGATTGTGGGATCGCTTAGCCCTGTCTATAGCATGCTGCCTCTGCTTTTTAGCATGCATGTAGTCCTGTGTTGCAGCTTCCCCAGGTTGGCACCTCATTTTTAGGTAGGCCTGGTGCTGTTCCTGCCATGCTCTTCTACTCTCCTTATTGAACCAGGGTTGGTCCCCTGGCTTGATGGTAATGGTAGAGAGATATGCTGGGCCATAAAGTTACAGATTGTGGTGGGATACAATTCTGCTGCTGCCCCACAGCACCTCATGGATGTCCAGTTTTGAGCTGCTAGAATCTATCCCATTTAGCACAGTGGTAGTGCCACACAACACAATGGAGGGTGTCCTCAGTGTGAAGACAGGACTTTGTCTCCACAATGACTGTGTGGTGGTCACTGCTACCATGGACAGATGCATCTGCAATTGGTGAGGACAAGGTCAAGCAGGTTTATCCCTCGTGTTGGTTCGCTCACCACCTGTCGCAGGCCCAGACTGGCAGCTATGTCCTTCAAGACTTGGCCAGTAGTGGTGCTACCAAGCCACTCTTTGAAGTCCCCCACCCAGAGTATATTCTGCACCCTTGCTACTCAACATGGTGGAGTACTAATTCATCAGCTGAGGGCAGGAAGTAGGTTGTAATCAGCAGGAGTTTCCTTGACCTGAAGTCATGAGACTTCATGGGGCCTTGAGTCAAGGTTAAGGACTCCCAGAGCCACTCCTTCCCAACTGGATATCACTGTGCCACCACCCCACCAGCAGGACATACCTAGGTGATGGAAGAATTTGGGACATTGGCTGAAAGGTATCAATTCTGTGAGTATGACTATGTCAGGCTGTTGCCACTTCAGAGTCAACCACATTACTGTGGGTCTGGAATCACATATAGACCAGACCAATTAAGGCAGATTTCCTTTCCTAAAGGACATTAGTGAATCAGATGGGTTTTTACGACAATCTGATAGTTTCATGGTTACCATTACTGATACCAGTAATTATTCCATATTTATTTAATTAACTGAATTTTAAATTCCCCATGATGGGATTTGAACTCATGCCTCTGGATCATTAGTCCAGGCCTCTGGATTATTAGCCCAGTGACAATACCACTACGCTACCGTTCCAATTATACACATAACTCATTCTCCTTGCCAGTTCAGGACTAGGTAGGAAATTCTGTCTAAGGTTTTGACAAGACAAATTATACGTTTGATTGATAAAATGATAAGCATCCTGAAGATATGAGAGATCTGATTGAAAAAACAGGCCTTTTTTACTTCACATAATCGTGTAGATCAGTAAACCAGGGTGGTGACTGGTGCCAAGAAATTCACAATGGTTACCAATGGGAGTTACTGTCAGCTTCTAAGACAAAATTCCCACTGCCCAAATAGTTTCCTTTCCTGATAAGATGCGCTTTTACAAATGTCCTTAAATTCACAATCTCAGGTGCATCTCAAAATGGTCTTTGGTAACTTGTTCCTTGAAGGTGTATAACATTTTCAGGCCATAACACTAATATGGCATTGACCAATGACCATTTCACTCTAGGGAGGATTACTTTGACTTTGTGAGGTAGTGTAAAATGGGTGATAGAGAATCGGCAGCCTTCAATGCCAGACTTCAATGGAAATAAAAATTGAGAGAGATGTAAAACGGGTGGCAATTTGCTATCACCTATTTTACACTATTGCACAAAGTCAAAATTACCCTGACGTTATTTCACCAAACCCAGTTTATTACATAATACTACTGCCAATGATCTTTCACTTTACTGATTTGGCTGTTCATGATTCTGTTTTTAAAGGACATTGTTACATGATAAAGTTTCCTGCACAACACCGTGCAAGTTTACAAATGGAAGTACTGTATATGTACGACACTGTATAACAGGCTTCACCTGGCTGCTTCAATTCTTTATGCAACAATGGCCCTCTACATTTAAGCATAGTGCTAAGTATATATAACACATTAGTAAAATCGTGCAAAGCTAAATTTTATTCATACTTTGATTTGTTCATGCAAAATTAACATATGGAATGGTGTAGTCATATTAAAAGGCAGTTTACGTTTGAAGTGTAGCTTAAAGGCAGAATATGGTAAGTTTTATAGTTTAGGATGTGAGCTCATGCTTTTTTACTAGAGAAGACTGCTTATCAGTTAAAATCTTGCGATTAGAACTGATTGCCTTGAATTTGAATGTTAACAAAATAATAAGTAATCAGGTGTCAGTTGGTTCCTATCAGCAACAACAACAAAAATGAAGAATGAAGAAATCTGGGGTGAGGAGTGAGCACCAGCAGCAAGCAGCTGTCACCTTCATACCTAAAGAACAGAGGGACGTTTAATGAGGGAAAAGCAGAGATCACAAAGCTGAAAAAATAAATTGCTAATGAAGCTACAATTGGAATTCATTCTGGACTTCTGGTGAGAAAAGAAGATTAAAATAAAACTAACATTGACCTAAATTTAGAGAATGAAATCCTGTGACACATTATAAAAAGCATATTTCTGTCACCCATAAACCTTAGCTTGTTACATCAAATAAGATCATTATATAATTCATTTAGTATAAATAATGAAGGCAAAAAAAATCTCAAAATAAGCCTAAAGAATATAGCAAAAGCTCAAATTTCAAAGTTATTTAAACTGCACAGGTGATGACACTAATTTCTATTCCTAGATTCCACATTTCAAATATTTTAATATGCATCATATTTGCTGCAATTCATTCTGCAGGAATCTTACCTCATTAAAGATTCTCTCCCTACCCTTACAATTGAATCTGGGACAAATAACTTACTCACAATGTTCTAAAGAGGAAACTCGTCCTTAATTGGAAATGCAGAGGAGCTTAAAAGTTCTTTGCTTAGTGTTAGTCATGGATTCAGGACATAGTGATGGTGGTAGCAGAAACTGAATATAATCCATTTGTTATATTTTCCCCGTTTTTACATTTTAAACCTTTTTAGTGCATCTTTAAAAGTCTCGTTATAATAACTCTAGTGTTACTGAAGTGGATTGGAACAGGAATTCTGAGCTCGGCCCACCACAATGCCAGCCACTGAGGTTGCTCATTTTCAAATGTTGGCTGTCCTGGGCGATGGTGAAAGCGTTTCGTTGTAGCGTTACTTCATGTGTGTTAAGGGGCATGGGTTAAAACATTGGATTTCTGCATTTTCATCTCCTTGGCATAGCTGAAATTGCACCATAATGGAGCATATTCACCTATATTTTGGAAGTAGTGCAGTGGGCTGGGCCAGGCTGGGTGGAAGCCTAATGATGAGACAGCTCAGGGCACAACAAGTTAAGATTGTATAAAGCAGCTCCAAACATGATCTGTGTTTTGCTCTATTCCAAGCCACCATTTATAACGTTACTGTTGTCCTCGACTGGACTGGAGCTCCAGTGCATTCAACAGAGGAGCTCAGGTGTCACGATGAGCCTCATGTAAGAATTTATTTCCTGCTCTATATAATAATCCTTCCAACTGCAGCTGTTGCTCAATACCATCTTACCTGAAGCCTACATCTTTTTTTGTGATCAACTGTATGGCTTTATGTTTTCATTCTACTATGCGAATCATTCCAATGGACACAAAAATGAGTAAACGGATGAAGTGATTTTCTGCGTCATTCCTCTTCCTACAAACACCAATATGCCAGGTCTCAGCTGGCATCTCCAGTAAACATTTCTGTTCCCGTCAATACAGACATAAACTTTTAAAGAAGGATACAGTCTTCAAATAAAGTTACTTATATATATCTTTATTTATTTACTCATTCATACCTTTAAATTATGATAATGACTGCAGCACACCCTGGCACTGTTTTCCCCAGATCGACATCTGAGTGTAGTCATGCTGTAGCTGTGACACTTTTTTCTGTTGAAACATGGAATAGGTGTTTAATCATTAGAAAGCAAACAACTTTTTTCCATTTCTGAGTAATAAACTG
This sequence comes from Somniosus microcephalus, assembly GCF_052327205.1. Classification (NCBI taxonomy): domain Eukaryota; kingdom Metazoa; phylum Chordata; class Chondrichthyes; order Squaliformes; family Somniosidae; genus Somniosus; species Somniosus microcephalus. The sequence continues at coordinate 64,173,584 of NC_140994.1, forward strand.
GGTTTCCTGTGTTTTTTTGTTAAATCTACATTTGTATTCTGAAAAATATCAAATATCACAGAAACAAGAGTCCAATATAAGAGTCACTCACTAGGGGTGCACTTATATTAAAACTTTGATGCTGCTGCAAAACATTGCGAGACCCCTATAAAAGGCCATCTTTTGGGTAGTCCCCTTGGGTTCAGCATCTTATGGAGTATAACTCCAGTGCAGTGTCACACCTGGTTTCAGCAATCCTCAGCAGACTATTGGTGTCATCTATTTATATAACAAAAGCTTAGAATAAATCTTCTTTCACGTGGTAAAACATTATTCTATCAGGAGCTGGTTGATCGAGCATTACTCACGGCCAGTTTGAGAAGCACAAAATAAAGAATAGTGACCTGCCACCTATGTACTGATTAAATGTGAATTTATGGTAATTTTGAACTTCATATTCCTATCAATAACAAGCAAGCACACTGTCGCCCAGTCATAATTCCTTCCTCTGTTTCAATGCAGACAAAAATAATTACTTTTACTTGTACTTCCTGCAATTTAGTATACTGTATTCACTGCTCACGATGTGGTCTCCTCTACATTGGGGAGACCAAACGCAGATTGGGTGGCCATTTTGCGGAACACCTCCATTCAGTCCGTAAGGGGGACCCCGAGCTCCCAGTGGCCTGTTACTTTAATTCACCGCCCCATTCCCACTCAGACCTCACCGTCCTCGGCCTCTTGCATTGTTCCACGGAAGCTCAGCGTAAGCTCGAGGAACAGCACCTCATCTTTCAATTAGGCACTCTACAGCCCTCTGGGCTCAACATAGAGTTCAACAATTTCAGATCATAACCCCAACCCCTATCATATATATTTTCTCTTTTTTTTTAATCCACACTTTCGTCTGAGCTTTTTTTCTTCCCTCCCACATGGCAGCTGTCCTTCATTCTGCCAGCGCCATTCACACTTCATCCAGAGCCATCCTTTATTCCTTGAATATCTCTTAATGTCTCTCAAAGTCTCTTAATGTCTCTTAATCTCTCCTGCTTTCTATCCTGTCGCTGACCTTCCCTTTTGTTCTTTCATCTCCCCGCCCCCCTTTTCTCAGCCCCTACATGCTTTAAAATCTATCCCTTTTCCTGTTTTTTTCCAGTTCTGATGAAAGGTCTTCGACCTGAAACGTTAACTCTGTTTCTCTCTCCACGGATGCTGCCTGGCCTGCTGAGTTTTTCCAGCATTTTCTGTTGTTATTGAGGATGTTTATGAAGTGTTTTGATGATGATTTTAGACATTGGGGATAATTTTAACCTAAAAAAAACGGGTGGGTTTGGGGCGTGGGGATAGTTAAATTGTTAAAAATCAGATTCCCGACCTGAACGCACCTCCAACCCGCCCACTTCCGGGTTTAATAGAGATGGGACGGGAAGCAGGATGGGAGTGGGCAGCCAAACCGCTGCCAGGAGGCGGGACATCAATTTAAATATTGCAATAAGGCTGGAAGTGTTGAGATACCGCGGCAAATGTGGGAGTCGAGACCAGAGCTATTGAAAACTCAACTGCTTTATTCCAACCACATGACAAACAGGAACTAGAAAAGCCCGCGCATCCACTTAAATACTTCCCAGACAGGAAGTGCTCCTGGCAGCCTGTCCCTGCGGGAAACAAGTTGCTGGAGGAAAGGGCCCCCGGCTGGGGGCTTCTGCTTAGACTGTCTGTGCCGCCGTGAGCGGATTATGTCCAGTGGTGGCGTGTCGCCACAGAGCTCCCCCCAGAATCCGCTTAGGAGGAGTGGACGAGTCGTGACGGTGGTCTAATGGTTCTGCCGCAGCGGCTCTGAGTGGTCGCCGGTCTGGTTGGTTGGGTCGGGCGGTTCGCCGCCGGCTGTGCTGGCTTGCCGGGGGGACGGCCTCTAGTTGGCGGCTGGGCCACGGGGACCTGTTCCCCTGGTTCTGTGTGTGCTGGTTTGAGCCGGTCGATTGAGACTGTCTCGACCCTGTCGCCGAGTCGCAGCTTGAAGACCTTGTCCCCGGATTGTAGTACCTCGTACGGACCGTCGTACGGGGGTCGCAGGGGCCCACGGTGCGCGTCGTGTCGCACAAAGACGAAGCGCGCCTGCTGTAAATTTGGCGGGACGTGAGGTGTGAGTTCACCGTGTCGGTTGACCGGAAGTGGGGCGAACTGCTGAGCGGAAGAGAAAGAGTCGAGCCGCTGCTGTTCGGACGACCAAGGCTTGGTAGGCTCCGGAAGGAATTCGCCTGGGACGCGCAGCGGTTGTCCGTAGACTAACTCCGCTGCCGAGGACTGGAGGTCTTCCTTGACCGCGGTGCGTAGGCCGAGTAGCACCCACGGTAGGCGGTCAGTCCAGGTACTGTCCTGCAGGCCGGCGCGGAGTGAGGCCTTGAGTGACCTGTGGAAGCGTTCACAAAGTCCGTTGGCCTGCGGGTGGTACGCCATGGTGCGGTGGAGCGTCACCCCGAGGTTGCGTGCTGTGGCCGTCCAGAGTTCGGAGGTGAACTGGGCGCCTCTGTCGGAGGTTATGTCGGCCGGTACGCCGAACCTCGCAACCCAGGTGTTAACGAACGCCCTGGAGATGTCGGCTGTGGTGGTGGACGTCAGCGGCACTGCCTCAGGCCAGCGTGTGTAGCGGTCGACCATCGTGAGGAGATAAGTTTGGCCTTGCGATGGCGGCAGGGGACCGACGATGTCGACGTGTACGTGGTTGAAGCGGCGGCTGGGTACCTCGAAGTCTCCCAGGGGTGCTTTGGTGTGCAGCTGTACCTTAGCCCGTTGGCAGGCGAGGCAGGAGGTGGCCCAAGTCCGAACATCTCTGCTGAGGCCGCGCCAGACGAAGCGCTTGGAGAGGAGTTTGACGGATGCGCGGGAACCCGGGTGAGAGAGCCCGTGGAGCGCGTCGAAGACGCGGCGGCGCCAGGTCTCAGGGACGACCGGCCTGGGTTGGCCGAGTGAGACGTCGCACGTGACTGCCGTGGCTTCGGGCCCATGTGCGACCTTGGCTAGGCGTAGCCCTGGCAGGCTGGTAGCCGCCGAGAGGAGGTCTGGGTCCGTGAGCTGGGCCGCTGCTAGTTGTGCGTAGTCGACCGCGAGGTGATTCGCACAGACGGCGGGACGGGAAAGGCAGCCGGCGACCACGTTGTCTCTACCGGAGACGTGCTGAATGTCCGTAGTAAACTCGGAGACGGCCGCGAGCTGGCGTTGCTGCCTAGCGGACCAGGGTTCGGTGTGCTTGGCCATCGCGTATGTGAGTGGCTTGTGGTCCACATACGCAGTGAAGGGGCGGCCTTCCAGGAGGAACCTGAAATGGCGGACCGACAGGTGGAGTGCAAGAAGCTCGCGGTCGAAAGTGGAGTATTTGACCTCCAGGGGGCGCAGTTGGCGGCTGTAGAAGGCAAGTGGCTGCCACGCGCCATTGACCCACTGCTCGAACACGGCCCCGACCGCGTGGTCGGAGGCGTCGGTGGTGAGCGCGACCCGGGCATCGGCCCTCGGGTGCGCGAGCAGAGTGGCGTCGGCGAGCGCGTTTTTGGTGGCGTCGAAGGCGGCTGCCGTGTCAGTGGTCCAGGCTATGTCCATCTTGCCGGATTTTCCTCGGAGGGAGTCGTATAGGGGCTTCATGAGGGCTGCGGCTCTGGGGATGAACCTGTTGTAGAAGTTCACCATCCCGAGGAACTCCTGGAGGCCCTTGATGGTTGTGGGGCGGGGGAATTGCTGGACGGCCTGCACCTTGTTGGGCAGGGGGACGGCCCCAGCAGGGGTGATGTGGTGACCGAGAAAATCGATCTCGGTTAGGCCGAATTGGCACTTCGCCGGGCTGAGGATGAGCCCGTGTTGGGCTAGGCGCCCGAACAGGATGCGAAGGTGTTCGAGGTGTTCCTGTTTGGAGGAGCTGGCCACGAGAATGTCGTCTAGATAGACGAATAGGAAGTTCAGGTCCCGGAGGACTGAGTCCATAAGGCGCTGGAAAGCCTGTGCTGCATTCTTGAGGCCGAAGGGCATCCTCAGGAACTCGAACAGGCCGAATGGGGTGATGACGGCCGTTTTGGGGATGTCCGCGGGGTGTACGGGGACTTGGTGGTAACCGCACAGCAGGTCGACTTTGGAAAAGACGGTTCGTCCGGCCAGTCGGGCCGAGAAGTCCTGGATGTGTGGCACCGGGTATCGATCGGGGGTGGTGGCGTCGTTGAGGTGGCGGTAGTCCCCGCAAGGGCGTCAGCCTCCGCCGGGCTTGGGGGCGATGTGGAGGGGCGAGGCCCAAGGGCTGCTGGAGCGGCGGATGATGCCGAGTTGTTCCATGTTGGTGAACTCGGCCCGCGCGATTTCCAGCTTGGCCGGGTTGAGTCTGCGGGCGTGGGCAGAAACTGGGGGGCTGGTGGTGGGGATATAGTGTTCCACACCGTGCTTGGCGGCTTTGGCCGAAAAGGTCGGGTTAGTGAGGGCGGGAAACTCAGCTAGGAGTGCCGAGTAGTCGTCCGTGGCTCTGGCGAGGCAGTGGGTCGTCAGGCCGGCCGAACGGGCCGGGGTAAAGGCGCCGGGGATGGGGGCCATAGTGTTGATGTCGACGAGGCGGTGCCTCAGAATGTCGACAAGGAGGCCGTGGGCGCGTAGGAAGCCGGCGCCGATGAGTGGGCAGAGGACCTTGGCTGTGAGGAACTCCCAGCAGTAGCGGCGGCCCGCGAGGTCGAGCGTGACCATGCGGGTGCCATATGTGCGGATTTCAGAGCCATTGGCTGCAGCCAGTGTGATACCCCGTGTGCCGCGTTGGATCTCGAGGGCGGAGGCGGGGGTGATGCTGTGCTGGGCCCCTGTGTCGCACAGAAATCGGCGGTTGGTTCTGTCGTCAGTGACGTACAGTAGGGGCTCCTTCTGCCCCGCGGCCATCGCGGGGGCCGGTGCGGGGGGGGGTTTGAAGGTACACGGTGGCGTGCAGCGTTGAGCCCTAGCGCCAAAACGGGTGTGGTAGTAGCAGTGACCCGGAGTGGTAGGGCGGCCGGGCCTAGCGGCCCGGGGAGACCGCGTGGTCGTTGCCGTGAGGTCGGGCGCGACGTCGCGAGCGGCCTGTGCAGAGAGCAGTCGGTCGGCCTTTTCGGCTATATCATTCAGGTCCGTGGAGTCAGACTCCACAATGAGCGGGCGGATGCTGGCGGGGAGCTGCCGAATGAAAAGCGTGCGAAAAAGGGCGCCGGGATTTTTGTCGTCTGAGAGGGACAGCATGTGGGAAAGCAGGTCTGATGGTGAAGCGTCACCAAGGCCGGGGAGGTCCAGGAGTTGGCAGTGGCGCTGGTAAGCGGACGTTTGAAATTTTTTAAGTAGCGCAGCCTTCAGATGTTCGTACTTGCCCTCCGTTGGTGGATTCTGCAGCGCTGCCCAAACCTTGGGGACTGTAGCATAGGTGAGCGAGGCGACGAGGTAGTCGTACTTCGTGGCGTCGACTGTAATGCCTTTCAGCCGGAATCTGGACTCAGCTTGAACGAACCAGGCTTCGGCGAGGTTCTCCCAAAAGTCTGGTAATTTAACCGTGACTGCGTTTGTATCCGCCATGCTAGCTTAGGATTCGTCCTGAGCGTCAGGGTCACCAGTGTTGAGATACCGCGGCAAACGTGGGAGTTGAGACCAGAGCTATTGAAAACTCAACTGCTTTATTCCAACCACATGACAAACAGGAACTAGAAAAGCCCGCGCATCCACTTAAATACTTCCCAGACAGGAAGTGCTCCTGGCAGCCTGTCCCTGCGGGAAACAAGTTGCTGGAGGAAAGGGCCCCCGGCTGGGGGCTTCTGCTTAGACTGTCTGTGCCGCCGTGAGCGGATTATGTCCAGTGGTGGCGTGTCGCCACAGAATCCTCTTTTTAACCTCCATTCTGTTTTTAACTGCATGTGAATGGGTTTTACACAATTCGTGAAACCCGGCAGTTACAGCAAGGCAAGGACTGCTGGATCCAGGAGGTAAGTGCCTTTACACCTACCTCCTGGATCCAGGGTCCCTCCCTAACCCAACCCCTGCGATCGGAGACTCCCCCACGAGGCCTCCGATTGCCTTCCCGGATCATCCTGAGGCCGGCCACCATCCTCTGGTGGCCGGCTCCGATCTGGCTGGCTGCAGGCAGGAAACCGAGCCCTCGCATGCAAATCAGGCCCTGCTGTTAAAGTCGGGTTTCCCAACTGCCTCAGAGAGCCCCCCGCCCCAACCCGCCTTTCTCCTTAAAATCCAGCACATTGTCTCTAGAGTCAGTCAACCCAGCCAAGCCTGGGCCATGATGAATAGCCATTCCCACCGTCCAGGGCCCCAAACACGCCTTCCAGGTGAAACAGCGATTTACTTGTACTTGAAATTTAGTATACTGTATTCGCTGCTCACAATGCGGTCTCCTCTACATTGGGAAGACCAAATGCAGATTGGGTGACCACTTTGAGGAACACCTCCATTCAGTCCACAAGAGTGACCCCGAGCTTCCAGTTGCCTGTCACTTTAATTCTCCACTCCACTCCCACTCTGTCCTTTCGGTTTTCGGCCTCTTACACTGTTCCAACAAAGCTCAATGGAAGCTTGAGGAACAGCACCTCATCTTTTGATTAGGCACTTTACAGTCTTTTGGACTCAACATTGAGTTCAACAATTTCAGACCGTAACCTCTGCCCCCATTTCTTCAGATGGCAGCTGTTGATGATTCTGCTGTTCCCATTTACACCTCTTCTAGACTCGTCTTTTGTTTCTTTACTTGTCCCATTACCATCTCCTTTTGCTTTGTACAATCATAACTTTTGTCATTTAATTACTCCTGCCTTCCACCTTATCACAGGCCTTACCTTTTGTTCTTTCCTCCCCTCCCCCTTTCCCTGCCCCTATACCTGCTTAAAATCGGTTACATCTCTAACTTTTTCCCGTTCTGACAAAAGGTCATCGACCTGAAACGTTGGGCAGAATTTTGCTGGCGCTCAGAGTGCAGGTTTGGAAGCGGGTTTGCTGTCAAAATCAAAATGATTGACAGTGGGTTGGGAACCCACTCTGAACCCGCCACCATGTAAGTTTCCAGAGTGTCAGGTCTGCGATTTCAGAACAGACCCAACACCAAGTGGCGGGGGAGGCATTTAAGATACTTAACTGCTTGTTAACTAATCTTTTGCCAGCCTTTTTCTATTTTACCACTTTTTTAACAGGGTTCACGTCGTTCGGAGATCACGTCAGGTAAGTAGGTCGGGTTCTCTCTGTCTCCCCATTGCTGTGAATAGGTGACAGCTGCAAAAATGGTATGAAAGCTACCATTTCACAGCTGGTCACTGTCCAATGTCAAAAGCTTGAGCCTTCAGGACTTGGAAGACACTTTTGAGCTGTATGCAGTTTGGAAGTGTTTGGAGTAAACTCTCTATCCACTGTCACCTCCTTGGAGCAAGCTCTCTCACCATTGATAGATCGCTTCTGTCATCTCAACTTCAGCTGCCATCTATTCCAGCAACATCGGTGCCCTTGAAAAAATCTCACCTTGGTCCTCTGAATCCCTCCACAATCAGTCCCAACACCAACATTACCAGGCATACCAACATCACCAACAACACCAACCTTCTCCGCATTCACCTGATGCTGCACAAGAGATCAGCACCCGACAACATTGCTGGCATCACCATGGCCATATTTACTTCACTTCACGCTGTACACCCTGGCTGCCACATGATGTATCAGGTTAACACCACCCCACACCAGCACCGTAAAGCGTCCCTTCAATGTCCAAGCCATTCCTTTCACACTCATCAACTTTGCGGGGGTACCGTTATGTCTCACCATTCACTGCAACTTACTAAGACACTTCCAAAGGTGAGCACAGATCTGTACAATAAGGCAAAGTGTTGAAAATAAACATTTCCATGTTTAACAACACATTATCAGAAAACTTACATGAACATTGCATAAAACACCCAAGTGCCTACCCTTGTGTGTTGTTAGATAGTATGCTTGCAGTAGGATGAGGGTGAGTGTGAGGGGTGGCTATTGAGATGGGGAAGTGATAATGTAGATAGAGAGGAATGGGTGGAGGTGCAAGGTAAGTTGGTATGAGTAAAGATGTGCAGGAGTAGGGTAGGGAAGGCAGAGTTATGGTGATGTGATGAGTGTCACAGCAGGATGAGGTTGAGTGTGGCTTTGTAGTAACATTTTGTGATCTACTGAGATATCGAAAGGTTGGCGCCACTGCAGCCAGGTCCTCCTGACAACATCCCTGCTTTTGCCCTCCTGTGCAATGTGCAACCAGGTTGCGTTGGTGTCCTGGGGAGGTCTCTTCCACTCTTGGAAGGGAAGAGGACCTCCCTGCATGCTGTGACTCCCTCCATAAGCATATGGAGGGAGTCATGCGAGAGCTTGGGTGCAGCCGTGCACCTCTGTGCAGTACTTGTCAGTGTTTGTGCACCTCAATGCTATAGAACACTGACAGCACAACTGTCAAAATGAATGCAGCCGTGGTCCCTTTAAGGAAACTGGCTGATGACGCGTCATCACGCCATCAGACCTGCTTCCTTTTAATTGGCCGGCAACCCCGTAGGGCGGGCTTAACAAACCCAATTAATGGAAAATTCTTTTTGCAGAGCGGCTGCAGCCGGGAACAGGACTGGAACCCGCCAACCACCTCTCCCACCACGATCCCGCCTCCGCTGGCGAAATCACAGCCGTTGACTCTGTTTCTCTCTCCACAGATGCTGCCTGACTTGCTGAGTATTGCCAGCATTTTCTGTTTTTATTTCAGATTTCCAGCATCCGCAATATTTTGCTTTTGTATTGGTGAATAACCATCTGTTTCGTGCTGGTCATCGGAGGCTCAACAGTCGGAGAAACCTCCCGGGTCAGTGGTATGTTATTGACAGTTGCAGCAAGAACTGCAAATCCACCATGGGAAGTCAAAAGAAACAAAAAGAAATAGATCAGAAATAGTCCAGGCTCAATCTTTAGTCTGTGCTGATTTAGCTGGAATACTGGTAGGACTGGAATCTTAAGCAAGTTTTTTTTAAAGTGGTCAGTAAATTATATCTTTGAGTGTCAGTAAAGTGTGTAATTTTTTATATTGATGGTCAAACCACCATCACATCTAGGCTGCAGAAGGCCTATAGTAAACATCATAAATTACACTCCGGGTCCTGAAATACCTCGAGCAATGCCACCAGAGATCTATTAATGAGAATATGTTTATTCTCGTTTTCAAATCTGTGTTTGCTAGTTATATATCTTTTACTTTTAAGGTATTAAAACACACAAGACGATAAGGTTGTTTAATCAGTGTTTCGGCTCTAGCAAGCATTAGCAGCTAGAATGTAGACAGTAGACATAGGCTAAGAGGAGACTTAATAGAGGTTTGTAAAATGATGAAGGACAGACAGAATTAATAGGGAAGGACTATTTCTTCTGGTTGAGGAGTCAGTAATGGGGGTTCACTAGTTTAAAATCATCCCTAACAGTAAGGAGAGAGGTTAGGAAAAATGTATTTCTGCAGAGGGTTATTGGAGCATAGAATTCTTTGCCACAGAGACAGGCTGAGGCAAAAACCATTGCATCTTTTAAGAGAACATTGTATAAATATTTGAAGCAGAGAAAGATACAGAGCTATGAAGAGAGAGTAGGGCAGGGAGATTAGTTTTGGATTGCATTAGCAAAGAGCATGGCTTCCTTCTGTGCTGTAAACTTCTATAGTTATGTTTCTTTTTAATATAAAACCATTGATTTTTCATTTTCTACCAGACATTAGGGAGAAACAATACAAAATATAAACAAGGTCTATTTTGTGCAGAAAAGGGAGCAATCAAAAAAACTTTCATTTGTCCTATAATTTTGTGTTTAAACCTGCTTTTCTGTCATTAATGGGACCGGATTCCATTTTAACATTATTTTTAAATTAGGAAATAATAGAGATGTAGTCCACAGATATGGAATTTGTTGAAAAATCAGGAGAGGCTTATCCTCTCTATCTAGATGTGATCAGCATGGCAAGTGGAGAGAGGGAGGAATTTAAATTGCATTATTATTGCTCTATTTTTTGTAATTGCAATGGGCATTAATGACCATTGCCTCAGACAAATGTCATCGAGTCTGATTATTTTACAGCTACACATGTGTAAAATGTTTTTCGCTTCAAATATAAATTTTTTGACAGCTTTAGAAATCCTTGTGCATTTCACCTCAGAATGGGTGGACGTGGGTTAATCCTTTTACTTCCCACATGATATATTCCCCAGCTCAGTGAAGCTGTCAGCACATTAAAAATCTTTCCCACAGGAAGGGGAAATCAGAAGGAATGTTAGCTGGCACCATTTTCACGCAGAGTCGAATGGTAGATTCCAGCTTGATTGTGGCCGGCCAAGGAATAGATCACCTGCCCACATGGCTGTTTGGGGAGAGAACAATAACAAACAAAAAATGTATGAAAAGCACAATTCTTATGATCAATTGAATGCAGTTATAAAACTGAGTTCAACAGAAGAAGGAATCTTATTTTCTATGCCGATAATGGATACCTGGGAGTGAGCTACAAAGCAATAGCATACTTCAATAGTTTGGAAGATATATTTTAGGAACTTTATTCAAGCCACTTCAGTGTGTTACAGCTGTGAGCTCATTCAAAGACTGTTTTATATTCTTTATAATCAGAACATACTCCTGTGTTTTTTTGTTAATTACTGAGTATTTATCCTGTTTGAGATTTACCAATGAAGATGCTGCCTTCTGCTATCGCAACCCATGTCTCTCATATTGCTGCTAACCAGCATCTTTATCAACTTCCAAACCACTGAAGTATGTGGTTTCCCTGCATAAATTTGCCTTATGTGATGAGAAGAAGGGTTTTTCATTCTACATTTGGTCACATTTGTAGTAGCATCAGCTAACAGGAAGTGTTTGTTTTACTGAAAAATTATGCACTCTCTTTTAATGGGTTAACATTCTTATACTTATTTATTGCATTTTAATAAATAAATATTTCATTTTGACTGTCCAACAACTACGTTATAAAATTATCATTTATAGTGTATTTTGCTGCAATTTTTAATATGGTTTTAACTGAGAAACCAAGGTGAGAACTAAGGTCAGTCGTGCAGGACATCCGCACAATTGGAAACAATAAATGAGGAACGATCGTTTACTGTAACACAAAACATAGCCACTTGGTGGCCCTGTCTACCTGGACAAGCAATAGTCTCACAAAAGGAAAAAGCTCTATGGAATAAAGGGGGAGAAATTGGGTGAGTAGCGCCACCTGTTAGCACCTAAAGAGGCAGTCAGTGGCTGTAGCGCCACTGGCTGCGTCTCCCGCGATATTCAGTAGGGGCGCTAATGGTGGCGTTAGACATTTGCGCTGCGCCGCCACCGATGACGTCATCGGTGTGCGCAGCACCCCATTCATGCCCCGTTCGCGATATTTGGTAGCGAACGCCGCAGTTGCGCCGCTCGCTACCCGCGCCCGGTTCACGGGGCCTTACTGTGCCGGCAGTGGCGCAAGTTAAGGTGGAGGTGCGGGGCGGCCGCCTGCCAGCACCTCCGTCCCCGACCTCCTAACCACCCCCCCCCCCCCCCGCGGCAATGCCGGCTGTTTCCCGAGAGCCCGGCACTTCTCCTTGGTGCCGGGCTCATTTGCCGGCACTCGCAAGCGGGGATCGCGCTGTTGCAGGCACCTCCCCCTTAACAGTGGGAGGAAGGCCTGCAGTACCGCAGCGTGCCATGCTGCAACGTGTGGCGCTGCGGCACGTTGCACTGCGATATTCAGTTTCAGCGCCCTAAGAGGGACGCGGAGCGCCTCGAGCCTCACCCCGTGTCCCTCGAGGAGCAATGAAACTGAATATCTGACGATTGCTAAAGCCTCGAACGCTGCGCTAAATCCTGCGCTCAGGCGACTTTTGCGCCACTTTGGCGCCCCAACCCAATTTCTAGGCCAAAATATTTTATGTCACAAGCGGGTATCTAAAGTGAGAGTTGGATTTATGCTATTCCGTACTTCCTCATTTACACACTTTAATCAGGTGGTGAAGCTGTTACTATGCATACAAAACACTGATTCCAATGCTAGCTATAATAATGGGTCTTAATTTGCCCAAATCTCACTATAAAATAATAAAAAAATGTTAAAGTGCTTTCTGCACTTATGATATGGCCGAATTAAAATTATATACCAAATCTCAATGGCCCGGAATTTGTGGTTGTAATGATGTCAGCATTCGCCATCATTACTCTGTAAAACTGACAGCAACTTCTGGAGTCTGCACATGTGCATTTAAACACGGAAATCCTGAAGTTACTGTCATTGACACCCTGCTCCTCCACAAGGTACGCTGTTGAAGTCTTCCAGATGGAATCAATTAGAAATCGCTGAATTGACGTGAACTTCCACTTTTTACATTCTATTCTCGCTGTAAAAACCCTTGAAAAAATTAAGCCCTGTTGAATAAGGTGTAACTGGGTTTTTAATGGTGTACCAAGTCATAATTACTGCTGAACAACCTTTGGCCCTGAAAAACTAATTTTATATTTGAGAAATGTCAAATTTCTCTATTCCGTGATAAAAATTCCATTTATTTTTTAAATATTTGTTTTTAATTTTAAGTTATGATATTTCAGCTTCTACCTTAATCTCACGTATATGTCCCAATCTTTATTTCACTTTCTGTAAGATTATAAAAAGTGAATAATAAAACCTGCTTGTTACTTCCTGGTTTGCTGTTTGCGAGAATTCTTCAATATGATTGGTTGCTTAGCATCACTGTTGCTGGACTCCAGAGATCCCCTATAGGTGACACCAGAATGAAATTAATGCCGGGAAAAATTTAATCTATGCCAAAGAGCCCACTAAAAGTTTGTGGCCAGCTTTCTTCGAGGTCAACAGCGAGCACCATCACTTCACCGCTGACCACAAAATCTGGGCCAATAAAACTCTACATTGACTTTACAATTATATTTGTAACATATTTATGGCATAATCAGAATACTGCCTATTTGGATAATGCATCCAGTGTTTATCTTGCAAATGAATAAGACTAACTAGAATTGCATACAATTACATAGAATCTACAGCATAGAAACAGGCCATTCAGCCCAACTGGTCTATGTCAGTGTTTATACTCCACACGAGCCTCCTCCCACTCTAATTACCTCTTCCCACCCTGCCCCCATATCTCTCTATCCCCTTCTCCCTCATACATGCATCAAGCCTCTCCTTAATGCATCAATGCCATCTGTTTCAACAACTCCATGTGGCAGTGAGTTCCACATTCTCACTACACTCTGTGTAAAGTATTTCCTTTTAAATGTTTTATTTGATCTGTTAGTGGCTATCTAATATTTATGCCCCCTTGTTCTGGACTCACCACAAGGAGAAACAGTTTCTCCACATCCACTCTATTGAACCCTTTCATAATTTTAAAGACCTTTATCGGGCCTCCTCTTAGTCTACTCTTTTCCAAAGAATAGAACCCCAGCTTGTTCAATCCTTCCTGATAGTTGCATCCTCTCAATTCTGGTAACAGCCTTGAAAATCTTTTCTGGACTTTCTCCAGTGCTTCAATATCCTTTTTCGTAATATGCAGACCAGAACAGCACACAGTACCCCAAGTATGATCTAACGAAGATTCCATATAAATTTAACATTACTTCCCTGCTTTCGTACTCTATCCCTCTGGAAGTGAACCGCAGTACTCGACATTTTTCTTGGCCTTATCAACTTGTGTTGTTACTTTTAGTGATTTTTGTATCTGTATTCCCAGATTGCTTTGCTCCTCTACCCCATTTAGTTTCTTACTTTCTAAGAAATAAATGGCCTTCTTATTCCTCCTAACAAAATGAACCACCTCACACTTCAGTATATTGAATTTCATTTGCCATTTATCTGCCCACTTGTAAGCCTGTTTTTATGTGCAGTCCTCCACATTATTAGCTATACCCCAATTTGGTATCACCTGAAAGTCTATGTTTACTATATCCACTACATTGCCCTAATCTGTTACTTCTTTAGGGAATTCAATAAGGTTGATTAAACATGACCTTCCTTTTAGAAGTCCATGTGAACAATTTTTTATGTTCTCTGTTACTAGATGTTTTGGTATTTGATCTTTAAGCAAAGATTCTGGTATCTTTCGTACCACTGACACTAAGGTAACTGGTCTATAGTTCCCTGGGTTTGTTCTATTTCCCTTTTTGAGGATAGGATTTACATTTGCTGTTCTATAGATACACACACACACACTAGTGCCTCTGCTATCTCATTACTAGTTTATTTGATTGTCCATAGGTGAAATCCGGGGCCTCCTTAAGTTAGGCTAGTTTGTCTAGAATCTCCTTTCTTTCTATCCTAACTGTTGTAATATCCCTCTTAACTTCTTCTACTGTTGTAATTTCCTCTCTCTTAGCCTCTTCAGTGAAAACTGAAGCAATGTATCTATTCAGTATTCCTGTCATTTCAGCATCTCCTGTGAGATTATCTTGCTCATCCCTTAGTGGCCCCACACCTATCTTAATTCTCCTTTTGTTACTTATGTGCTGTAAGAAATTGGAAGAAATAACTTGAGACAAAAAAGTCTCTTCAGACTGGTGTTAGGATAATTGGATAGATGCTTAGAATTTGCTGATGTTCTTGGTTCCCTGCGGATGTTATAACATTCTGCACCATGGCAGTGACCTTGCTTCCAGACTCGCTGTCTGCTGTTTGTGTGCTAGAAAGGTTGTTGACTGTATCTTTGATTTGGCCAATCGAGGCCCAATGCCTATGTTTCTTCCATTATTCTAATAACCATATTATAATGCTAAGTTAGGAGTTTGACTTTGTTTAACAAAGCTGCTTTAAAATGCATAAGTTAATTAAGTATAAGGACATAGAATAGAAAACATCTTTGGGAATTGAATGATTCATTCCATAGTACAATAGTCTGATGAACAGCGTGAACATAAATAACTGATAACAAGCAGCTACGAACATCTGAAGGCCGAGAATGGCTGAGAATGTCTGACTCCAAACTTGGGAGGATAAGCACGGGAGAGATAGTAGGAAATCATTTGAAAGTATAAACAGGAAAGACATGTGAAGGGGAGGGTTTTCATCCGAAAGTTGAGACAAAGAACTCGACATACCATTGGGCACCTTGGTTTAGGAAGAGCCCTTACAGGTTAGATAGTCCTGTCCATAATCTATGCTAGGACCACCCCTAAAAAGAGAATAAAAGTGATATCTAAAGAGCCTTTAACACAGACGATGAAGGGAAGAGCTGTTCGCACATGCCAGCCACCTGTCCGATCAGGACCAATACCAGCTGCTTGTCACGGTCGTATGTCTATCTTGATTGCGTGTTGTACTTAACTTAAACTGCCGCTCCTTAATAAAGCGACCTATGACTCCTAAGACCCTTTGGGTAATCTGTGTGTGACCTGTGATCCAAATCTTACAGTGCCTATAGAATACTTTACTAGTTCTTTTTATATGTTTTGATATTTTTATTTCATTATTCCTCTTTGCCTTCTTAATTGTCTTTTTATCCTCTTTCCTAAGACCATCATATTCTGTTTTGTTATCCTCTCCTTTGTTGTTTATGTACTTTATGACTTTTTCTCATTTACTAACTAATATACTTCTATAAGGTCACCTTTGCCATCTCCTTTCACGGCTGAAAAGCTCAGGTTTCTCCAGCTTTTCCTTCCTACATTGGGGATCTGCCTTGCAACTCTTCCCTGAACCGCCTCAAGAGCTTAACTATCTACCTTATGTCTCAGTGACCAGAACCAGATAAGTACTTGTTACAAATTCAGGTCTGCCATAGATAGCTTCTTGGGTTCAGTGGTGCCAGTCACTCTCATAAGCAATCTGAGACCGTTACTTTTATTCGCACTGCCCTCTACCAACTTGTACCATAACGTAACCTGGGAGTGTAATGACAGAACCCACTTGTGACCTGAACCAGGTATGTGTCTCTTTCGCATATGCACTTCGTCAATCTCTCCAAAGGCGGACAGTTTTAATAACACAAAATAATGAACATACTATGCTTCCCCACATTAGTGAGTCATCTTATCTGGGTCAACAGAATTCCATCCTTTAGCCCAGGGCCAGACTTCCACTTCCAGCAGTCTCCTGGCATGTTCCAACCTGACTTGAGTGTCCACTTTTAGTCATAACTGACCAAGCCCACCCAAGAGCCACCAGCCTAATCTGGCAATGAGCCCTACTGAGTTCAAATGAATAAAATTGTCACAGCAGCAACGAATGTGAATAATCACTGGAGTGTTAAAATGTCATTGTCTGCTTCGGGCAATCTGAATGCTAATCTACACCTCTGACCCCCCAATGCCCCCAGTCCTGCTGACTTATGAATGTAATTCCTTGAGAGCTAAAATCAGTAGTAGCATTTTTAACACGCACTACACAAATGGCCCCCTTGTGCTGGCATAATCTGAAATCCCAAAACAGGACAATACGCAAGGTATGGGTTGTAGTTTGCACACCTTTACCCTTTGACATCTATTGAGTGATCAAATCTGTCAATTATATTTGTGGTAAACCACGTTCACTATCGTATCACTGTTAGTAGTTAGCACTGTTCACCACTGTTCGTTATAACTGTATCACTGACCACTATTGTATCACGGTACGAGGTCGCCTCTTGCCACACTGCTATACCTGGGATGACCACCGCCGACTCCGCCTTGGCTCCACCCACCAGGCCAGGTATAAAGGTGAGCGACTGACTGGTATTCCTCCTGCTTGGATCGGATCACCCACGAGAGTGGGCTCTGTTATTTAGTCAATAAAAACCTTTAGTCACCTTCGTAACTCTTCGCCTTTTATTGGAGGAATTGATAGGTATATCAATTTTATTGACTAAATTTAATGATGTCCGACAACGAGTCACAACCGGCGGAGGAGCCACCAGCGCAGCTCCCAGGAGCACAGCCACACCAGCCAGCTTGGCTGCGAGCCCTCAGACCGCCGTACCTGGACCTGAACCCACGAGCAGCAAACTCAGCCGCAGACTTTAAACACTGGCTGGTCTGCTTCGAATCATACCTGAGAGAATCCAGCGTCCCTCAGGCATCCAAACTAAGTGTCCTGCAGGCGCAACTGAGCCCGAGAGTATACACTCTCATCGAGGACATGACTACCTACGAGACCGCCATCAACCTGCTGAAACAGAAGTACCGGACCCCGGTAAACTACATGTACGCTAGGCACCTCCTAAGATCACGGCCGCAACAGCCAGGAGAATCAGTAGCCGAATTCTCACAGGCGCTATATGCACTCGCCAGGAACTGTGACTTTAAATCGGTGTCGGCAGCCGAAAATACTGAAGATAATATCCGCGACGCATTCCTGAAAGGCCTACGGTCCGAGTACTCACGGCAAAGACTGCTGGAAGCTAAAGACCTCAGCATGGAAAAAGCTGAAGCCCTCGCTATCTCCCTGGAAGTGGCCCACCAAGATCAGGAAGCATTCACCAGGTACTGCTCGCGACCCTGGGACTCGGGCCCGACCCCTACCACAGCACCCTTCCCAGCGCCGCCCCCGGGACCTACCTCTGCGTCGGCGTCCCGGACCCGACCGGCCCCGCCACCCCCGGCACCGGCCCCGACATCGGGCATCCGCGATCGGGCCGCCGGCTGTTTTTTTTGTGGCCAGGAGAAGCACCCGAGGTCGCGCTGCCCAGCCAAGAACTCCACATGCAGAACCTGCCTGAAGAAAGGCCACTTCTCCAAGGCCTGCAGGAGCGGATCCTCAGAGGCCAGCAGTGCCGCATGCGAACTATGGGGGCGGCCATCTTCGTTTAGGGCAACTGAGGCCAGCATCCCCACACATGAGTCATGGGGGTGGCCATCTTTGTTTAGGGCAACTGAGGCCAGCATCCCCACACATGAGTCATGGGGGCGGCCATCTTTGATTAAGGCAACCGACCCCAATAGTGCCTCATGTGAGCTACGGGGGCAGCCATCTTCTCCGTCATTTTGCCCTACCTCGTGGGAGACGCCATTTTACTCACCACGCCCGACCGCCTCGCCCGCAGATGACAACGACTCGCTCAGCTACACACTAGCTTCCGTCACCCTGGACCAAGCCCGCCCGCACCATCTGTCCAAGTCAATGATGGACATCAAAGTGAACGGCCACGCCACGACCTGCCTGTTCGACAGCGGAAGCACGGAGAGCTTCATCCACCCAGACACGGTGAGCCACTACTCCCTCTCTGTCCTACCAACGCGCAGCCGAATCTCGATGGCATCGAGGTCCCACGCCACGGACATCAGCGGCTACTGTGTCGTGACCCTGTCGGTTAAGGGCACGGAGTATAAAAACTTTAAACTCCTCGTCCTCCCCCATCTCTGCGCTGCCGTCCTACTAGGGCTGGACTTCCAAT
Source organism: Somniosus microcephalus (assembly GCF_052327205.1). Classification (NCBI taxonomy): domain Eukaryota; kingdom Metazoa; phylum Chordata; class Chondrichthyes; order Squaliformes; family Somniosidae; genus Somniosus; species Somniosus microcephalus. The sequence continues at coordinate 64,191,934 of NC_140994.1, forward strand.
CCCACCTCCAAAGCGTAACCCTAGCATACGGTGGACCCCTCCCCCCACTCACAGTCAACAACCAGCAAATGTTAAACCGCCCACCGCGTAACACCTGCAGCCTCTCCACCCTCAAGGTCCCGCCACCCTCTCTGTTTGCTAACCTTACCCCTGACTGCAAACCCGTCGCTACCAAGAGCAGGCGGTATAGCGCCGGGGACAGAGCCTTCATTAGCTCTGAGGTGCGGCGCCTCCTGAAAGAGGGCATTATCGAGGGGAGCAGCAGCCCCTGGCGTGCCCAGGTCGTAGTCGTAAAGACCGGCGATAAAAACCGCCTGGTCATCGACTACAGCCAGACCATAAACAGATATACCCAGCTGGACGCATACCCCCTCCCCCGCATATCTGACATGGTCAATCAGATTGCACAGTATAAAGTATTCTCGACCATCGACCTGAAGTCGGCCTACCACCAACTCCCTATCCACCCTGAGGACCGCCAGTATACCGCCTTCGAGGCGAATGGGCGCCTATACCACTTCCTTAGGGTCCCCTTCGGTGTCACTAATGGGGTCTCGGTCTTCCAAAGGGAGATGGACCAGATGGTTGACCAGAACGAACTGCAGGCTACATTCCCCTACCTAGATAACGTCACTATCTGCGGCCGCGACCGGCAGGAACATGACGCGAATCTGGAGAAATTCCTCCGTACGGCCCAACGGCTGAACCTCACCTACAATAAGGAGAAATGCGTGTTTAACACCACACGCCTTGCCATCCTCGGCTGCGTAGTGGAGAACGGAATCATCGGCCCCGACCCAGAAAGAATGCGCCCCCTCATGGAGCTACCCCTCCCCCACTGCCCTAAAGCACTTAGGAGAACCCTGGGGCTTTTCGCCTACTATGCCCAATGGGTACCCAATTACGCGGACAAAGCCAGACCCCTCCTGAAAGCCACTTCCTTCCCCCTCACGGAGGAGGCGTGCGCGGCCTTCTCCCTCATTAAGGGAGACATAGCCAAGGCCACGATGCACGCAGTGGACGAGTCCATCCCCTTCCAGGTGGAGAGCGACGCATCCGACTTCGCCTTAGCCGCCACCCTAAACCAGGAGGGGAGGCCAGTGGCCTTCTTCTCAAGGACCCTACAGGGCCCCGAGATCCGACATTCGTCGGTCGAGAAAGAGGCCCAGGCGATCGTGGAGGCAGTACGGCGCTGGAGGCACTACCTGGCAGGCAAACGATTTACCCTCCTCACCGACCAGCGTTCGGTGGCTTTCATGTTTAATAACAAGCTGAAGGGCAAAATCAAGAATGACAAGATTTTGAGATGGAGAATCGAGCTCTCCACCTACGATTATGAGATCTTGTACCGGCCAGGCAAGCTGAACGAATCCCCTGATGCCCTTTCACGAATGACATGCGCCAGCGCGCATATCGATAGGCTTCAGACCCTCCACGACCAGCTCTGCCACCCCGGAGTCACCAGACTCTACCATTTCATTAAGGCCCGCAACCTGACCTACTCCATCGAGGAGGTCAGGACCATGACCAGGAACTGCCAGACCTGTGCGGAGTGCAAACCGCACTTCTATAGGCCGGACCGAGCAAGCCTGATCAAGGCCACCCGCCCCTTCGAGCGCCTGAGCATCGACTTTAAGGGGCCCCTCCCGTCCTCTGACCGTAATGTGTACTTCCTCAACATCGTTGATGAGTACTCCCGTTTCCCCTTTGCCTTCCCCTGCCCCGACATGACCAGTAGCACGGTCATCAAGTGCCTGAATGCCCTCTTCGCCTTGTTCGGGTTCCCGAACTATATACACAGCGACCGGGGCTCCTCCTTCATGAGCGAGGAACTCCGGCAATTCCTCCTAGAGAGAGGTATTGCAGCAAGCAGGACCACCAGCTACAACCCCAGAGGTAACGGTCAGGTGGAAAGAGAGAACGCGACGGTATGGAAGGCCGTCCTCTTAGCCTTAAAGTCTAAGGGCCTCCCAACCTCCCGCTGGCAAGAAGTCCTCCCGACAGCGCTGCACTCCATCCGGTCATTACTTTGCACGGCCACTAACACCACCCCCCATGAACGAATGTTCGTTTTCCCCAGGAAGTCGACTACGGGAACCACTCTACCAACCTGGCTGACCGCCCCGGGGCCGGTCTGGCTGCGGAAACACGTGAGGGCCCATAAAACGGACCCCCTGGTCGAGAGGGTGAACCTCCTGCACGCCAACCCCCAGTACGCCTACGTGGCGTACCCAGACGGGCGGGAGGACACTGTCTCCCTACGAGACCTCGCACCCTCAGCCGATCCGGAAACACCGCCACCACCCCCCCCAACCCCAGCCCAGGTAGACGGCATGCCGGAACCCCACGAGCCCTCGCCGACCACGCAAACACCAGCATCAACACCGGATAAGGCACCAGCACCGGATAAGGCAACACCACCGCTGCGGCGATCGGAGAGGCTTACGAAGCCTCCGGACAGACTGACCTACCAGAATTGGTAGTACACTTCACCCCGCCGGACTTAATTCTAAACAAGGGGTGAATGTGGTAAACCACGTTCACTATCGTATCACTGTTAGTAGTTAGCACTGTTCACCACTGTTCGTTATAACTGTATCACTGACCACTATTGTATCACGGTACGAGGTCGCCTCTTGCCACACTGCTATACCTGGGATGACCACCGCCGACTCCGCCTTGGCTCCACCCACCAGGCCAGGTATAAAGGTGAGCGACTGACTGGTATTCCTCCTGCTTGGATCGGATCACCCACGAGAGTGGGCTCTGTTATTTAGTCAATAAAAACCTTTAGTCACCTTCGTAACTCTTCGCCTTTTATTGGAGGAATTGATAGGTATATCAATATTGTGATCACTACTCCCTAGATGTTCTCCCACACTTACTTCTCTTATCTGCTCTGGTTCATTTCCCGTTACTAACTACTTGTATTGGTATCACCTTGGTTTTTGGTTCTTCTCAATCATTGTACCTAACGCTAAAGCACTGAACATCCTCTCTACATTTCAGGAAGACTGGGCCAGCACACTGAGAGCTAAAAGTTGTACATAATAGATTACCAAAATGTTACCGCTCATCGTCTGTTACATTTTAGAGCAAAAATCATTGAGCAGAATAAAAGAGAAAGGGAAAAGAGGATACAGAGCTGACCCCAGTCATCACTTCAGAGTTGCGAGATGTTTTTATGCTTATTTTGTTGCTTGAGAAATTTGTGAGTTGAGGAAGTTCTGAGATTTTTATATAACCATTGAGTCTTTAAATGGACAGAGTTGTGCTTTAGAAGAGTTTTAAAGTAGCATCAGTTCCCAAAACAGCCAGAAACCTGGCCCCAAATCTCTGCTACATGTAACGATTAATGGAGAAGGAAGGTTTAGGGGTAGTACTTTTTGTTCAGGATGCTCCCTATTTTTGTAGAAAAAAATCATATTCTCCCCAAATATTTCTTTGACCTTTTTAAAAAAACATTTTATTATCGACATAACGAGTGGGGTCCATGGTGTCTACAAACAGTCCCAGAACTTTGGATAAACACTGCAGCTTCCTTGCTTTGTCCAAAAATTAGTTTACACTGGTTGTGCCCTCTGCCTGCCCTGAAGTTGTGCCCTGCTGTTTGCAATGGAGTCATTCCAAGAAACTGCACCAGTTTTACATCACTTCAGAGGGCTAGCAGAAAATCAACATTTAAAAAAAAAAGTTTAATATCTGATAAAAGAATTATTTACTTCTATAGAAAGGGGAGTACTTCAAACAGAAAGTAGCCCCCTTTACACTAATTCAGCAGCCAGTGCATAGTTAATTCTTCATTAATTAGCAGCACCTACTCTCTGTCACGTGTGTTGTGTATACATGCAACCAGTGTAAGCAAGTTTTTGAGCAGTCTCTGATGGGCATGGAAAGCTAAAAGTGTTTATCCAAAGTTCTGGGACTGTTTGTAGACTGAAAATAGTGAGACAAGTTTGCACTGCAGCACATTTCCACTGCACCAATGTGAATATTTCAATGCAGCTTTCACATGTTTGCTAATCTTTGAATATGTTTTCAATAGAGCAGAAACATGATTAATAATACAATCACTTCATTGTATACTCTTTTACATACTAGTTTGAAATTACATACGCCCTAGAGCAATGAAAAGTGTGAGAAAAACGACCACACCTTAACTTCCTAGGGCAAAAACGCTTTCCATAGGCTCCGAGAGAGACTTTGGCATGGACCACCCCCATCCTTAACTTTGAAGCAGGCTGTGTGGAGGGAGGCCACATATGAGGAGAAAAGAGAGAGAGAATGTGTTCCTTCCAGCTCCTTCCAGAACTTTGACTCTTCACATTTAATCGGTACCATAAATTTGTGTTAGGATGTGGGTTAATGCACCTTTTATTGAGCAGCAGATATATGGGACAGGAGTGGTACCCCAAGATTTATATCCTGCAAATTAACACCAGTAAATGGGCACTGACTCTTTTATACAAGAAATTTTCTCAGGCATCAATTTCTGCCCAATCTGTTTAGGTCAGTCCACATAGAGATTGATTAGCCGGGACAATCTGATAAATGGGAGGTTATCATTTCCATCAGGGTATTCCTATCAACAGGTTTTAAGTGCTTTTTACCAATATGTGTATTCTACTTGCCAGGTACACCAACTATCATCAGGGACCTATACTGACCTTCGCAATATCACTACACAGGCTCCATGTTGGTAACTAGAGGTATTTAAGATCGCAGGGGGTGTGTTATGTGTAATGAAATCGTAAACGTGCTCTTTATAAACATGTACACACAATTGTTCTGCAAATTTGCCGACAACCTCTATTCTGCCGATCTTATTTACACTCTAACTGGGATGCTTTCAATACACTAAGTGCTGAAAAAAACATACAATCCCTTACTCTGATTCCTTGGGAAACATAAAAGTAGTAAGATCGTGAGATTGAACTTGTCGATCGGATGTGACCTTGAACTTAACCGCTAAGTTTAAACTTACATTCAGTATATTTACTTCCTGTTTTAACAAACCATAACATCTTTTTGAACACCTTTTGCACTGAGAGCCATTCACGGTTATAATCGCATTATAGTGTACCGCATCATACAGAAAAAACAATCGCTGAATTGCATAACATTGTCTCTGATTCTTTGAGTCCAATGAGTCTGATTAAATAAACACAGCTTTCCTACGTTTACGTTGAAAAATCGTCTACACGTCCCGAAAACTTGGGGGAATTGCCTTTCTGTAGGGAAAAGTTTGACTTTTTCCATTCAGAGGTGATGAGAGTGTCTGTAGAATTATAGAAGATGTGTTGAGTGGGACTGGCGGGAGTGAGGGGGGGGGGGAGTGGTTTCGGGGGAGTTCTGTCCAATCAGCAATGCATTCAGCCGCTACTCTTGTCCAGCCGGCACTCACTGATAGTGGGACCGCGGCTCTGAGCCCCACTCACAGGGCAACTTACTGCTTGGACGGTGAGTAAACACACTCTGGGGCACCCGAGAACGATCTATTTGGTTTGCAATGATGCCGTTTGAAGTTGACGATAAGATTTCACTAGTTTCCGAACGTAATTGTTCAACTTTTCGAGCATCTTGTTAAAGGTTTCGCATTATTTTTTTTTTAAAGGGAAATAAAGTAACGACTAAAAGAAACTTACTAATCAATTTGTTTAAGTACGGGACTGTGAGACTGCGATAGTCAGGGTGAAAATTGTATGGTGGGCTTCACTCAGCAAATCCTGATCAGTCAGGTTCTGCATTACTTGTGGGGTGAAAGATTTCCCCCAGTTTATTTTCCCCCAAGTAATGAGATGGTGGCTTGCTTTAGATGCACCATCAGAGATCTGACCAGACTCCCCATCTGGCTCCACCTTCCTGACTGGGCAACTGACAGATAAATGCCGAGAACCACGATTTTAAAATGATTGTGACAAATGTACCATTTCTGTTACTCTCCAACTGTTGGTCGAGGCATGCCCCAGTGTTCCGTGTACATCGTCACGTAATCTGCCCAATGTTTTGCCGGCAAGGGGAGGCGGCAATGTATCCAGAATTTGTCCCCCGCTCTCAATACAAGCATACTCCCAGTCACCAAATCCTTTTACTTTCAAACAATGCTCCACAATATAAGTGCAATTGGAGCTAAAATTGGTGCATGGTTCAAACTTAAACAGACTTGAACCAAAAGGTTTGAGTCATTATCCGATCATATAAATTCTATTAGTAAAGAAATTGTATTGTCTACATGTTTATATTAAAGTGCAATGTTTCTCTCTTAGGGGATTATTATTTGAACAGAAAACATCACATTCGTCTCTCGCACTCGGACGGATCACTAAGTTCGGTCGCTTCCTGGATCCCAGCTCTTAAATAAGAAGGAGCCGATGATATGAAGCTCTTTTGCGTGTTACCCCTGTTTCTCTTCCTGCTGTGCCTCCTCTCGTCTCCAGGAGAAGGGGCGAAAAGCGGAGATGGCAACCAGCAGGTAAATCGGCCGAGTAAAAAGCGAAAAGGCAAATCCTTGCCAACCAAAGGAGCGCTGACCACAAAGGATAGCCACGCGTGTTCCTGGGACATCACGGGGGAGGAAGAGTTAACTCTTCAGGTCAGCTGCAGTTACCCAGGCGGCAGCTACTGGTGCAAGTACACGGGGAGGCCGCAGACCTGCCCCACTTACAACACCAAAGCTGGCCAGTACTGGAAACAAGTCATTGGCAAAGTGAAGAGGAAGAAACACGCCTGCGAGGGAGAGAAAACTTTAAAGACGAGGCTCTGCAAAAAGGGTCCAGCGGAATCGCAGTTGAAACTGAAGGAAAAGAGCTTGGACCCAAGCAAGAGGGCGGACAAAGTTCATTTAAAGGGGACTGGACGCAAGAAGGGCTTCGTGAAAGTGCCGACCGAGAAGGCCACCGTGTTGGACCAAGTTGACTCCACCGAGAAACCCTTTAAAAAGGACGGGAAAACTTCCAAAGCCTCCGAATCTATGAAAAGCGAGGAGCCAAGCACATTGAGTGAAATGAATGCTGATCGCCCAGAGTTGCAGGAGGAGCTGTCCCAGGCTTACTGTGCTGAGAAGTGGCATTCGCTCTGCTCATTCTTAGTGAACTTGTGGAATGGCTAGTTAAACACATGCGCTGTCTTTACACACAGCAGACCTAGTGTCCAGCCTCAGGTGTGTCCAGAAGAAACACCGACTTTCTCCAGAATGATTAACATTAATTAATAAAGACCAGAAAAAAAGGAACTTCGGATCCAATCTCCTAATACAACTGACTCTTCGAATACTAAACAGACTTACAGTATCAAGCGAAACGCCTTTAAATGGCGAGTTTTAAACATTATCTTTATGGATTTAATCATTTAACATTTAAATAAAATGTTCTTTGTTTTGTATTTTTTACTTAATTTGTAAGACATAACATTAAAGATCAGTGAAAGCTCGTTTGCGTTATTCTGCCTGGTTGCCTTAACATTGTCTGGAACTTGTGATATGGATCATTAATCAGAAGGGGATGGAGGTGTGATAGTAAAATATGGAGCTGTATTAACATGCTGGGCTGATCGATAACTCAGGTGAGATGTGGAAATGAATTAACTCGTTAAATCACATTTCATCCCGGCCCATTACAAATCCTATTTGTTTGTGTTTAGTGTTTTATTTGAAAGGATGAACTTATTTTTGGTGGGAATCTAATGCACGCATGTGAAGAGGATGTCGATTTGATCTCGCCCAGTGTGAGCACTCACCGTCTGTAGCAGACTTCATAATTTCAGCAGAAGCTTTAGCTGCCATTCTGTCACCACTGTTTGATTCGATGCAAATGCCTTCGGCTCTGCATCGACGACAAAGTGCTGGTGCAGAACCGGGAATCGTTTCCCGATCTGGCTCCCGAGTCGCTTCCCGATCTGGCTCCTGAGTCTCTCTCTCGCTTAGGCAGTTCCTCAGAACCGAGGATGACTTGCTTCCAAATTAAAAATGAGTTCGCAGGTGACTGATGAGTCCAATGTGGGTCCTACAGTCTCTATCACAGGTGGGGCAGACAGTGGTTGAAGGGGTGGGTGGGTGGGGTGCTTGGGTTGACGTGCGCTCCTTGCGCTGCCTGCGCTTGGCTTCTGCTTGCTCCCGGCGAAGAGACTCAAGGTGTTCGGCGCCTTCCCGGATGCTTCTCCTCCACTTTGTGTGGTCTTGGGCCAGGGATTGCCAGGTGTCGGTGGGGATGTTACACTTTTTCAAGGAGGTTTTGAGGGTGTCCTTGAAGCGTTTCCTCTGCCCACCTGGGGCTCTCTTGCCGTGCCAGAGCTCCGAATAGAGCGCTTGTTTTGGGAGTCTCGTATCGGGCACGGAGTGCACTGAAGCTGGGAGCGGAGACCAATTCTGCCAGGAAATCTCACGCCATCTTCGTGCTGGATGTCATGTAACTCCACAGTCTAAAGGAGCCAGGATACAGTATTCCTTTGGACATTCTGAAAACCTTTTCAACTTTTTTGTGGAATATTTAAAAATGCTGTTAGATGCACATTCTCTCAGGTAAACATTAGAAAATGACCACTGAAGGAAGGAAAAGAAAGACTTGCATTTATATAGGCCTTTCATGACCTCAGGATGTCCCAAAGCGCTTTACAACCAATTAAGTATTTTTTGAAGTGTAGTCACTATTGTAATGTGGGAAAGAAGGCAGCCAATCTGCACACAGCGAGCTCCCACAAACAACAATGAAATAAATGACCAGATAATCGGTTTTAGATGTTGCTTGAGGGATACATATTGGGGAGGACAGGAGAACTCCTCCACTCTTCTTCAAATAGTGCTATGGGATCTTTTGCAGCCACCTGAGAGGGCCTTGGTTTAACGCCTCATCTGAAAAATGGCGAGAGACGAAAGCACTGCACATACATACACGCACGCATGCTTTCAGCGGTCTCAATACAAGGTGAGCTGGCAGTGCAACTCAGATCTGACAGAGTTACTCGCCTCTCTTTAGTCGAGGGCAGCAGGCGAAGTGATGTATAAATAACCTGCTGTACTTTCTACAAATAACCTCCAAAGTCACTCTGTCAAAGGCAAAGCAGCGATTAGCAAGCACTTTGAAGATGTTTTGGCGGTGACAAAATAATTTGCTATGTCACTGGGAATATTTGTGTTATAAATAGAGGGTAATAATGAGCAGCATTACATCCTGTGGGTGGGCTAACATTTCTAACTGTTACCCTTAGTGCCATGGGCCTGATAGAGATCATGGGTCAGATTTTGCTGAAAAAAGTAATGGTATATCTGAATAACGCACGCCATTGTTAGTGCCCAAATCGATCAGCAACTTGTGGCAAGGAAGAGATACCCAATGAATTGCAAATTGCCACAAGTTGCTGGCCGATTTATGCTATTCCGCCATTAGCTTCGTGAAAACGGCACCTCGCTCTTAACTTCCCTGTGATTTTCATGAAGATGCTGCATTTGCACATTAATTGCCCATTAAACTCACCACAGAAAGATAAGCCTAATAATTAACAGCATAAGTACCCTTTTAACAACTTGATAATTGTTTAATGACTGTCAATCAACAACAACTTGCATTTATGTAGCGCCTTTAACATAGTAAAACATCCCAAGGCATTTCACAGGAGCGTTATCAAACAAAATTTGACACTGAGCCACATAAGGAGATATTAGGACAGGTGATTACAGAGGTAAGTTTTATGGAGCATCTTAAAGGAGGAGAGAGAGGTAGGGAAGCAGAGAGGCTTAGGGAGGGAATTCTAGTGCATAGGGCCCAGACAGCTGAAGGCATAGCCGCCAATGGTAGAGTGATTAAAATTGGGGATGTGCAAGAGGCCAGAATTGGAGGAGCGCAGAGATCTTGGGAGGGTTGTAGGGCTGGAGGACGTTACAGAGATAGGGAGTGGTGAGGCTATGGAGAGATTTTGAAAACAAGGATAAGAATTTTAAAATCAAAGTGTTGCCAGGCCAGGAGCCAATGTGGGTCAGCGAGCACAGGGGTGCTGGGTGAATAGGACTTGGTGCGAGTTATGATTCGGGCAGCAGAGTTTTGGATGAGCTCAAGTTTATGGCGGGTGGAAGATGGGAGGCCGGCCAGGAGTGCATTGGAATAGTCAAGTCCAGAGGTAACAATGACATGGAGGAGGGTTTCAGCAGCAGATGAGGTGAGGCGGGACAGGTAATGGTACGGAGGTGGAAGTAGGCTGTCTTGCCCAGAAAATAAAACATTATAAGTGTGGAGTCTCATTCCTTCAGGTTGTCAATGTCAAATTTAGAATTAACATTTTTTTCTTATTTTTCCTTTGTCTCTTTTCTCTCTCTCTCTCAATCCAATCTTTCTTTCCTTTTTATTTCTCTTTCTGTACCTGATTTGACATTGCATTCACCCACTGTAATTCACCCTCCTTCTCAGTCCTTCCTCGGTTTGTTTCTCAATCCTTTACTCTCATTAATTAAGGAGAAACACTGTCCCATTGTTCACCAAGGTCGCAGATGCTCTCGTCGTGCTGTTATCAGCTTACACTTCCAGGAACTTAGTGGTCAAAAAATTAAAAAAAACCTAAACGTAAGTCTTAATTAACTATTGTTATCACACGTCAGCTATGTAATTAATATTAGAATGATAGAATTTTTAATTTTAAGTAGTAATTAAGTGGACAGTCACTGCAATCAATGTAATCCCAACCTTGGAGTATCACTACATCAGTGTGCATCCACACATTTGCTTGAGCATAACTATGGGGGCGATTTTCTGACATCGGAGGAGGTGGGTTTGGAGGCGGGAAAGGTGGGAAAATCAGATTCAAAGAGGCCGGGTTCGGAACTCGCTTTCAACCCGCCTCTGTGGGATTTTGCCGGTGCCGGTTTTGGAGGTCCGGAAACGTGCCTGCCTCCAGCTGGCCATTGCGCTATTTAACATCCTTAAATGCTTGTTAAGGGCCTCTCTAAGCCTATTTTGAAAGGCCCGCGTGATTTTTCCAGCATATCGGCGTGCCCCATGCACCTCCTGAACCACGCCAGGTAAACCTGGTGGGTTGACTTGTGGGTGGCCTCCTCACTGCTGCAGGTCTAACAAGACATTGTTTATTGCAGCAAGGATTACTTGCAGGTGCCAGACCTTGGCTTTAAAAGGTCTCTCAGCACTTTTAGAAGGCCTTCCGAAGTCAGTGGTGCAGCAGTTTGACTCCATCAACTGTGGGATCTCCTTGGAAGACCCCCTCCCCACTTGCAATGAGCACTTCCCCAAAGAAGGCATCTACAAGCAGCATAGGAACCATTCGTTTTCTTTCCACATGGACATCAGATGAGGATGAGGACCATCCAGGGCAGCAGCAGTGTGAAGGAATAAGCCAAATAACCTGTTCAGAAAAATACACCATCTTATAAAATAATTCTGGCCTTATTAAAACATGACAAACTGGGTTTGGAAATCTAGAAACTTAACGATGAAAAAGCTGTGAAAGCATTCGGGCTATTGAGATAAGATAGTTGTTGGCACTGAATCAATAACCTTATTGAAACAGAAGGTTAAGGGCTCCGGCAGGCTGAACTTTTTGGAATGAAACAATGGTTCACCCTGGAAAAGGTATTCTAATTTACACTTCGTAAGGAAGCACATAAAGTAAGAAACATCTGCCTTTGTAAAAATGACATCAAGTAAAAAACACACCTGCTGTCACACCATTTTTATGGTAAATTTAGAACACCTAGAGAGGAGACATAATTCTGTAATGCTACCAGCTGAGGTGACTAAGATTTGCAGGGGTCAGCAGAAAAATGACTAGAGATAATTAGCTTACATCAGCAGAAAACCTTAAATAACACTGGAAACGGGTATAAATATTGAACTCTCAAATGGGATAGCAGACTTGCTTTAAAGGGGCAAAGCAATTCTCGGCTTCAGGGACGGCTCTAAGTCTCCAACTCTTTGTACCTTGGGGATCAAAGGTATTTGATTTTGGTGGATATCCTGAATAGAACTTTAAGAACTGTAAAACTGTAGCAAAGTTAAGATTTGAGAGTAAGGTTCTCTGATAATAAAATTGTAAGCTTTCTCTTTTTGGAACTGTTAATGTTGTGATTGACTCACCAACTGTAAATTATATGTCGGTTCTTTAATAAATCTATATATTTTTAGAATTGTCTCACATAAGACTTCTGTATCAAAAACTTGCAAACTCAATCTCTGTACACTCTTTGGTGAGGAGTTGCAGAATTCTGGGGGAGTTTTCTGGACCCTCATAATATCCAGAATGTTACAGTCCAGCTAAACTTATTAAAAGTGCTATCTGGAGGACAGTAACATTTTTAGGTTGTTCCTTTCCTTTAGGGAGAGATAGTCCAGACCTTTAGACCCAATTAAGCATCTTTAGGATTCGGCTGCCTCAAACTTTAGTTGAAAGTGAACGTCTGAGAAATACGCCTGATCCGGGGTAGCCCTAAAGGGGCTAGGACTAGTAATTATCCCTTCAGCAGAACCAGGCAGCTCAGCAGCAACATCAGCAGGAGCCCCAACCTCCTGCTCAGGCAGCTCAGCAGCAACATCAGCAGGAGCCCCAACCTCCTGCTCAGCCACCTGATGCTGCACAGAGCAGAAGGCACCAGCGCATCAAGGCACCTCACCGCAGGAGATACCCCCCACAGAGGGTTTACAGACAAAGGATGAGCTACCTCAACATGAGTGAGCAGCAGTGCCAAAAGAGGTTAAGACTTTCGCAAGAGGTTGTCCGAGAGACCTGCGGCCTACTGCAGCAAGACCTGGTACCCAGAGGAACGGGTGGACACCCCTTACCAATGGCTGTCAAAGTCACCACCGCACTCAACTTCTTTGCCTCAGGCTCCTTCCAGGGATCATCAGCAGATATCAGCGGCATCTCCCAGTCGGCTGCCCACAGTTGCATCACCCAGGCTACCGATGCCCTTTTTGCTAAGGCCCACAGTTACATCCAGTTCACAAGGGATCAAGCAAGTATAAGCACCCGTTCAGTTGGATTCGCAAATATAGCAGGCATGCCAATGATGCAGGGTGTCATAGACTGCACACATGTGGCCCTTAGGGCACCCCATCACAACCCAGCTATCTTTGTCAACTGAAAGGGCTTCCACTCCCTCAACGTTCAGCTGGTGTGTAACCACAAGAAGAAGTTCTTGCATGTTTGCGCCAAGTTCTGTGGTAGTTGCCATGACTCTTTCATCCTGCGGCACTCCAGTGTTCCTTTGCTTTTCAATCCACCAAACCAACTTAATGGATGGCTCCTTGGTGACAAAGGCTATCCCCTGAAGAAGTGGCTAATGACGCTGATCAGGAGGCCAGCTAATGAGGCTGAAGAGCACTACAATGACAGCCACACTTCGACCAGGTCCATCATCGAGCAAACCATTGGGTTGTTGAAGATGCGCTTCCGTTGCCTTGGCCGATCAGGTGGAGCCCTGCAGTATACACCATACAGGGTCTCCAGAATGGTCATGGTCTGCTGTACACTGCACAATATCGCACAGAGTCATGGCTTGCAGCTTCCTGATGAGCAAGTGGCTCAGTTCCAGCCCTCCTCATATGAGGATGAAGAGGAGGAGGAGGCTGAGGGGGAGGAGGAGGAGGAGGAGGAGCAGGAGGTCAGAGCACCGGTGTATTGACCAGCGGCAGCGGCAGCACACGAGCACATGGCTGCCAGGGATGCAAGGGATGAACTTATCATTGCCAGATTTGCATAGGTTGGCTAAGTTGGCACATGTCCTTGGCTCCATCCTAGGACATCATTGACAATGGACATGACTCTCTGGCCTCCTTTCACTCAGGCCACCAACCAGATAATGCAAGTGTGGCGGTGCCCACAATGTGGAGCTACCTAAGGTGAAAGAACAGATGGCATAACACCTACATTTTGGCTTCAAATCATTTTAATGGTTTCCAACAGGGATGGCATTTCATCAATACACAGAAACAGGCTCCCAATCTGCACACAGATCTGGAGGTTATATCCCTTGCCAGCTGTACCCACACAGCCTTGGTTTCTTTGGCAGGCCTCTTCCTCCGAGATGAGTGGAAGAGCACCTCCATGCTAGCTGTCACCCCTTCAAACAACATTTGCAGCGCCTCATCCGAGAGCCTCGGGCAGGCCCTTGCCTTGGAATTGGACATAGGTTTCTCAAAAGATGTTGGAGGTGGTGCAGGAGACGCAGAAATGCTGTGGAATGAGCCAAGGGAGCAAGAAGCCATAAAATCAGACTGGAAAAGTGCTGTCAACAGAGGCGAGTTTCAGTCCCAAAACACTAATTGAACAAGGCATTCCACACCTCTGAAATCAAGTGGCCAATCATGGGAAAGTCGCAAATTTTTGAAACCTATCAGTGGAGGCGGGTTTCAAACCCACCCAAACTGAAACCCGCCTCCATCTCGCCGCCAGTGGGAAAATCGCCCCCTATGTATCTGCATACTATGTAGTATGCAGAGGTACAGTCTGAGAATATATTTAATCAGAGCAGAGAAGCTAAGCTAATTGTTCACCCTAACGAATGTCCTGTTCCTAGACTCTTACCAGGGTAGAGAGTAACCACATCCGCAGATACTCAAAACATAAACAAGATACTGTGGAAGCTGGAAACCTGAAATAAAAACAGAAAATGCTGGAAACCACTCAGCAGGTCAGGCAGCATCTGTGGAGAGAGAAACAGAGTTAATATTTCAGGTCATTAAATCAGTTCCTCTCTCCACAGATGCTGCCTGACCTGCTGAGTGTTTTCCAGCATTTTCTGTTTTAATTTCCGCAAATACTCAGCTGTTGCTGGTTTGTTATTTCACCGAAAAGTTAAAATCCTGACCAAACCTGAACTGATCTGTCCCTTTGAGAGGATTGATCTGGATAATATTGTTCCAAAGCTCAGGTACAGCTGCAGAAGAGATCAGTTTGGCACAAATGCAATTTCATACACAGCAACAAGAATAAGCAAAAATAAATCTGACACCTCCCACCCCAGAAATAGTGCAAGTAGACAGTATAACTTGCTGCTTACATCACTGGCAACAGAATACTTCACCAATACCATCAATGTGTAAAGACAGTAAGAGGCTGAGAGAGTGAAATTCAAGCAGCTTGTGATCAACAACAACAACTTGTATTTATATTGCGCCTTTAACATAGTAAAACGTCCTAAATCGTTGCACTGGAGTATATTAAGACAAAAAATTTGACACCGAGCCACATAAGGAGAAATTAGGGCAGGTGACCAAAAGTTTGGTCAAAGAGGTAGGTTTTAAGGAGCGTTTTAAAGGAGGAAAGAGAGGTCGAGAGGCGGAGAGGTTTAGGGAGGGAATTCCAGAGCTTAGGGCCGAGGCAACAGGAGGCACGGCCACCAAAGGTTGAGCAATTATAATCAGGGATGCTCAAGAGGGCAGAATTAGAGGAGCGCAGATATCTTGGGGGGTTGTGGGGCTGAAGAAGATTACAGAGATAGGAAGGGGCGAGGTCATGGAGGGATTTGAAAACAAGGATGAGAATTTTGAAATTGAGGTGCTGTTTAACCGGGAGCCAATGTAGGTCAGCGAGCACAGGGGAGATGGGTGAACGGGACTTGGTGCGAGTTAGGACAGGGGCAGCCGAGTTTTGGATGACCTCAAGTTTATGTAGGGTGGAATGTGGGAGGCCAGCCAGGAGTGCGTTGGCATAGTCAAGTCTAGAGGTAACAAAGGCATGGATGAGGGCTTCAGCAGCAGATGAGCTGAGGCAAGGGCGGAGACAGGTGATGTTACGGAGGTGGAAGTAGGCAGTCTTTGTTATGCCGTGGATAAGTGGTCAGAAGCTCATTTCAGGGTCAAATATGATACCAAGGTTGCGAACAGTGTGGTTCAGCCTCAGACAGATGTTAGGGAGAGGGATGGAGTCAGTGTCTAGGGAACGGAGTTTGTGGCGGGGACCGAAAACAATGGCTTCGGTCTTCCCAATATTTAATTGGAGAAACCTTTTCCTCATCCAGAACAGTGGGGGTGATTTTCTCAATGGGAAGCTTTTGGAGGCGGGACTCCCACTTGTTGGGTTTCAGTCCCGCCTCCATCAGCTACTGGCCAACCAGCAGGATTTTCCCCTGATTGACCTCGTTAAGCCCGCCCGGTGGGCTTAGCAGGCCAATTAGAGCGAAGCCAGTTGCAGAGCACGTCAACGTATGATGTGTCACTTGTCAAGAATTTTTGAAAGAAGCAATGTAATCGTTTGACAGCTCTGTGAAGCTGTCAAACACTGCCATTCTGAGTAGTTTTATGAGGTCTTGCATACAAGACCTCATCAACCTTCTTTCTTTTACAGAAATGAGATGTTTGTTGCAAATGAGAATGCAACAGACATCTCTCATCTGCAACACGGAGGTGAGAGACTCTCCATATAGAAACCGACTGAAGCCTGCAGGAAGAAACAAAGGTAAGTACACTTTTAAAAACACTTAGGACTTACCTCTACACTCTTGCACCCATCACTTATCTTCACACCATACTTTTGCACCACCCCCCCCCCCGACCCTCGCAGACCCAATACTCGCCTCGGTGACCCTGGTGGGTTTTGGAGCCTTCGGAAGCCTGCACTTGTGAGGGCAAAAAGGGGATAATCCTATTTTCTGCCTGTTAACTGGCAGTTAATAGGCTTTTAATCTTTTCCCGCCTCCAAGGAGACGGGACCTGGCACGGGATGGCAACCTGCCTCCTAGGAAGATGGCATGGAGGCGGGTTGGGGGTGGGTTTGCCACCTGCCCCCAAATTCTGCCATTTTCCCGGCAGTCCCGCCTCCATACCCACCTCCTCGGGGCTGAGAAAATCGTCCCCCAAATGTCGGACAAGCAGTCTGACAATTTAGACACCGTAGAGGGGTCGAGAGAAGAGGTAGTGAGGTAGAGCTGGGTGTCGTCAGCGTACATGTGGAAACTGACGCTGTGTTTTTGGATGATGTTGCCAAGGGGCAACATGTAGATGAGAAATAGGAGGAAAGGTGTGTGTTACATCCAAAATTTACTTTCAGCTGTTTCTTATTCTGACAATATGCATGCTAAATCTTCATCTATTGATGTTCCTCAATCAAGATTGGAGTTTCTACCATGTATATTTTCTACTAATTTTCCCACTAATTTTCCCTGTTAATTGGCTGCCATGTTTTTTCATGTGGCATTATATCATATGACAGGAAGAGAGTTTTAGCGCAAAAATACAATGGGGCAGAAATTCGGATCAGGGGCCTGCCGCGCGTGCAAGCCCCTGATCTGCACTTACCCGACGCACCTGCCGTTCACCTCCAGGGACGCCTGGAATTCCTTTTTGAAAGAGAAGAATCCCGGGCAGCGTCTGACATCACGCCGCCCAGGAGTGCAGCCAGCGCGAAGCCTGGAGCGCGCTGTGCAACTGAGACACGCCCCTTGAGGTCTCAGTTTAATAGGACACGCCCCCAATGTTTCTCACAAGCTGCAAAGCATTTTTACATGCAGAGCAGCATTTCAAATAGGTTTTTTGGTATTTTTATGAAGCTTTTGGTAACTTTTATAAACTTTTAAAAACGTTTACATTATTTTGAAGAATGTGAAGTAGTTTTAAACAATTAAAGCAATTTAAAGACTTTTAAAAGCCCTGAAAGAATTTTTTTCATTCCATTTATTTATTTAGCAATGTCGTCGTCATACGTGTCTTCACACTGTTCCCTTTGGGGAACTGTATGAAGTGGTGGAAGGATTTATGGCCATGATTAACGCTCCTTCCGTGACCGTAACCATCTTTGTACCAGCCATTAGGGTGGTTAGTCCTATGGCGGGAGGGTTTTACGGGCTCCCACAAGCTATACGAGGAGGGGGGGCCACCCACACCCACGGACGCAAATATCCCACTGGATGTCAACCCAGAATTTAGAGCCGGAGCTCCGACTCCACTTGCCGGGACTGTCTGGAGCGGGGTTCGAAACCCTACCCCGTCTGGCCCAGCGGCGGGGATCCTACCGCTACGCCAAAGGCCCACTCCGATTAGCAACGTGAAATGGCTGGAATGAGCACAATTCACGGCATTAAAATAACTCACAATTGAACTGATGATGACCTCAGCAATCTCCTCAACGAGGTGGAGGCGCAGCGCCTGCTCATCATTGGTAATGAGAAGTCCAAGGTGCCACAAAAAGGACAGATGATAGCTTGGTCTTTCAAGTGGCAGCATAGGGCTCCAGTCACGGGGAGGGAAAAGGCGCAGGAAACGTATGGGTGTCACCTTTTGCGCGGAGTGGGCCTATTGCGTAGCGGTAAGCATCCCCGCCGCTGGGCCAGAAGGAGTAGGGTTTCGAACCCCACTCCAGACAGTCCCAGCAAGTGGAGTCGGAGCTCCAACTATAAATTCTGGGTGGACATCCAGCGGGATACTTGCGTCCGCGGGTGTGGGTTGCCCCCCCCCTCAGATGGGTTGTGGGAGCCCGTAAAACCCTCACGCCATAGGACTAACCACCCTAATGGCTGGTATGAAGATGGTTACGGTCACGGAAGGAGCGTTAACGTGGCCAGAAATCCTTCCACCACTTCATACAGTTCCCGAAAGGGAACAGTGTGAGGATACGTATGACGATGACCTCTTGCGCAATGCACCTCCTTGGACCCTCAGTCGCAGATGCGAGGGGGCAAATCATGCAATTGTTAAATTTTTCATTTTATTGACATGTAAAATGTTGGCCCAGTAATTCCGTTCCAAACGCGTGAGTACGGTCGGGGTACTCACGCGTCTGGCCGGAGGAAATGCCGGTTTTCAGCATGCACAGCGCATGTGGGGAAAACCGGCATTTTCTGTCCTCTGAACGAAGGGGTTCAGAGGCAGAACGCGTGCGACTGCACAGGCAGCGCGTGCGCAGTAAAATTCGCCGGTTTTATTCATGCTTTCAGTGAGGTTAAGTCCTTACAACTTACACATGAAAAAAGCATGAGTACAGTTGCTCCAGAGGAAGATATATTTTATCGTGGAGCTTCTGAAAGGCAATATTTTTGTTTGGGAAAGGGGGGAAAGTTATTTTAAGAAATGCTGAGGTAAGTTTTAAAGTTTATTTTTGTTTTTTAAAACGGGTTTTCAGTACTGTAGGTAGAAGGAGCAATTGTGGCTATGTGAATTGAATTTGCTGTGTTTATTAAATGTGAAAATGACTCCAACATTTTTAAGAAAGAAACTTTTCATCAGTAATATATTCTTTTAAGTAATTATGTATGTATGTCTGTATATATTCCTTTGCGTATATGTATGTGTGTATATATTCCTTTACTTATGTGTATGAATGTGTGTATTTAATTATGACTTTCAGAGAAAGTAACTTATTGGAAAATCATAATTAAATACATACATTCATACACATAAGTAAAGGAATATATACATACATACATATACGTAAAGGAATATATACGGACATACATACATAATTACTTAAAAGAATATATTACTGATGAAAAGTTTCTTTCTTAAAAATGTTGGAAATGTTACATTACTCATTTTAGAACAGTCATTTTCACATTTAATAAACACAGCAAATTCAATTCACACAGCCACAATTGCTCCTTCTACCTACAGTACTGAAAACCCGTTTAAAAAAAAAAAAAATTAAACTTTAAAACTTACCTCAGCATTTCTTAAAATAACTTTCCTCCCTTTCCCAAACAAAAATATTGCCTTTCAGAAGCTCCACGATGAAAAAGATCTTCCTCCGCAGCCTCTGGAGCAACTTTACACATGCTTTTTTCATGTATAAGTTGTAAGGACTTAACCTCACTGAATCCATGAATGAAATCGACGAAGTTCACTGCGCACGCGCTGCCTGTGCAGTCGCACGCGCTGTGCCTCTGAACCCCTTCATTCAGAGGACAGGAAATGCCGGTTTTCCCCGCATGCGCTGTGCATGCTGAAAACCGGCATTTCCTCCGGCCAGACGCGTGAGTACCCCAACCATACTCACGCGTTTGGAACAGAATTACTGGGCCAATGTTTAGTCTTCTCAGGATGAGGACAAAGTACTTCAACTGAAAAATAATTCAATCTTTACTGGGTTATAATACTATGTATGCATTCCATAAATGCAAAGCATGATAAGCAGAATTGAGATTTCAACGAATTATTGCTTTATTTTCTATATAATTTTGTTAAAAAGTAGACTAGTTGTGTGACTTTGGCTTTCTCTCATCAGCCCTTGCAAGCTAGTCGTTAACAATAGTCAGGAGATGCCCTCAGCTTATAGGCTCTAGGAGTTCTTGTTTTGACAATTAAATGAAGGCAGAAACATGTTATAGAAGCTATAGTTGAAATAATAGAAAATAACATAACCTTGTAAAATCTCAGTCCTGTTGTGCTTTTCATTTAGTGATTTTTTTTAAATGATGTACACTATACTTAGTCATAGAATGCAATTATTAACTGGGCTACACTGGTAAACTATCAATTTGAAGTTTACTAAGAGTGTTCAGGTCATCTAAAGTCAAAGGTTGAACGTATTGTTGCACACTGAAAGTTACTTAAATAAACCGAAATATAAAATTTTAAACTTATACTGTGAAAATGCCTGTCCGTTATTATATGCTCAGACTGATATTTGTTTCAGAAGTGAGAAGCCATGAGTTCATTTATCAGCCTTGGCAGCAGTTGGTATGTGTCTCAGAGGATCCCAGAGAAGGATGGTGGGCTAGATAGAGAGCGAGCTAATAACAATACTGCAGCTGCACAATTCAAGAGAGAAGTTGAGAAACAATATACGAGACAGAAGCCAGACTGGGGGGAAAATCTGGCTTTATAAAGCTCCCAGGATAAGAAAAGCCTTTGTTATGCTGTCCAGTATAATGTGCAGCATTTCTGTTCAAGAGTGTAATATTTATTATACCCAGGACTGAAACACTACATGCAATTGGTTGAAGAGCCATTATGTGTGAGACAACAGCTTGCCTGTTAATGGCATTCTGCAACAGTACCCAGTGAGTGACATTGATGGGCAATAAAACTGAGACTATTGCCCAATGATAGCGAGGCACAGGTTATAGCCTGCACAAAGAGATAAACAGACTCCTATTAAAAGGATAAACTTAAATCAATGCTGACCAAAATTTTCATAATAGAAGGAAAACAATTACCTGAGAGATAGAGGTGACCTCAATATTGCTTCATTTTCAGG
Source organism: Somniosus microcephalus (assembly GCF_052327205.1). Lineage (NCBI taxonomy): Eukaryota > Metazoa > Chordata > Chondrichthyes > Squaliformes > Somniosidae > Somniosus > Somniosus microcephalus. Next base: position 64,213,054 of record NC_140994.1, read on the forward strand.
CATTATAACACATACAGTTAATTCAGGAACCACTAAATCAGTAGTTTATTGCTTTAGCCTGGAAAGTGCGCACAATATTTGTATCATGGATATCTTGGGCAAGAATGTCTCTATTTGATTGGGAAAATAATGGCAATGCAAGCTTTCAAAAGGTCATGGGCTGGTTCTAAGAAAAGGTTTTGAAAACCAATTTAACTATTATTATAAAAGGAAGAATTTGGATTTATTTTGTGACTATCATATCCTCAGGATGTTCCAACGCACTTCACAGCCAATACTAATGAATTACTTTTGAAACGCCATGAGATCTTTTACATCTGCTTGAACAAGCAGGCAGGGCCTCAGTTTAATGTCTCATCTGAAAAGCAGCAGCTCCAACAGTGCAGCTATCTCTCAATACTGCCCTAAAGTGTCAGACTAGAGTATGTGCTCAGGTCTTAGAATGGGGCTTCAAACCAACAACCTCTGACATGACTGGACCAAACCATAAATCATTTTACACTGATCCAATTAAAGGCAATTATCGCACATTACAATACTTGTGGATAAACAACTTGCATTTATATAGTGCTTTTAAATAGAAAAAAAAAGTCCCAGGGAGCTTCACAAGGGGTAATCAGAAAAGAAATGAACTCTGAGCCAAAGGAGGGGATATTAGAAGTGGTGACCAAAAGCTTGGTCAAAGCGGTGGGTTTTAAGGAGGGCCTTAAAGGAGGAAAGGGAAGTGAAGAGGAGGAGGGGTTGAGGGAGGGAACTTCAGAGCATGAAGCCTAGGCAACTGAAGACACTGCCACCATTGGTGGGGTGAAGGGAGAGGGAGTGCACAAGAGGGCAGACTTGGATGAACCATTTTGGGGGGGAGTTCTAGAGATAGGGAGGGGCAATGCCATGAGGGGATTTAAACATGAGGATAAGAATTTTAGACTTGAGCCAATGTAGACCAACGAGGACAGGGGTGATAGATGAGCAGAATTAAGTGTAGGATAGGATACTGGCAACAGAGTTTTGGATGAGCTGAAGGTTACAGGAGGAGGATGATTGGAGGCCATCAAGAAGAGCATTGGAATAGTCAAGTATGGAGGCAACAAAGACATGGATGAGGATTTCAGCAGCAGATGGGCTGAGGTAGAGGCAGAGATGGGTGATGTTAAGGAGATGGAAGTAGGCGGTCTTTGTGATGTTGCCAAGGGGCAGAATGTAGTGAGGAAGACAAGGGGACCATGGATAGATACTTGGGGGGGCTCCAGAGGTAATGGTGTGGTTTAGGAAGAGAACCCATTACTGGAGATGATCTGGCCACGATCAAATCGGTAAAAGGGAGGAACAAAGCGAAGGCAGTCCCACTGAGCTGAACAACAGAAGCGAGATGTTGGAGGAGGATATTGTAGTCAACTGTTCATAGAAGGGTACTTGAAGAAGGAGCTAGCAAAATCAGTCACATCCTCGTCATGAAAATGTTACTTTCCTCACTACATACATTGATCACCTTAACTAATATTTTGAGGCTTAATAAAACTGTGCAAAACATAACTTGATCAGCCTTCATGGGACTAGTAAAAATCCTAATCTGTGGGGCAGACCCACTGAAAGAGATTACTCTCCCACTGCATCTTCTCTACAAGCTCTGCTCAAAATGGTCATTTGCAGTACTCCACTAGAGACACATAGAAAATGAAGATTGTTAAAGAATGTACATTGGGAAAAAGTCTGACATGAGGGCGGATACTTACTGGCAAGTGTCTATCAGAGATCATACTTTCCTGTAAAGTTATCCTGTCCCTTACATGGCAAATAATCTGACCACAGGCTATTTTAATTATATACTGAAACACCAGGTATTAATCTAGAATGTATCATGATGATAAGGAGAATGTGATTTAGTTCCAACTTAAGTTTATTTTGTGCCAGAACATCATTGATTAGCTGGCTTCTTTGATCATCTGTGCTGTAGTAGGGTGTCTAATTTGTATGCATATCCAGACTGTTCGTCAATGTGCACACTTTTTATGTTAACCTACTATTCCAAACCTTTGGAGAGCACATACTTTTAAATAAAACTGGCAACAGCACTTTCAAAGTATTAAACGTGCACATAAGTCTTTTCATTGGAGGCGGAGACCTCGAACCATTGCATTCTCCCCACTCTGGCACCCCTGACTACATTTTCTATTTCTGTGCCCCCCCTCTTGCCACACCCAAAATGGAGAAAAGCAGGGTATTATCCTGGCTGGGTAGCTAAGGAAACCATATTGGCTGAATGGACATTAACAAATACTTTATACAGTGTGCAAACCAACTTAATAAATATTCATTTCTTGGCAATTTGGCTAACGTGCGGATGTAGCTCCAGCTTCCCATATATTTGGCAGTAGCTTTGAACTTGTTTTAATCTCCAAAGCTTTTCACATTTACTTTGCAATCCTCCAACTAAACTCATTTGGATTTTCCTGCTGCCTTTCATTGCAAGCTGGTTGAGTGGGGCCTCAGCATTCCTCACTGGGGAGCCTTTCAATCCTCTCATTATTCCAGCGTTATTTATCCATATGTACACATCCCTTTACCTCTCAATTATCTGTTAGCGCAGATCTGTACAATTTCTGTTCAAATGAGTTGTGATTAACTTCCTGGTTAGATGAATATAAGAGGTTTAGGATTTCATTTACATTGTTGACTTAGTTTACAACTTTAAAAATAAAATATGTAAACTTTAAAATGTGATGGAAATTTCTCTAAAGCAAAACAGCATCAGTTTTTTTTTAAACCTTGCCAATTTTCTCCCTTTCCCTCTTCTGTTGAGGGAACAGTTACATGGACACTGACTGCTCTCTGGTCACACTTGGTCAACTGGCCATTATTTATGAATACTGACTGCAGTAGAAGCGACAGCAATAATAATAAACAAAATAGCCACCTCACCTGCTGTTGGCCCTGCTCCTCACCAATAGTCCTGATCCTCACCACCCATTGGTGCTGATCTTTTTTGTTTGAATTATTTGAAAGGCAGCTGGAGAATAAATGCAATAGTTTTATTCAGGTTTCAAACTAATTGCTTAATTTTTACTTTAGAGAAGGAACACCTTCTGTGAGCAAGTCTCATCCCCTTGCAGTATTGTGAAAAAGCTTGAGGCAAATGATTGTTTTTAAGTGTAATCACCTGATAACAATGTACAGCATTCACTTTAACTCTCTTTTCTGAGATAAATGATTATCAGAGTAAAATTTTAGAGTTTGACAGAGCAGCCATTCTGAGCATATCAGAAACAAACTGCAGAATGAATTTGAAAATCCTTAAGATCAAGTTTCAGACATGAATTATCAAATGTTTAATTTATACTTCAGAGAAAAAGCATAGCTCACACTGCTAGGAAGTTCTTTGTTTATTTTTCTAAAAATCAAATGAATTCAATGTTGAAAGCTTTTCAGGTAAATGCAAATCCTTTGATTACTGCCACCTGTGTCTTTTGGTAGTTAGAACATATAAACATTCTAATTAACCACAGCTGTACTTGACCGGACGGACGGACGAATTTTCCGGGGTGGTAGCAGGCACGATTGGTGGCAGGTCGGGTGGGAAAGTTGTTATTTTTGACAGCGGGTCAGGAACCCGCTGTCATCCCGCCCCCCCACGCACCTCTTCCCCAGGTGCGTCTGTCACCTCGGAGCCGACCCGACCGGCAGCAGTGGGCAACCTAATTGAAATCATTATCAGGTAGTTTACAAGTGCCTTTTTCTCCCTACATTTTAAATTTAAATGCATGGCCATGGGATTCACGCAGCTCGGAAACCACGTCTGTCAACCTGAGACGGGAGATCCGTGGCCATTGCTCCAGCTGATTACTTGACAGCTTCATATGTAAAGTAAAAGCTCCCACCTGACAGATCATCACTTTCTTCAGGTAGAAGTTGTTGCTCAGTCCATTTCCAGCACAGATTCTGCAGGCTGCAAGTGTTTCCAGCAAAGTCTCCATCCAGTCTCACCTCATTGGAAGAACCTCTCTTACCATTGATAGATTGCTTCTGTCATCTGTACTTCACCTGCCATCTATTCCATCAACATGGGTGCCATTTATACTGTCCCCCCTTGGTCCTCAGAATCGGACCACAATGAGTCCCAACAACAGCAGCACCAGGCACACCAGCAGCACCAACAACACTAGCAGCACCAACAACAACACCAACCATTTCCGCAATTACCTGATGCTGCACAGGACACAGGGCATCAGCACCTGACCACATTGCTGCCTGGAAGGCCAGGGATGGCCTCACCATGGCCAGATTTAGCTAATTTTATGCTGTACACCCATAGGGCTGCCACATGATGCGCCAGATTGGCACCACCCCACACCAACACCATAAAGCATCCCTGCAAAGACCAAGCCATTCCTTTCACACTCATCACCATTGTGGGGATACTGTTAAGTCTCATTCACTGCAACTCACTAAGCTACTTCCAAAGGTGCACACAAATCTGTCCAAGACTGGAAAGTGTTGAAAATAAAGATTTTTATGTTTGACACCACATTAACGGAAACTTTACATAAATATTGGATAAAACACCCAAGTGGCTACCCTTGTGTGTTGTTAGTTGATGTGATTGCACTAGGTTGAGGGTGAGTATGAGGGTTGGCTAGTGAGATGGGGATGTGATAATGTAGATAGAGAGGGATGGGTGGGCAGGCAACGTATGTTGGTGTGAGTAAGGATATGCAGGAGTAGGGTAGGGAAGGCAGAGTGATGGGGATGTGATGAGAAGCACAGCAGGATGAAGTTGAGTGTGGCTTTGTATTAACGTTTCCTGATCTAATGAGATAATTGAAACACGTGCGGCACTGCACCCTGGTCCTCCTGACGACATCCCTGCTGGTGACCTCCTCTGCAATCTGCAACCAGGCTGTTTTGGTCTCCTGGAGAGGTCTCTTCTGCCCATCGGAAGGGAAGAGGACCTCCCCACTTGCTTGACTCCCTCCATAAGCAGAGAGAACAGAGAGACAGACAGAGAGGGACAGAGAGGGAGATGGAGACACAGAGACAGAGAGAGACAGACAGACAGACAGAGATAGAGAGAGAGAGAGACGGAGAGAGCGACAGAGAGAGAGACACAGAGGGGTCAATTTTAACCTCCATCACCCAGTGAGAATGGTGCATGAGAGGTGTTATTATCAGGCCACATCCACTTACCAGCCTGACGCCGAACTGTTCCCACCCGGTGACATCTTCACCGACTTTGAAGTCGGCTGAGGCTCCCGCTGCAGGCAAGCGAGGGCCTAATTTAAAAGTCCTGGCCCGATGACATCATCAGTGCCGTGAGGCGATTTTACCACAACTGAGATGGAGGCTGGCCAGAGACCTGGTGCGATGCAGCCAAGTAACCAGAAGACGCCAAGCTAAGTACATTTTGAGTTGTCCAGTTCTCCAATGGTGCCATTGGGATTCTTCTCGAGAAATTGAGGCTGAGAAGGAGAGCTCTCTTCAACATTGAGTGCCAGAAGCCCCCAAGATGTAATATCTCCAAGTTTGCAGACGACACAAAGCTGGGTGGGCGTGTGTGCTGTGAAGAGGATGCCGAGAAACTCCAGTATGATTTGGACAGGTTGGGTGATTGGGCAGATGCATGGCAGATGCAGTATAATGTGGATAAATGCAAGGTTATCCACTTTGGTGGCAAAAACAAGAAGGCAGATTATTATCTGAATGGCAATAGATTGGGAAAAGGGGAAGTGCAACAAGACCTGGGTGTCCATGTGCACCAGTCGCTGAAGGTAAGCATGCAGGTGCAGCAGGCGGTTAAGAAGGCAAATGGTATGTTGGCCTTCATAGTGAGAGGATTCGAGTACAGGAGCAATGATGTATTGCTGCAGTTGTACAGGGCCTTGGTGAGACCACACCTTGAGTATTGTGTGCAGTTTTGGTCGCCTTATCTGAGGAAGGATGTTCTTGCCATGGAGGGAGTGCAGCGAAGATTCACCAGACTGATACCTGGGATGGCAGGAATGACGTATGAAGAGAAATTGGGTCGATTGGGCTTGTATTCGCCAGAGTTTAGAAGAATGAGAGGGGATCTCATTGAAACTTATAAAATTCTAATAGGACTAGACAGTCTAGATGCAGGAAGGATGTTCCTGATGGCGGGGGAGTCCAGAACCAGGGGTCACAGTCTAAGGATAATGGGTAAGTCATTTAGGGTTGAGATGAAGAGGAATTTCTTCACCCAGAGAGTGGTGATCCTGTGGAACTCTCTACCACAGAAGACAGTTGAGGCCAATTCATTAAATATATTCAAGAAGGAGTTAGATATATTTCTTAAGGCTAAAGGGATCAAGGGATATGGGGAGAAAGCAGGGACAGGGTACTGAATTTGGATGATCAGCCATGATCTTATTAGAACATAAGAAATAGGAGCAGGAGTAGGCCAATCGGCCCCTCGAGCCTGCTCCACCATTCAATAAGATCATGGCTGATCTGATCCTAACCTCAAATCTTCTATCACTCTGCATCCACCCGAACCCATGTGATCTCCCGGGAGAGGCGAAAAACCAGATAAAGACCCAATGGCCAATTTGGGAGAAAAAAATCTGGGAAATTCCTCTCCGACCCATCTAGGCGATCGAAATTCTTCCAGGAGATCACTCTGTCCCTATATTTTCTACAGTACTTACCTTCTGTAAAGGCGATCTCCACCCCAGCCAGGAACAGGAATAAAACCATCTCCTGAAATCTAACAGAATTAGAACACAGTAGGAGCAGAACAAGGCTACACGGCCCCTGGGCCCACTCCACTACCCACAGGGCCATGACCATTCCGAACCCAGACTCGTGTCCAATTTCCTGCCCGCTCCCCGTAACCCTTAATTCCCTTTACTTCTAGGAAACTATCTATTTCTGTTTTAAATTTATTTAATGATGTAGCTTCCACAGCTTTCTGGGGCAGCAAATTCCACAAACCTACCACCCTCTGAGTGAAGAAGTTTCTCCTCATCTCAGTTTTGAATGAGCAGCCCCTTATTTTAAGATTATGCCCCCTAGTTCTAGTTTCACCCATCATTGGGAACATCCTCACCGCATCCACCCGATCAAGCCCCTTCACAATCTTATATGTTTCAATAAGATCGCCTCTCATTCTTCTGAACTCCAATGAGTAGAGTCCCAATCTACTCAACCTCTCCTCATATGACCACCCCCTCATCCCCGGGATTAACCGAGTGAACCTTCTTTGTACTGACTCAAGAGCAAGTATGTCTTTTCTTAAGTATGGACACCAAAACTGTATGCAGTATTCCAGGTGCGGCCTCACCAATACCTTGTACAACTGCAGCAATACCTCCCTGTTTTTATATTCCAACCCCCTAGCAATAAAAGCCAACATTCCATTGGCCTTCTTAATCACTTGCTGCACCTGCATACTAACTTTTTGAGTTTCGTGCACCAGGACCCCCAGATCCCTTTGTACTACAGTACTTTCCAGTTTCTTGCCATTAAGATAATAACTTGCTCTCTGATTTTTCCTGCCAAAGTGCATAACCTCACACTTTCCAGTATTGTATTCCATCTGCCAAATCTCTGCCCACTTACTTAGCCTGTCTATGTCCCTTTGCAGGTTTTTTATGTCCTCCTCACTCACTACTTTCCGTCCCATCTTTGTATCATCTGCAAACTTTGATATGTTACACTCGGTCCCCTCCTCCAAATCGTTAATATAGATTGTAAAGAGTTGGGGACCCAGTACTGACCCCTGCGGAACACCACTAGTTACTGGTTGCCAATCTGAGAACGAACCATTTATCCCAACTCTCTGCTTTCTGTTAGAGAGCCAATCCTCCACCCACGCCAGAATATTACCCCCAATCCCGTGATTTTTTATCTTGAGCAATAATCTTTTGTGTGGCACCTTGTCAAATGCCTTTTGGAAGTCTAAATACACTACGTCCACTGGTTCCCCTTTATCCACCCTGTATGTTACTTCCTCAAAAAACTCAAGCAAATTTGTTAAACATGACTTCCCCTTCATGAAACCATGCTGAGTTTGCCCTATTAAATTATGTTTATCCAAATGTCCCGTTGCTGTCTCCTTAATAATGGACTCTAACATTTTACCAACCACAGATGTTAGGCTAACAGGTCTATAGTTTCCAGCCTTCTGCCTACTACCCTTTTTAAATAAGGGTGTTACATTAGCAGTTTTCCAATCTGCCGGGACCTTTGCTGAGTCCAGTGAGTTTTGGAAAATTATTACCAATGCATCCACAATCCCTACCGTTACTTCCCTCAAGACCCTGGGATGCAAGCCATCAGGTCCAGGTGATTTATCCACCTTGAGTCCCATTATTTTACCGAGTACCACTTCCTTAGTGATTTTAATTGTATTTAGTTCCTCCCCCCCTAGAGCCCCCTGTTTGTCCAGTGTTGGGATATTCTTAGTGTCCTCTACTGTAAAGACTGATACAAAATAATTGTTCAGTGTTTTTGCCATCTCCATGTTTCCCACCATTAATTTCCCGGTCTCATCCTCTAAGGGACCAACATTTACTTTAGCCACCCTTTTTCTTTTTATATAACTATAGAAACTTTTACTGTCTGTTTTTATATTTTTTGCTAATTTACTTTCATAACCTATCTTCCCTTTCTTAATCAATCTTTTTGTTATTTTTTGCTGTCTTTTAAAGGCTTCCCAATCTTCCATCCTCCCACTAGATTTGGCTACCTTATATGCCCTTGTTTTTAGTCGGATACTATCCTTAATTACTTTACTTAGCCACGGATGGCTATCTTTTCTTTTACACCCTTTTTTCCTCAGTGGAATATATTTTTTTTGGAAGTTGTAAAATAACTCCTTAAATGTACACCACTGGTCATGTACCGTCTTACCCTTTAATCTATTTTCCCAGTCCACTCTAATTAATTCCGCTCTCATACCTTCATAGTCTCCTTTATTCAAGCTCAGCACGCTTGTTTGAGATCCAACCTTCTCACCCTCTAATTGAATATGGAACTCAACCATGTTATGGTCACTCATTCCAAGGGGATCCTTTACTAGGACATTTTTAATTAATCCTGTCTCATTACACAGGACCAAATCTAAGGTTGCTTGCCCCCTGGTCAGTTCAGTTACATACTGCTCAAGAAACCCATCCCTAATACACTCAATAAACTCTTCCTCAAGGCTGCTCTGCCCAATTTGATTTGTCCAGTTAATATGATAATTAAAATCCCCCATAATTATAGCTGTTCCCTTATTACAAGCCTCAACTATTTCCTGATTAATACTCCGTCCAACAGAGTTGCAACTGTTCGGAGGCCTATAGACTACACCCACTAGTGTTTTTTTCCCCTTATTATTCCTTACCTCCACCCAAACTGTTTCACTATCCTGCTCCTTTGACCCAATATCATTTCTCTGTATTATAGTGATTCCTTCCTTTATTAACATAGCCACCCCTCCTCCTCTCCCTTCCTGCCTGTCCTTCCTGATTGTTAAATAACCTGGTATGTTTAATTCCCAGTCATGGTCACCCTGCAGCCATGTTTCTGTAATGGCCACAAGATCATACCCATATGTCATTATTTGTGCCGTTAACTCATTCATTTTGTTACGAATGCTACGTGCATTCAGATAAAGAACTTTCAAATATGTTTTGTAACACTTAGTTCCTGTTTTTTCCCTTTTTAGTACTTTACTTTTTACTCCATACCTTCTGTCCCTTCCTGACACATTCTGTTTTTTAATTCCCCCACTGCTACCTAAGTCTATGACCTTCTCTGCTGTCATTTCTATTATTTGCTCTCTAGAAACCTCCCCCCCACTAATTAGTTTAAAGCCCTCTCTACAGCCCTAGTTATATGATTCGCCAGGACTCTAGTCCCAGCACTGGCCAAGTGGAGTCCGTCCCAACAGAACAGCTCCCTCCTGTCCCAGTACTGGTGCCAGTGTCCCAAGAAGCAAAACCCATTTCTCCCACACCAGTCTTTGAGCCACGCATTTAACTCTTTAATTTTATTTATCCTAGCCAAATTCGCTCGTGGCTCAGGTAATAACCCAGAGATTATTACCCTTGAGGTTCTGTTTTTTAATTTGACCCCTAGCTGCTCATACTCCTTTAACAGAACCGTCTTCCTTGTCCTATCTACGTCGTTTGTACCAACATGGACCACGACAACTGGATCCTCCCCCTCCCACTGCAAGTTTCTTTCCAGCCCAGAAGAGATGTCCTTAACCCTGGCACCAGGCAGGCAACACAGCCTTCGGGACTCCCGCTCTTGACTGCAGAGAACCCTATCTATCCCCCTAATGATACTATCCCCTACCACTACAACATTTCTTTTTACTCCCTCCACTTGAATGGCCCCCTGTACCACGGTGCTGTGGCCAGGTTGCTCATCCTCCCTGCAGTCCCCGCTCCCGCCCTCACAGGGAGTAAGAACCTCGATCCTGCTGGACAAGAACAAGGGCTGCGTCTCCTTCAACACTACATCCTGGATCCCTGTACCTTCCTCACTTGTAGTCACACCGTCCTGTCCCTGACCACGGACTACATCTGCAGTAATTAACTTCATAGGTGTGACCATCTCCTGAAACATAGAGTCCAGGAACTTCTCCCCCTCCCTGATGTGTCGCAGTGTCCGAAGCTCGGTCTCAAGCTCCATAACATGGAACTTGAGTTCCTCTAGCAGCAAACACTTGTCGCAGATGTAATCACCGTTAGCCTCAATGGCGTTCACCGGCTCCCACATCTCGCAACAGTAACACATCACCTGCTCCATTCTATATAATTAATTAAATTTCTTATTATTAGTTATGAAGACCCTGCCCGGATATATATGATAATATCACACCACTATTCAATAGGACTTACCAACTTAAAGGTATGAAAGAGAAGAGAAGGAAGAAAACCAACCAACCAGCTGATCACCAACCTCCTCCTTGAATACTGTCTGTGGAGCCTGTTTGGTTGACTCGTCTCGCTGCTCCGCCTCCGCAGTGCTGTCTAAGCCTGGGAGTGGGGAATAAAACAGAGCAAAAAACACACCCTCACCTCCCACTTATCCGAACTCTCCCACTTAGCAAAACTCCAACAGCACTCAATGCACAAAGCACATTAAATGGCGGAACAGGCTCGAGGGGCCGAATGGCCTACTCCTGCTCCTATCTTCTATGTTTCTAAGAACAGCAGCCCAGGGAGAATGGGAGGAGGTTAATTCCAGTATCTGTGCCACATCATGCACTTGGAAGCAATGCAAAAAATAGTTCCATTACCTTATCGGGACAGCTAAGGTATGAGAATCCACCATCACATTACATCTTTGCAGTGCACTAAGTAGTTGCTCAAGTAATATTAAAGTCCTTGCATACCTTATCATGAGTGGTCATTGGGTAGTCGGGTGCCCTTAACATCATGAGTTTCCACCAAGAAGTGTCCCTTCACTCACATCCTTGCATACATTCAGCCAAAAAGAATCCTCCCATCTAATGTAGCATGTACAATTCGTTATACCCACTATCAACTGCATGTCGAAACTCAGGTATTATTTTGAAAGCTTTTTGGGTAAATGCAAGGTTTTGATTTCCATTATATGTGGTTCATTGATAGTTAAAAATGTATACTTTTTAATTACTCTCAGCTTTGCGAGCTAGGTATCTAGGTACAGTGTATAAGCAAAAATGCTCCCCAATGTCCACTTTACCTCCACTACCTATTGTCCAGCTGCCAACTATTGACTTTCCTAAGTACCAACTGCTTAAGTTCCCACTGCTTACCCTCCACACTGCTTATTCACCCCCTCAATTGTCCACCACCACACAATACCCGCTATCCATCCCCTAAACTACTCATAAAAAGAGATGAACCAATCATTTTGCACCATTTTATGAAGTTGACTTGAGCTGCCATCTTGAATTGTGCCCACCTTAAAATTTGGTGAAAGTAACATTTAAAACATTAGAAACCCATCAAAAGTATGATTTTGAATAAAATGATTATTCATAATCATAATGTTACCATTTTGGTGTTGTAAATCCCTGGAAAATATTTTCTCACAGAAGCCTACTTCTATGTCATGAGCCTCAGGCTCAATTTGGAAGACTTGGCTAGAGCTTAATTTTTTTTCTGTAACTGCCTTGGTCCCTCATGATTGACTGCTCTTTGTGTCAATCATGCAAAGTCTTAATTTGCCTCAATACAGATTACGGTTCCTTCTGATCCCAATGAACATTCACAGAGCATTCCAGGACTGGTTGCTTGTAAGCCTCATTTCTTTCCAATCCAGTGATGGGAGGGGTACCAGAAATCTAAGAGGTACCTGAAATGTTCTTTTTTAAAAAATCTGAAGACAATTTAAACTATGAACTGCAGTTTTCAATTTCCAGTTAATAAGAAAGAACTTACATTTAAAGAACACCTTTCATGACCTCAGGACGTCCCAATGCATTTTACAGCCAATGAAGTACTGTTGAAATGTAGTCATGGTTGTAATGTAGGAAACACGGCAGCCAATTTGCATACGCCAAGCTCCCAGAAACAGCAGTTAAATAAATGACCAGATCATCTGTTTTAGGTGTTGCTTGAGGGATAAATGTTGTCCAGGACACCAGAAGAACTTCCCTACTCTTCTTTGAATAGTGCCGTGGGATCTTTTATGTCCACCTGAGAGAGCAAACGGGCCCTTGATTTACATCTCATCCATTTACTGTTTGCTTAACTGAAAATTAATCAGCTAATCTTAGTGTGTTCTGACAGATTCATTTACATAATTCAAGATCGACTGGATTAACTGATTGCTACATTTTAAATAAGACACTGTGCACCATATACTATTATTTCTGATGGATTTTAATATTGTTTTACAGATCCAGGAGAAAGGGTTTTAAATGCAGCCTTTTCGGGGGCACCAAAAGCAATGTTACAAATTTAAATGTTAAACTGTCTCTGAAATGTTGCACGTACCAGTATCCAACTATGAAGAGAGTTGCTCGGTGACCATGCTTTTCTCTTCCTGTGTGTTTGAGTGGCTTGTAATTTGATACTGTGACAGTTGCAAATATTGAGATTGGCAGTCACATGACGCCGACTGGTCTATACAATCTCCCATCTTTGATCAATATGCTGTTTTGTTCTCGATTACAATAATCACAAAGGGTATTATTCCTCGCTGGGGCTAGCAGTGGCTACATTTCAGATTCAATTTATTCAGTCAGATACAAGAGAAGTGCAGGATGCAGTTAAGATTGTTTTGTGTTTAACAGTGCAGAAAGCTTCTTGAGGGTGGCTACTATTGTTAGGCTTCTGTCACATATGTGCCTCTGTATTCAAAAAGGAAATTGGAATTTCAAGCAATCAATTAGGCTGGTGTCACAATCTGGAAATATTTGGTCAGAATGCTTTATGAAGTCTATAAGTTTTGGTTTTGTTATTTTAAGTGAATATATTTAGTCTATGTAGGAATATTAGCTATGGTTGAAGTTTTTGCTGTATAATGTGGCGATTTTGCACAATGTACTCTACAGTTGCACTGCTCACAACCATTATGTTCTGTACATCTCGAAATGATAATAAAAATGGGCTAATACTTTAAGTATTACCCACTTTAATTTATTAAGCATTAAAATAACTACAGGAACAAAATTAGCTATAATTTACTTACTTGGAAGCATAAAGTTGGATAGTAACTTTTCTCGTGCTATTTTTTGATGCAATATTTGAATTCATGCTAAATTACAATTGTGTCATCTAGCAGCAATTTCAGTGCCAAAAACTCCTGATTTTGACGATGCTTCTTCGAGTTTCCTATCTAATTTTATGATTAAATTAAAAGACCCTTTTTCCTGGGTACAAGATTTTGAACAGAAATGTTTCTCAACTACAAGAAGTTATCAAAATGACTCGAATATAGAACGTTTAAGATTGGACAATGCTCTTATATCAGCACTCAGAAAAATTAATAACATTTTTAATTACTTGGTCTTTTTAATGCTGGTTTATTTTAAATATTTTTTGTTGTGAGGTGTAAACAACAAAAATAATATTCCTAACCACTAAAATTAATGAATTTCTTATTTCAGCAAGTTGCAAATGAGAGAATTTTGTTACTTTTGGATTCTGTGAGGCTGAAATGTTATTTTGAGCAGTATATAATGAGATGTGTACTTGTGTATTCGTGGAATGAAGGCTGAAACATTGTACCGCCCACAACAGAGTTGCTGAATAGAGGAAATCGCCTGATAGTTGTGGTGTGATTTTACCCATTCAGCTCCTCCCTTCTCCCACCTCCCCATTGCAATCTGGCCATGAGCCCTCCAATCACGTCAACCCAAAGTTTGGCACACAATCTGCATTCTTCGTTAATCAGAACAATTCCGTCCAAGGCATTACTGCTACTGTTATTACACAGAATTAATTATGTTGGCAATTTCTATGTATCAAAATCAATAGTCTATATATTATTTCTGGATTACAGCTCAATTCTATAAACTAGCTACGTTTACGTGTCAGTATTCACAATGTTGCAATGTAATGGTATTGTTTTGTTTACATGTATTGAGTTTAAAATGAACAGTGCACGTTTTCTTTAGAAAATGTAAGAACCTTTTTGTTCTTCACAACATGCATGTGAAACAGATGCGGATTATAGTTGAGAACTAAATGTGGATTAAACACCAGCTTGACTGCACGGGAAGATACTCCAATGTCAGCACTCAGAAGAACGAATAAAAATGTTAATTACTAGGTCGTTATAACGGTCTGAGTGAGATCAGCTCTTTGTTGTTGCTGAAGTTATGTGCTCCACTGTTCACTGTTATGTTTTGTATCTCAAATCTTTCACCTGTTGGTCCAATTTATTCCTTTACGTTGCCCGTTACATTTTCTAGTGTATCCAAGTTGTAATTTTGTTTTATGCTGTGTTTTCATATTTACAGTTTTAAAACATCTAGTCATGTCTTGATGTGATCATTTATTCCCACAGAAAGAGCAACTTAGTGCAGAAATAAACCCAGCTGTGTATTGGTTTTCTCTTTGCAATCTTTTGTAGCAATGGTGGGAGCAGAAAAATGGATGCGAGAAAAGGCATTGCCTACATGATCGGGATAAGCATATCGCTTCCCAAGCCCCTCACTCTCCTTCAAACCACCGCCACTGGAGGGGCAAGTAATATAAATGATGGAATTCTCAGTTTTGGTTATTATTAGCTGAAAAAGGACAAGCTGAACAGTGAGCGAGACAATCCTGTGTTCCTCTTATATACCTGGTATTAGATGGGAGAAGGCTGAGGAGATTTAATAGAGGTTTATAAAATTATGAAGAGTTTGTGATAGAGTCAGTAAGGAAAGACTATTTCTGCTGGTTGGCAAGGGGATCATCAATTTAAAATGTTGACTAAGAGGGAAGAGAGGTTAGGAGAATTTTTTTTTACACAGAGGTTGTTGGAGCATGGTTGAGGTAAATAAAATTGAATAGGCATTTGAAGCAGAGGAAAATATGGGGAGTGGGATTACTTTTGGATTGCACTAGCAAAGACATAACATAGACACCGTGGACTGAATGGCCTCCTTCGGTGCTGAAAACCTCTATGGTTCTAGAATGGGGGAATTCCAAAGCCACTGTCTGTTTGTGTTAGTACCAGGCTAAAATCCTTTTTGCAGCAGTACGATTAACATTTGGCCTGGTGGTTTGGGGAGACATATTGGCTACTGTTAAACATAGCAAAGGTAGCAGCATGGCCCAGCATGTTGGAACACCAGCCTACAGCACCATAGAATGATGGGCATAGGTTTAGTGCCCTATTCTATTGAATTCCAGCCATCGACCAATCAGGGAGAGCTATACCAGGTCACTATCATGCTCCTCAGTGCTGGCTAAATCAAGGCAGCGTCAGCAGAAGTAGGAGTTAGATGCTCATCTATCCCCTTGGGTGCAGTTTGTGGACTGCTCAAGAATCCCAGAAATAAACATTAGGAAATATATAGAGGGTTGGGTTGTGCAGTGGTTTAGACACAGGGGCCTAGAAATTGGGTTTTGGCTTAGCCAGGGCTTTAGCACCGGAAGTTAGTGCCGGCGCTAAGTCCCCCTGCGCGCGCCAAAAATTCAGCAGGGCCGCGCCCAAACGGCTGCCGGCGCTACTGAAGGGTCTTTGCGGCGGTAAATCGGCGCTAACTGCTGTTTCGCGCCGCAATTCCGGCGCTGCGGCACCCGATGCGGTGCGGCAGGCTCGGGAAGTGCAGGCCTCCTCCTTCCGTTAAGGAGGAGCTGCCTGCACCCGGCCGCGGCCCGCGCAAATCTGTCTAAAAATGAGCCCGGCACCTCGGACAAGTGCCGGGCTTGCATCTGTTCCGGGGGGTGGGGGGGAGAAGTCCGGGGAGGGAGCTGCGGGCAGGCGGCCGGCGGGAAAGCGGCCGGCCGCCGCGGGGCCTTTAATGCGCCGGCGCAAACTCATGCAAGACTCTGTTGCCAGAGTCTTAGTTGCGGCTGCCACGGGCGAGGCGGCCGCAACTGAATTTCGGCGCTAGGGCCTGTCGGCATGGCAACCGGGACGCTGCGCACACCGATGACGTCATCGGTGCCGGCGCAGCGCTACCGGTGCAACGCCGATTTAGGGCCCCAGGGAATTTTTAAACTGGCCATAACTCTGGCGCTAGTCCCTCTAGTGCCTCAAAAGCGGCGCTAAGGCAACTGAATTTCTAGGCCAGGATCTTTCACCAGTAGCACCAAATCCAACCCAGGCTCATGGGATGAGTCTCATCTGCCTGCTGGATGTATAATTTCTATGTGAAATTTGTTTGGATAGTCTCAATCCTGTTCAGAGTAGACATGAACTAACCCCAATTCAAAAATATAATTCAAAGAGTACAGAACATGGCTTGTGTGGGAAAGGAAGTGTCACGTTGTGCAGTAGTGAGTACTGTTCTGTATTTGGACCGGAAACATATCATTGGGTAGAGGGAGCTGCATTGAATTGTGCTATTCCTGTCCTAAGAATGCTTGATGCAGATATTGGAAGCCTCAAATGGAAAACATTCAACTTCCCAGCACTGACATCCTGCACATTGATAAGGACAAAATTCAGACCAAGATAAAAATAGGAATTTAACTTCTCAGGTTTAATTATCTGCCAATTAAACACCTTTGCGATGAACTGTATTACTTCATCATTATTAACATTTAATCTAATTTCAAAAATGCCTTATTAGTTTTGCTGGTGGACTAATCTTATGTGCCTGAAGTTTGCAGTTGTATAAACTGACAAAATGGACCAGTGAATGTAATTAAGCAATTAGCATTACAGATAGTGTTTTTAGGACACAAGGAAATGTGGCTGAAATGTATTTAAAAGGAACATAAATACAGTATTAGTAAAATATATGTGCAGTTAAAAGCTAAACAGGTTATCTGGATAAAATTGAGTCTATGTCAAACTCTCTAAACTTTTTAAAGTAATTTGTTGGTCAAGATCCATAGAAGAGATGGTGGCTATGTAGTGCTTTTGCTGTGCAATGTTTGCACATGAGAGAGCCAAAGATGTGGGAACAGATGTAAAAAACGTTTGTTGATCACCAAATTGAAAGAAAGGATTAAAACATTGAAGAGCAGAGAAAGGGAACTCAAAGGGACAGATAAATGTGAGTGGAATATTAATGGTGAGTGGATAATACTGGCCTCGTCAGGTGAATCACCACAGGTAAGTGAAGTGGATGAGTTAATACTGTACCTTGAGTACTGAGTCATCCAGATATTTACTGGTCCCCAAGAAAAATAGGGATACTATTTTAGGAAGCAGGAGCAGGAGATGTAACAAAGCCAGAGATGCTACTCAGTAAGTTACAATAATAAAGATAATAGCATTGGCCCATTATGCAGGAGACCAAATAATTGAGGAAGAGGTAGTCAAAAATCCAGAGAAGATAGTTAGGATAAAGGCATTGGAATACTGAAGTCATAGGGGATTTATTGCACACAAAAAAATGCATAGTCATAAGGACAATGTCTACAGGATGGTGAGTTTACTTGGAGCTAGTTTGCCACACAGTGACAAGAGAAGAGCTACTAAAGGGAGCAAGAAGCTAGTAGTGATAGTCCATGTAGAAATCAATGAAAGAAGAAATATTGCTTATAATTTGGTAAAGGAGATGAACTTACCAAACAAACAGGATATAAATAAGTGGGTGGCATTCTTGTAAAAATATGTAACTGGGATAAAAAAATTGGAATAGGAGGACAGTACACAGAACAAAATGGATCCCAAACGAGCTGGATTGAAGAATGAATAATAGTAAACAGACAAACATTTTTTTCCAGGGAGGCGCCATCCTGAGTTATGCTGGAATTGTGCCAGCTGCAGTACTATGCCACTGACCCTGCTAAGGCTTCCGGGGTCACAGGAGGAGCCTCAGGAAATGGGCCTTCAACAGTTGGGGTGGGGGGGGACCCTCCTTCTGAAAATGCTGGAAATGCCAGCCTGCATTAGGGGGCCCACTTTAAAATCTTTTTTTTTTTAATTCTGCCCTGCCGAGAACATTTTCATGTATAAATTGACAGATATTGACAAACTCTTTATATCTACGTGTGGTGGGGGTATTATTCAAATTTTTTTGGGGGGGAGGGGGACTATGGCTGCCAGTGTCCATGCTGTGCCAGTGATATCACTGTAAATTTCTACAGAGCAGCAGTAAACTTTCATCTCCAGGATCAATTAGAATACCAATTATATTAAAGTATGAATAATGGGACGTTTTATTACGTTAAAGGCACTGTATAAATATAAGTTGTTGAAGAAATAACTTTCAAAGCAATGCATTGTTAATACTGGGCCTACTCTAGTATATATAGAAACATTAGCTTTTTTTTTTAGTATTGAACAAACTTCCAGCCATGGAAGTGAAAGTGTCGTTCACTTTTCTAACAGTGATTTTAGAAACACCATCTTCATGAGTTTTCTGCCATTTCTTCATTTCGGAAGTCTTTTTCATTACCAACAGTTTTGATCATTCACAAGCCGTACAAAGCATGCTAAACAGGTCACGTAGCCCAGTATCATTGCACATTACTGCAGACAACATGTAAGGATTATGAGTTCATCTTTTGTCAATGTGCACTGACAAAAAGTAATAGATTAGTATGCATACTTTTGTCTTGGCAGCAAGGACGTTCCTAAAGCTGCCTCATTCAGGGTTAATAGCTGCTGGAGATTCCACCACCCCATGCACAGCTAGTCTAGGACCTTGGCATGAAATGGTCACTTATAATTCATCACCTCTGTAGCTTCCAGCACCAAAGATACAGCACCATTGTAAAAAAAACTCTCTCTGCGCACTTCGGCAGCTTGTCTGCAGTTCTGCTAGGGACCACATAGTGTGAACAAGTTCTTTGCTGGGAATTCTTGACAATCTTTAACAGTCATTCAGACAAGTTGAACAGCACATTCACAGCGGGGCCATGATGTCATACCACCCATACATCGCTTGAAAGGGTGAAAATAAAAGAGAAAAAAGTTACCCTTCACATTGTATCATGAGGCCTGAACACGTGAGAATATTGTTAAATAGAAGACGGATAAACAAATGCACATTTTAATGGATGACAACGCTCAGGGCTCGACATGGAAGTAAAAATAGTGGCACTAAATAAAAACAGCAGCCTGTGTGTATAGCTTATAGACTCCAAATTAAACATGCTGGAAGGCTCCACAATTGACATATAAAGGGTAAATATTTGACACTGCTACTGGCACAGAGCTTCACTGGTGGTGGGCGGTCAGAAAATTGGGTCACGGACCCTATATACACAAATTTGCAAGACGGGTTAGTGGGCTGAGCAAGAAATCTGCACAACGGAAATGTGCAAGCCTCAGTTAAGTTGAAAACTTCTGTAAATAAAGTCCATGTAATTTCATGACTTTAGCTGAGGCTCTACCCACAGCATGCACCTTGCCCATAAAAACTTGTGCATGACAGGGAAATAGGCCTGGTCTGCTTTGCAGTGTTTCTTGAAGCAAGGTTGCTGTTGTTTCAGTTACTGTTGAAGTCTAGTTTTTATTTGGCCAGTGAGCATTTGTTTACTCATGCATTGAACATCTTGCACTTTTATTTTCATCTATATTTCTGCTTTATGGCTGAAGCCTTCCGTTTGCTCAGCCACACTTTCCGACGGTCTTCCCAATTATTGCTGCACTACAAGTTGCGCCCAAGTTCTCTGCAAGAAGAGTAGGCATGTATACAAAGGTTGGTACACTTACATTGGCACTTTTGATATCAGCAAACAACTTCTTTTGTTCCCGGGTACAACAGACCTGGGAGACTATTCACTCAAGCTATTACCTCCACTCACGCAGGTTGAACCTCTGTTTTAACAGGTGAATGGCCTTCAGCTCCAAAGAGGGTCACCATCCTTTGTTGCACCTCTTACAGTGGGACCTTTAAGGAAGTGGGGCAAAATACCGGTGTCTTCCCATTTCCTTCATTGCACACATTTTGACTAGGAAACCATGCTCAAATTCCACCTAACTGCGATAATCTTTCATAGTACTGAACTCTATCTCTCTCAATACAAGTTTCAGAATTCTGGAATATCCAAACATTAATCTCCAGTGTAAGGCAATACAGGCATTATTACCCAATGGTCCAAGAGACAGGTCAGTTGATAAGATGGTTTACATTAAATACAAAATGGGAAAAGAAATGTTTCTCCCCCACTGGTTCTCTCCTGAGAAGGTGCGGAAGTAGAAATGTCATCTATCCAAGGAATGTTCAAGTCAAAATTTGCCCTCCCTGAGGAAAACGAAAGCATTGTCCAACCAGTTTGTTTCGATGTTCAGGCAGCGTGTGACACAGTGCCTGCTGCTTTGCACCTGTTGACAAGTGAATGCCAGCCGGCAGCAATCCCAGCCATGTAGCATTATTGGGTAGCACAAAATAGAAATCATCCCCGCCATCCCATTTCCAGTGAAATTTTAACTACAAACAATTACATAATTTAAATAACACTTGGAAATAATTTAAATTCATGTGAAAGCTATATAAATTAAGTCCTAAACTCTGAAAGCAAGACAGCTTCCTAACTATTTTCAGAACCCTGAAATTATATTGCTGCCCATTTTATTTTATATATATATGATGTCTTGTGGCTTTGCTTACAGCAAAGGATAGGCTTTTTGTTTTAATAGGAGTTTAAGCCACATCAGGGATAACATTAAGATCAATGATTTACAGTGACTGAGTAAGCCAAATTCTATTTTAATTAAATGGTATTGAGATTTACTGGTGCTTTAGGGATTGCATGGTTCTGTGAAAACCGCTGGGCGGGCTTAACAAGGCCAATCAAGGGAAAATAGCGTGGGTTGGTGTGATGAAATATCTGTGTTCTGATATTTGTACTTGTAATGTCTGGAATGTTCCACCGGGGGGAACCACTAATGCTCCTCCCTGGCCCCGCCCCTCTTCTGGTATGTTCTACCAAGGGCTCGGTCGATGATGTACTCTGTTAACTCTGCCATGATTCTTATTTAATAAAAGGCTTCTGTCTTAAGCTTTAACTTCACGGATTCGGGCAGTTATTTGGCACATCAATTTTATTAAATAACAACTTTTGGAAGATGGATCGATTTTTGAAACCAAAGCGTCTGGATATCGATTCCCATTCGGCAGATGCGTCGAAGAAATTTACGCATTGGCTCCGATGTTTTGAACACTTCATCGCATCATCGATCGATCCGACGGTTAACAAGTTGGGTCTTCTAACCAACTTGGTAAGTCATCAAACTTACTCTATAATTGAAGATATTACTACATATGAAGAGGCCCTCGCAGCTCTTAAAGCCCAGTACCTTAAGTCGGTTAACGAAGTATACGCCAGGTATCTCCTGTCTACTCGCAGGCAATTACCCAAGGAATCTCTGGACGATTTCCTGCAGGACCTTAAGGCTTTGGCTAAGGGTTGCAACTACAAGGCTGTCTCTGCCATAGTGTATCAGGAAGAAGCCATCCGCGATTCTTTCATATCTGGCCTCCGATCTAATTATATTAGACAGACTCCTCGAGAACGACTCGTTAGTTTTAAAAACGGTTGGCGCTGCTGCTCAATCGTTAGATGTAGCCCAGAAGAAGTCCGAAGTGTTTGCATCAGCCCATGCATCTCTCTCAGCCTCGTGTGTTCCGAGTATGGAGGCATCCATAACACCAATGGAGCCCCCACTTAATCCTATTGTTGCGGCTGTGCCCCATGGGTCTAAGTGTTATTTTTGTGGCCAATCTAAACACTCCAGGCAAAGTTGCCCAGCCAGAGAGGCTACCTGTTTTAAATGTAAGAAACGGGGACATTTTAGTAAAGTGTGTAAGGGTAATCCTGTACCCAATGTCTTCTCTGCTGCTGCCTATCGTTTTACTCTAGCCTCGGCTACGGTTGACGAGACCATACCGTGTTCCTTGTCAAAATCTATGATGGACATTAAGATTAATGGTCGTCCTACTGGGTGTTTGATAGACTGTGGCAGTACTGAAAGTTTTATACACCCCAACCTTGTTAACTCCTGTTCATTGAAGGTGTATCCTACTCGAAGTGAAATTGTGATGGCGTCCAAATCCCTTACTTCGGAGGTAACTGGATATTGTAAAGTCACATTGACCGTTAAGGATACGGAGTATAAGGACTTTAAACTCCTCATATTACCTCAGTTGTGTGTGAACTTAATATTAGGCTTGGACTTCCAGTGTCAGCATGAGAGCGTTACCCTTAAGTATGGTGGATCTCAGCCTCCGCTCAGTCTGCGGCCTTTCTACTTTAAACGTAAGTCCGCCTTCTTTGTTTGCGAACCTTGCTCCTAACTGTAGACCTATAGCGACTAAGAGTCGACGGTATAGTTCAGAAGATAAAACATTTATAAAAGAGGAAGTGGAAAGGCTTCAACGGGAGGGAATCATCGAACACAGTGGTAGCCCGTGGCGTGCCCAGGTGGTGGTGGTTAAAACTAATGAGAAGAAAAGACTTGTGGTTGATTATAGCCAGACTATAAACTTGTATACCCAATTAGACGCCTATCCTTTGCCTCGTATTTCTGAGATGGTGAACCAGATAGCTCAGTACCGCGTGTTCTCCACCATTGATTTAAAGTCTGCCTACCATCAACTCCCCATCAAAATAGAAGACCGACCTTATACGGCCTTCGAAGCTAATGGGCGCCTGTTCCAATTCCTTCGGGTGCCCTTTGGAGTGACGAATGGGGTATCCGTCTTCCAACGGGAGATGGATCGTATGGTGGATGAATACGCGTTGGAAGCAACATTCCCGTACCTGGACAATGTTACCATCTGTGGGCGTGACCAACGGGAGCATGATCAAAATCTCGCGAAGTTCCTAGAGACTGCAAAGAGGTTAAACCTGACCTACAACAAAAACAAGTGTACCTTCAATACTACACGTTTGTGTATTCTTGGTTGCGTTGTGGAGAATGGGGTAATCGGGCCAGACCCTGAAAGATTACGCCCACTTAAGGAATTACCTTTACCTCACACTGTAAAAGCTTTAAGGTGGTGTCTGGGATTCTTCTCGTACTATGCCCAGTGGGTGGCTAGCTACTCAGATAAAGTCTGACCTCTTATTAAGTCGACGTCTTTTCCGCTATCGGCGGAAGCTCAGGAGGCTTTCCTTAATATCAAACGGGACATTGAGAAGGCAGTGGTATGTGCCGTGGATGAGAAGATCCCATTTCAAGTGGAAAGTGATGCATCTGATTTTGCGTTGGCAGCAACTCTTAACCAAGCTGGTAGACCACTAGCTTTCTTCTCTCGTACATTGCAAGGACCAGAAGTTCGACATTCTTCAGTGGAAAAGGAGGCACAGGCAATTATTGAAGCAGTCAGGTATTGGAGACATTATCTCACTGGCCAACGTTTTACGCTTATTACTGACCAGCGATCTGTGGCCTTTATGTTCAACATTAAGCAGAGAGGCAAGATCAAAAATGATAAGATTTTAAGATGGCGAATAGAACTGTCAACATATGACTATGATATTCAGTACAGGCCTGGAGTATGAGCCATCGGATGCTTTGTCACGAGGAGTATGTGCTAGTCTAGGTACAGATAAGCTTCAAAGTCTCCACGACGCACTCTGCCACCCTGGTGTTACCAGAATGAACCACTTCATTAAGTCCCACAATCTACCCTACACTATTGAGGAGGTCCGGACAATGACCAGAACCTGTCATGTTTGTGCTGAATGCAAACCCCGCTTCTGTAAGCCGTCCAAGCCAGCTCATCTTATTAAAGCAACTCGACCATTTGAGCCTCGATTTTAAAGGTCCCCTTCCATCGAGCGACCGCAATGTCTATTTTCTTATTATAGATGAGTACTCTCGGTTCCCTTTTGTTATCGCCTGTCCGGATGTGATTAGTGCTGTTGTAATTAAATGCCTCTGCCAACTGTTTTCCTTGTTCGGCATGCCTAACTATATACATAGTGATAGGGGTTCTTCCTTTATGAGCGAAGAATTACGACAGTTTTTGCTATCGAAGGGGATTGCAACGAGTAGAACTACCAGCTATAACCCTCATGGTAATGGGCAGGTCGAGAAAGAAAATGCGACAGTGTGGAAGGCTATCGTACTGTCTCTGAAGTCACGAGGCCTACCGACCTCTCGCTGGCAGGATGTCCTGCCAGACGTGCTACATTCCATAAGGTCTCTTTTGTGTACAGCGACGAATGCCACCCTTCATGAAAGGATGTTTAGTTTTCCAAGAAAAGCTACTAATGGAGTATCGTTACCCACATGGTTGACGACCACGGGCCCTCTGTTGTTGCGCAGACATGAGAGGCCACAAGACTAATCCACTGGTGGAGGAAGTACAACTCCTCCATGCTAATCCCCAGTATGCGTATATTCAATATTTGGATGGCCGAGAGGATACGGTCTCTATTAAAGATCTGGCACCTGCTGGAGCTCGAAAAGAGTTCGACTCCGAGAGTAGAGTTTTCAACCGTGGTATTGGACCTTCAGAGACACAAACCCTCAGTGTGGAAAATACTGATGATTCTGGGAATTCGAATGAACCGGAGTTAGTACTCCGGGAGGAGCCTCAGCAAGAGTTACGTTGTTCCCAGAGGCTTATCAGACCGGCTGACAGACTGAATTTATAGCAGGGGGTGAATGTGATGAAATAACTGTGTTGTGATATTTGTACTTGTACTGTAATGTTCCACCGGGGGAGAACCACTAATGCTCCTCCCTGGCCCGGCCCCGCCCCTCTTCTGGTATGTTCTACCAAGGGCTCGGTCGATGATGTACTCTGTTAACTCTGCCATGATTCTTATTTAATAAAAGGCTTGTCTTAAGCTTTAATTTCACTGATTCGGGCAGTTATTTGGCACATCAGTTGGCCACAAGTCCATGGGGGCAGGACTAAACCCGACAAGCAGCAGTTCCGCCTCCAACGCCCCCCCATTGACAAAAATCACCCCCATGGTGTCTGTTAGTAGTGACAGTAGGGGTAGCACGGGCCTAACACCTATGCATGACAACACTATTTTGTAAAGTGTAAACATTGAATTTGGTGTTTGGTTCCTGGATATATAAACGGTCTGTCTCTCCGCTTCCTGTTTTTTTCCCTTTGCTGTTAGTTCTATCAATAAAATCTAACACCAGTGTATTTCGTCTTTGAGACTTGGGGGGAAAATTGGCTCTCAACCCCTTTGGGGCGATAACTTCGCCGTAGCGCCCCAAAAAAGTTAGCTCCCTCGTGCCCAAAATTCAATGGTAGCACCCCAAGCAGGAGGCGGGGCGCTACTGGAAGCGCTACCCCTCCCTCTTTGGGCCCTACCATTCAATATCATGGCGCTACATGCAGCAGTGCGTCGGCACATAGCGCCGTGGTACTGCAGGCCTCCCTCCCCTGATTAAAGGGGAGGGGCCTAGCACAGCATGCACTGGGGCCCTACTGGCCCACCAGGGAGTGGGGTGCCAGCAAGAGGAGTGCCAGGCTGACAGGTCGCGGCCGGCACCCCACAGCAGGAGGCCAGAGGGGACAGGTGCCCCAAAAAAATGGCCACGCGGCCCCTGCCTTTTAATTATCGCCACCCCGGCTGCAAACCCCCCCCCCCCCCCCAACACCGTCGGACATAGCGTCCGGTGGTAGGTCGGGGGCGCCAGCCAGGTTTGTAGCTGGGACGCTGCGCACAGCTATGACATCATCACTGGAGGCGCAGCGCCACCAATTACTGCCGCTGCTAACCTCCCGCTGAATTTTGTAGAAGGCGTTAGTGGCGCTAGTTGCTTTGTGCCCCAAAAGCAACCGAATTTTTCCCCCTTCAAATTTAAGTTTCAATTTATTTAACCATAATTCATGAATATTAGGCACCGCATGTTCAAGAACCTGCAATCAGGGAAGCTTTAAAATTTTTAATATGATTTACACTTATGCCATAAACATGCATTGAAAGGCTGGAAATATGGAGGTCTGAGAATTAAAAAAAACACAACAAATTGCAATAAGACCAGAAAAATGATTTCCTGCTGCATCTGAAAATCTAGTCGCAATGTTGAGATCCCCCCCCCCCCCCCCAAAAAACAAGCGCAATGTGACGATACTCGCATTTGAGAGTCTGAGGCGTGGCCAGTTGTGGGTGAAGATTCATTGGGATGGAAGGCTTGATGGACAGACGTAAAAGATTGAACAGATATGGGTATATTGTAGTTACACGTCTAACTCACTTAACCCCAACATCTTTTAAGCCCTGTAAGTTGTTTGTGGGTGTATCGGAGCGCAAATGCGGAGGAAACTCCAGGCCAACATTTCCAAATCCTTTCTGTGAATAAAAAGATAAAATATCCCAAACCATGACATGCATGTAGATCAAGTATTAAAGTATGGTCATATCCTGCAACCTCAATAGGTTTCTCAATTGAATTACAGAAAATTGCCAAGAGGAACTTTTAGTTCCTAAGGTTTAAATAATATTATTCTTCTCCGAATGAGAAGGAAACTCTGGGGGAGTTCGTCCCCATTTTATATTGGAGATGGAGATAGCTCACCCCAGAAAATCATGTTGGTGCTGCAGGTTTCAACCAGTAATATACTTTCTAGGAAGGTCATCAACCTGAAACATTAACTGTTTCTCTCGCCACAGGTGCTGCCTGATCTGCTGAGTATTTCTAGCATTTTCTGTTTTTTTTTTTTACATACTTTCTAGAATTGCCAGCTCCAAAAGGCTCTTCAGGTTTAATTGGACATGCTGCACTCCCTTTCCCCTAATTTCTGTTATTATAAAGTGGCATTTTATGCATAAGTTTAAAAAAATGGTAATGATAGAGATATTGAGTATGTTTATTGCAATATAAAAAAAAACTTCTGCTCTGCCAAATTCCTTATTCTGTTAGAGCGGTCAGATTTTTCTCAACATATTGTCTTCCTTCATAAAGGTGATGTGGGTATGATTGAACTAAGTACTTCCCCATAAAGATGGTATGGGTATGTCTCAAAATAAGTACTACCCAAGACTTTCCTTCCCCTTTAACAAATAGCCATGCGTTATGTGGTGAGTGGAGTAAGATGACATGTCACAGGTAAAGGGTCAATGAAATTAAAAGGCAGCTTTTTTGGGAAGTGAGCTCCTGGCATCAAACAATGGGAATGAAGTTCGAGTTGTTTCTAACAAGCATTTGAACATCACATCTAAAAATAAAAGTAATGAGAATAGAATAGGGAATATGATAAAGCAGAAGCTCATGTATAACTTAGTGCTTTTTGGAGGTCACGGTACACATGGCTTTCAAATCATCTTGGGACATCCTTTCCTTAAAAAATGTCAAGGGGATTGGTCAAAGCTAGTTTTTTTCCCTCCAGGAATCTTTGTGAATAATTCTGCAAAAGAAATCATGCACAGAGCTGTGTCCAGTACAAGAACTCTCCATATGTACCAGAAATACCAGTTACTGTTCAACTTGATTGGGTGGATTTCTTTTAACATATTAAATTACATGATGGTGCAATTAGAGAGAATTTAAACTGTGAAAGTATCGAATTAATTTTGACCAAGAGCCCCCGCCCCATCATTATTTATGAGAAACCTGTGAAGGATCAAGGATTATTAGCATAGAACACTAGGTTGAAAAGACTTAAGTCAATCAAGCAGTAATGATTAGATTAGATTAGGTGAAAGGCCAAGGCTGTTTGAAAACTGTGGCAAAGAAATGAGGAATTGAGAAGTGGTGATTAGGTGATGCCAAACTTGGGTTTTAAAAAGAAAAGACTGAGAATCAAGGAGATCCACTGTTTTGATATAGTAGGAAACTGTGATGAGTCTTGATTTAAATACAGTAAGGATTTATGATACATTTGCAACTTAGGAGAAAGAGATAAAAATTCAAAGAAGCACTGACCACAGCAGTGTAAATAAAGTAGACACACACAAAAGATTCCGAGGGTGAGAGAATGAGAGAGGAAATGAAATACCACCAGTACATGTTCAACAAGGTAAGATTTAAACTGATTCCAGATATACATGCATATTAGAACCAATTCAGATAGACCTACCCGACCTACAATGAGTCTTACATTTGGGATTGTTTTTAAATCCAAGCATCCTTCTTACTAAAAGCAGCCCATTCAAATTATGGTTTGCAACAATCACGTAACATGTATACAATGAAATAAAATGTAATGAATTATTGGAAATGTGGAATGTGGTTGAACTTTTAGGTGCAAGACATTTTTAATGGATAGGTTCCACTTACTACACAATGATCCTGTAAAACTGCATTAGAAATATTACTTGAAATGCAGTGCAATTTACAAGACCTCATCAAAGCATTGGAGATTTGTCAATATACGTCATCACGATGGAAGTGGACAACTTCTTTCATGCAATTAAAACAGTAAGTCAAAACTATATATAATATATACACATATAATCAATCATGGGTCTTTATTTCATCATGTCATATTGAATATGAGTAGCCAACTTCATATACTATGATGTTCTGAATGGTATGATAACTCATTAATATAGCTACTTCATAGCAGCCTTACACAGCAGAGGTACTTTTTGCTTTGTTTTTCAAAGGCTACTCATAAAACTTTGTTTTCTGGCATGGTGATACCTTCAGTAGACCAAGACTTGATTATAGGTTACCTAAATTTGTAATGCGTCACTGCCCTTGCAAGTCTGCATTTTGAGAACATATTACATAAGCAGTGTAAATAAGTTACTGAGCTAGTACAAAATCATTCTTATTTACAATTGTTTTACAATGAGAACATGTCATGGTACTTTAATGTGAAGCAGCATGTAACTTTTTGTAGATTCTGTGGCGATTGAGTGTCAAGATATGCCATGGTAAAGTACAAAAGAAATCAGTATTCAGATACATCAATACAATTATTTCAAGTAACTGCACAAGTTTACTAAGCAAATACTGGTTTTCTTTTGGAATGGTTTCTACTAAAAAGTGCTGAAATATGGGAAGGCAAATTCTTAGAAAAGTTATTTATTTTGTACAGTATTTAAAGCCATGTGGGTTGCACAATTAAAATAGTTTCAGTATAAAAAAAAATCAATGATGTAATATTTTCACCTACAAAACTAATAGACATGTAAAGTTGGAGTGTGTTGGATCTGTTTCTTGACATCATGTATAAATACCAAATCTTGTCATGTACACATGTCCATCAATCTGCTGGGTTTTCTGGCTTCACAATCTGATAAGTTATCAAGTATTCTGGGTAAGCCTGGCAGGAGCAAAAAACAACAAAAACAAAGCTGAAATCAATTTTAAAGGTGTGTTCAAGAAGTTTTAATTTCATAATTAAAACAGCCCCAAGTGTTTATCTCAACATTTTGAAACTCTTATTAAATAGGTACCACAAGATCAAACACATGCAGGAGCAAAATCAAGGGATCCAGAAAGCCTAAATACACGCAAACACGATTTAAAAAGCCTGCCAGGAGTGGGAAAAGCAAGTTTATGAATTTATAATTAAAACAAAAGCCTGTACTGTAAAGAAAAATGTACTTTTTGATACAATATACCTTCAGTAAGACAATAGATGAGCATAAATCTGGGAAAGAAAATCAAACATCTTAATTTTACTGAACTCACTTGATTATATAGGCTCAGTTTCCCTAAGGGTGCATTTAGTGTCGCTGTGTGGCAGTTTTGGCTTCATAGACAAATACTTGTATTGAAAACATGTCAAAGTTTGAAGTGACAGTGAAGCAAAATGGAGTAAGACTCTCTTTTAGGATCAGAGCTACATAGTTGTAATGTTCTGCATTAAGAATTGTTTTAAATTTGCTTTTTCATAAATGAAAGTTTCCTTTCCCCGCCCCACTCCCAAATGAAATATCTAATTAAAATAAAGCTAGCTGTGAAAATTTTTTCTATGGTATTAGCCTGAGAAGTACACTTCACAAAAATACAAAATATATTTCTTAAACACACCTGTTCACCTCTGTAAATGACATACTCCGCCAATGCTAATCCATTCACGCTGGGCCGGCCAGTAACAGAATGATGACCAGGGGGAGCATGAGCCATTTTCATTGCACTGAACTGCAAAAATGATTTGCCTAGTGTAACACGGCAGAACACCATTTGCCTGTTAAATACAAGGGGATGGGAGAAGAATGAAACACAAAATCACCAATTATAAGTAGCCATAAGTAGATACAATACTTGGAACTCATTTCCATGGACTTTTGAGTGCACTTAATGCACAAAGTATGAAATTCACTAGAGCTGTCTATTTTACTATCACTTGTGCAATCAAGTTAAAACAGTAAATAATTTGGATACAGAGGACCAGAGTCATAGATCATGCTTCATAGTCATGACTTTTAATGGACAAGACTTATTCACCTAATGAGATAACACTTCAGAAAGTTTGACTTTGGAAAAAATATGTATTGCAAAGTATCCCCAGCCAAGTTATTTACCATTCCCTAGTTGAGAAGTTAAGTAGGCAACATGCTTTTCTTGTCCCCTTGATCAAAAAGTTGACACATGAAGGAATCATGAGCCATCGCAACACTTTGTGGCATGGTGTCTTTGTATGCAAACACTTTATGCCACTGATTTGTCAGCATTTACCTTACACTTACAGAAGTGCTTGAAATTATACTAGTTATAAATCAAGTCTTGTTTCAATATGATCTATACTTAAAAGGGCAAAAATGTTCAAATCACTAATGGAATCAGGATACCAAAATAAAACAGCACTTTAAAACTCTGAATAAACCAGCGCATCTTCCAACTCCACTCCCCTCAGTAACTGATAAAACATTGAGTACACTCAAGCTTTGTGTAACACAAACTAAACACAAGTTCACACAAAAGAGAGCTCCTGCTATTTAAAGGAAAATGGACACAGATAATGGATCTTACCTATGACAAATGTAACAGGACCTATCTTTATGTATTGGACAGCCGGTGCCACCACCGATTCCATAAACATACTGGTTACTTTTGGACGAATTTTCAGCAAAATATATGCCAGCTCCAAACATTCCTCCAATGTAAGCGTGCCTTTCATCAAAACCCTTGTGAATTATAGCATTTACAAACGGGGAACCTAGGAACAGGAAAAAAGTTACATTTACAATACAGACCAGAAACTAATATTGTAAACTGCCCACTAATGAGACAATTATACTATGCACCTTTTCCTCATGGCTATCTTTCAAAGTTATATGAAATCTGTGGTACAGTAATCATATGCAGATTCTTTAACAGAAAAAGAACCAGAGACAATGCATTCTGTATCAGCTGTAGTAACTCAAGTGTTATACTGTAAGGTACTATATATGGATAATTACAAAAGTACAAAAAGTTAACTTATGGCAAAAAAAATATTTATTGCAAGTTATACCACATTACAGAAATTACTGTTAGTGCACTGAACTATACTAGTCAGGAATTAACTATGGATAACTAAAAGCCTGCTGGTTTGCACAATATTTTGCTGGTTTCACCTTGTAGGCTATTTTAACTATACGGTGGGCCAGGCAATGAGAAGGGAGAAGCGCTATTCTTCTTAAATCATCCGTGAGGCATTAAAACAGATGAACTGGTAGAGGAAAGGCAAGCACAAGTGTTTACTGAGCAAAAAAAGAATGAGGGCAGAAAAGGTTAATGGCCTGGTGCTGAAGTCAAGGACATATGGAAGACATTTTATGAGACTGGTCCCCCTGCCACCTCAGAAGTGTCTAGTGTACGAGGCAGGGAAGGAGGTCACAGAAGGCATGCATCACCAGTCACCCACTGTAGTCCTTGATGTGGCTGACTCGTATGCAAGGCCCAAGGAGGTCTAGGGTTACTAGAATCCCAGAAGGCTGTCCAAATCCAAGCAGCCAGTCAGCACACCTAATCTTTCCACAACAAAATTTCCTAGAAGTGGTAGGTTAGACATCAATGTATGAAGCTAAAAAAAACGTAATTTATGGAACGCTTTACACGACCATGAGACTTTCCAAAGCGCTTTACAGACAAATAAGTACTTTAAGTGTAGTCATTGTTGTTATATAGGAAACATGGCAGCCAATTTGCACATAGCAAGTTCCAAACAGCAATGAAATAAATGACCAAATCATCTGTTTAAGTATTAGTTGAGGAATAAATATTGGCCAGGTTACTGGGAGAACTCTCCCGCACGTCTTTGAATAGTACCATGGAATATGTTATGTCCACCTGAGGAGGCAGACAGGACCTCAATTTAATATCTCATCGAAAAGACGGCACCCCAACAGTTTAGCACTTCCTCAGTGCTGCAATGAAGTGCCAGTTTAGATTATGGCCCTGAATTTGAAGTCGGTATGACGGTGTACTCTCAGAATATGCCGTCATAGCGCCTTTGAAACTGACGCAACTTTGGGATTTGGCGCATGCGGAAATCCTGAAGTTATGGTCTGTCAATGACTGCTCCGAAACTGGCTGCGGTGCCGCCCGCACCAGAGCCTTCAATCAGTAAAATCTCATGAATCACTGAAACTGATGAAAATTTTGGCTCTTCCGCAGTAAGTACGCTGTTAAATTCCCCACTAAAAGTTAGACCTAAAGGGATTAGGTGTAACTGGGGTTTTAACATCATATTGACTGCTAAACAAATGTTAAGGGCCTGGAAATCTAATTTTAATTTTGTGCTGTGTGAAATTTGTCCATTTTAATTAAAATTAAGAAACTTTTCAAAAAAAATGTAAACTTTTTTTTCCAAGTTTGTGCATCTTTATTTCAGGTTTGCCTTTTCCCCCATGTAGGAACCCCAAATCTTTCTTTTGCTCTCTCTAGCTATTTTAAAAGGTTAGAATTTTAAGGGCTTACCCACTTCCTTGTTCGTTGTCTGTGAGAATTCTGCCTTTTGATCGACTGCTTAGACAGCCTGTTGATGCCACAGCACTTCACACAAGGGGATCCCCATTAAGTTCCGTTGAAATGAATTCAAGATTGGAAAACCCAAAGTTCTCGACAGAGGTATTGAGAGATCCCTGTGCGGACTGTACTTTGGGGTCAGCAGCGAATGCCTTTGCTTTGCTGCTGGCCACAAATTCTGAGCCTATGTGTTCCAAGACTCTGGAGTGGGGCTTGAACCCACGACCTTCTGACACAGACAAGAGTGCTACCACTGAGTAAAAGGGAGCATCAAGGAGCAACATAGTGTCAACTCAAGCTACCATCATTCACACACCTCATAACAAGGAAATAAATACACTACACATGATTCAGTTCTAATCTGGAACGCCATGGAGAGGGGGCTCAATGAATGCCAAGCAAAAATCAGAGAAAGAGTGGCAAAGAATTGAAGTGAGCATTTTCTTAAACTTATACTATGGACCATCAGCTGTAGAGGGCCCCATGGCTTCTGCTGAATGTGAGTTGATGCAGACTGCGATTCAGTGGGTGCTACAGGTGATCAGCTATCATTTTCTATATTCAATTCTCTGTCAAACCTGCAATACTTGTGCATCAAACATGAAAAAGTTTCTACAGTAAGTTTCCATTTGTAGTGGATCCAGAACCCTTTTTTCTAGGAGACCGCTTTTTAGATTTTGAAGCACTGATGACAAGGTATTTACAAATCACTTGGAACAATCCAAGTGCTGCAAGAAATCATACACAGGAAACTTTGGTTTATCCGGAGGTTGTATGGCCGGAAACCTCGATCTAACGGCAGAAATCAGCAGCCGTTTTGTTAGTTTTTTTTCTTCTCCTAGCATTTTTTAAAATTTTTTTAAAGAACAGTCAGTCTCTGGAAAGCCTCTCTGAAGCTGTTGCTAAGCTACAGAGACGCTTCCAAGGTACGGGCCGACTGTTTACAAGCTGTTGCTAAGCAACAGTGTTTGTTGTCAGATACGGAGATGAAAACCTCCGTATCCTTCAACATTAGCGCTGGTCTGTCCGGAAGTTTTCATAGATCGGCATCACGCCGGTCCCGTATATCGCGAAATTTTCTGTAACATGGAAAAACTATTAAACCATAAGTTGCTGTGAAGGCCATGTGGTAGTATGTGTAATTTCTAAACCTAGTTTTTGGCATCAAACAACACAGGCTTTGGGTTGTAGCAAGCAGCAACACTGATTCAATACATGCATCAACTGAAGAATGTGACTTAGGGAATAGAGAACTCGCTTAAGTTTGAGTATAGCTACCAATTTCTAAAGAGAAGTGGAAAAAAAACTATTTAAAAATTACAAGAACGTGCAAATAGGATATGTTTACTGACGCAATTTGCATCTTTTTGAACCATTTCTTTCTCTCTCCACCTGCTGAGTATTTCCAGTATTTTCTGTTTTTATTTCAGATTTCTAGCATCTGCAGTGTTTTCTTTTGTACTGTAATACCAAAAATGTGTTTCATTGTGCAGATTGACAGTAGAATTGCTTTAATGTAGAAAAGTGAGATATGAATTCAGACCAAGACATGGGCTAATGGAGGTTGCATGACATAACTGCAGAGTAAAAAAATATAGAGAAATGGTGTCTCAAATTTCCATATTTAAATGATGACCTATTGATTTTCATGTGAAGAACTAGAAAGAGACAATAATGTGTCTGGGGAGGCAGAAATCATTTTTCAGAGGAAAACTACAGGGAGAAAGGAGAACATAAAAATTCTCATTCCAAGTTAAGCATACGTCATGGGCTTCCAGTACTTGTTGCTTACCATGAAACAGCATTCTTTCATTTGAATGGTTGTGATTTTCTTCAGACACTTCTTTCCTTCGGTGTGTATATCTCTCCCAGAGTCTTTTATTACATACCCTTTGAATCTGAAATCATTTTCTGGTGAGTTATTGATTCCAATTTAATAGTGAAAACTAAAAGCAGAAAAAAACTTACAACTAGTAATGCAGTACCTTCAAAAAATTGTATTTATTAAAGACTCCTCCAGCATGGCCACCATCTCTGTGCTCTCTCACTGTACTCTGCATCTGTAAAATGTTCATAATGATTAAAAGTATAACCAGAGAAGGCATTGTAAATAAAGTGTACTGCATATATTAAGTGTCACATAAAAAATGCATGATCACCTCTTCCTCTACAGATTGGAACTCCTTATCCTCTGGTAACAAATCAATCAGAATTGTACCACTGCTGGAAGTGTTTAAAGTTAGATATGGGTTGATGCCTATATTTTAAAGAAAAGGAATCAATTACTTTTGATGTTTGGTGTGCGTCCCTTTGTCTCCAAATTGCATTCCTTTTAACATTACAGTCTACTTTTAATTCAATGTTACTTAACTCAAATTATCTTAATTACTTTTTTGCACCAAATTTCCACTGCGCTGCATTATTTACGATGCTTAATTCAAATTATTGGATATAACTCCAATTTCTTTGCATAAAAATTCACTGAATTATCATTGTTAGGCAGACTGTATCTGTAGATTTTGTTCCAACCTTTTTAATAGAATAGATAGCTTGACCAGCAATGTATATATTACATATCAGAAGACAACAAACAGGTAATGAATGCAAGGTGGGGGGGATGCGTAGAGGAGTTAACATTTGGCATCAAGTGTTTAGAATTCTCTGCGCACATTTCACCTTTGCCCTATTTTTAAAATCAGATATAGATCAATGGCAAAAAAGCAGCAAAACAGCAACAGCTACACATTGAACAGAACTAGTAAACATGAAGAGATGGAGGTAAAGACTACATTTTTAGTTTGTTTGCACATAAACACAATTTTTTTTTGGTAAATGCATCAATCCACAAACAATTGTCTGCTCTCAATTAAATACTTTTATTTTTAATAGCAAGACCTTTGGGAAAATTAACAGCCCAAAGTCATGCTCACTGGGAATTACAAGCATTTATGCATATGCTAATTTAAAAAAATTTTTTTTTTAATAAAACATATACAGGTTGAGCGTCCCGAATTCAGCAACCTCGGGACCGAGGACGAGCCGGTTTTCGTGTTTTTCCAGACTTTGGAACTTGTTTCTGATGTCCGAAGTCCGGAAATATCGCAATCTGGGCTCGGGCGTTTCCGGACTTTGGACATCAGAAACACGTTCAGAATCCGGAAATGCCTGGGCCTAGGCCTGGTTTGACAGGGTGTCCAGATTCCGGAACATTTTACGGATTCCGGACAACCCTGCCACCAATCGTCCCAGAGTCCGGAACGCCGGATTTTGGATGCTCAACCTGTATTATGAGAACCTCAACTGGTTTGAGTTCCATTAATGACTAAAGTACCAATAACAGTATTTCTGTAATAAAATATACTGGTCTATAAACAAACATTTTACCTTGCTGTCCCACTATTAGTCGCTCAACCCCTTTGATGATTTTATGTCGATGGCCGTAAGCATTTATTCCAATTTCTTTTAGCTCTTTATGTCCCATTTCAACCAATACATCTAATGTGATCTGCAAAAGATTGAGAATCACACTTATCAGCAAGTAGTGTTAAAAGCTAAAGCTATCAATATGGTAGCAGTTTTAAGACTGAGCACAATCATAAATCAACCAATTGCAAGAAAGAATATCAAACTGATTAGAATGCATAATGGTCAGTTAGAAGGCAGAAATTAAACAACATACTTTTGGCAGTGGGACCAGGGTTCAAATCTAACATTGCAAATGAAATGAAGGTTTCATCTCTGATGGCTGAAAGTATAAAAATTAAAATATCTACAGTTTCACGTCAGTTGCCATTGAAAGTGTAAAATAATCAGGCTCTTTGAGGTTAACACAATCCACACTAACTCAGCAATCTTACTCAGGCGTAGCATACAACGAACACGGTAGAAAATTAAAATGCCATGTTGTTGAAGTGAGGTTGAGATACAGGCATATTGACCAAGTAACTGCAAGCAGGATCTGTATTTCATTGGGCTTGTGCCATATCTGACCCACTTACTATGTATAATAAAGTGGAAAAGTACACCACCTCCAACCTTGAACAGAAAAAAGTATGCATAAAAGGGAAAAAAATGGATACAAGGAGAATGAGAAAATGCATAATGCTATAAATGTACCTGTTCTCTTTCAAAAATGTCACATAGATGTTCCAGGCCCAAATTCCTCAAAAACTGATTAATAGTCATATCTATTCCTGGAACTGTAACAGAGGGAAAAAAATTACCCAATGATAAATGTCAAAGTAATTACTGAAGCAGGACCGTCACAAATATTTACATCATGCCCTCGATGTAGAAAGTTGTTAGAATATGCATGCAATGCTTAATGTTGACAGCTTTGGAAAGTTAGTTAGTTTATATTAGGAGCATCCAACTTTTCCTACCATTTACATTAGAAAATATTTACCCATTTTCAATGTTCATGATTTAGAACACCTCCATAACAATACAAAAATATGCAATTTAAAAATTAAATTTCTAGCCTCTTTGAAGAAGGAGAAACGTTTGGGTGAGAGAATGGTGACCTTTTAATACCATGAATTAAAAGTTATTTAAAAATAAAATTGAAGTTGTATGCCCCAGCGATATCCGTTTTATTCAAATCAGTCATTTTCCTTTCAATAGAGGTCCATCATTTTGGATTTGAACTCACACCTGCAGCCATTCCAAATACATTTTCCTGGGAGAAATGTTAATTTATTTTTCAATATGGGTGAGTATGTACTCTGTAATGCAAGTACCTATTTCAGACTTTAATTTTTTCTTTAAAAAATCAATACCCGTTAACAGAAATCTTTTGCCTATAGAAGAAATTAAAAATCTGCGTGTGGGGAAAAAAGTCTTAAAATTTACATGCTTCCGTACGTTTTGGCAACAGGAAGTGCCATTTAATGATATCACATACTATAATTAACGTGAAAATATGTCATGACGACATGAAACCTAGATAATGGGAGCGTTAAATTCTGAAACAAGAAATCAAAGCGGTTCTTGCACTTTAAAAAGGTTGGTATCATGGTATTCAAAACAGACCTGGGATATTGTCTGCTACAAATGGCAGCATTAAGTAGCTTTTAAAATTCAAACTTGACCCAGCTCCACAGAGGAAGTGACCAACGTGTCACATAATGATTCACTTCTCTCGACCCCTCCACGGTCTCTAAATTGCCAGACTGCTTGTCCGACATCCAGTACTGGATGAGCAGAAATTTTCTCCAATTAAATATTGGGAAGACCAAAGCCATTGTTTTCGACCCCCCACAAACTCCGTTCCCTAGCCACCGACTCCATCCCTCTACCTAACATCTGTCTGAACCAAAATAACAACAGAAAATGCTGGAAAAACTCAGCAGGTCAGACAACATCCGTGGAGAGAAATTTGAGTTGACGTTTCGGGTCGAACCCTTCTTCAAAACTGGAAAGAAAATCGCGATCTGACAAAAGAAGTAAAAGAAACAAAAGCAGAGAAAGAGACAATAAAAGGTGTTCGGAGCTAGACGAGATGGTAATAGGCTGAGATTAGGTGTGAAGTGTACTGGCAGGGCAAGAGATAGCTGCCAGGTGAGAGAGAGAAACAAAAAGGGGGGGGGGGGGGGGAAAAGGAGTGGAAAAATTACAAGAAAAATGTAATAGGGGCCGAGGTTATGATCTGAAATAGTTGAACTCGATATTGAGTCCGCAAGGCTGCAGAGTGCCTAATCGGAAGATGAGGTGCTGTTCCTCGAGTTTACGTTCGCAACCTTGGGGTCATATTTGATCCCGAGATGTGCTTCCGACCACATATCCGCAGCATAACTAAGACTGCCTATTTCCACCTCTAACATCGGCCGTCTCCGCTCTTGCCTCAGCTCATCCGCTGCTGAAACCCTCATCCATGCCTTTGTTACTTCTATTGCTAGTTTGACTTGACTATTCCAATGCACTCCTGGCTGGCCTCCCATGTTCTACCCTACATAAATTTGAGGTCATCCAAAACTCAGCTGCCCGTGTCCTAACTTGCACCAAGTCCTGTTCACCCATCACCCCTGTGCTCGCTGACCTACATTGGTTCCCGGTTAAGCAATGC
Source organism: Somniosus microcephalus (assembly GCF_052327205.1). Classification (NCBI taxonomy): domain Eukaryota; kingdom Metazoa; phylum Chordata; class Chondrichthyes; order Squaliformes; family Somniosidae; genus Somniosus; species Somniosus microcephalus. The sequence goes on from NC_140994.1 coordinate 64,252,448, forward strand.
CTCAATTTCAAAATTCTTATCCTTGTTTTCAAATCCCTCCATGGCCTCGCCCCTCCCTATCTCTAATCTCCTCCAGCGCCCCCCCCCCCCACCCCACCCGAGATATCTGCGCTCCTCTAATTCTGCCCTCTTCAGCATCCCTGATTATAGTCACTCAACCATTGGTGGCCTTGCCTTCTGTTGTCTAGGCCCTAAGCTCTCTAATTCCCTGCCTAAACCGCTCTGCCCCTCTACCTCCTTTAAGATGCTCCTTAAAACCTAACTGTTTGACCAAGCTTTTGGTCATCTGCCCTAATTTCTCCTTATGTGGCTCGGAGTTAATTTTTTTTTGTCTTATAATACTCGTGAAGCGCCATTGGACGTTTTACTACGTTAAAGGCACTATATAAATACAAGTTGTTGTTGTCCATTACTTAAAATGAAGTTCGTTGACATTAAAACTCCTTTACCTTCTTTTTTCTCTAAACTAGCGATTCCCTCTGCACCACACAAGCTGCTGCTGGAAGCCAGTTCAGAGAAACTTGTTGTAAGGTTGTCTAGACTACTTGCACAAGACAGATTTGCTGGAGTTGATGGAACAGAGGGCACAGAGGGCAATGAAGGGGCTGCAGATCCTGCTGTTGGGGACGCATTGATGACAACAGCTTGAGGCTTGTAGCAAGATGGCAATGCAGAAGGGGGCATTGCAGCAATCAGCAAGGCTCGGACATCATCTGCCTGTGTACAGATGGTTTTAAAAGAAATGCATTATTTCAAACTATTATTCAATTAAAATGACAAATTTTCCCAACATAAAGCTCAGACTTTAATAAAATTAGTGAATGAGAGGGCACAGTACATCTCATTAACCAGACTTTCAGAAAAATGTTAACATAAATTTAACAAGAGCACTGGAGAAAGCCATTTTGCAGTCAACAATAAAGTTGTTCAGGAATTGGCCATATTTCTACAAATATTTGGTTATGGCAAATCAGGTCATACTTTGTAAAAATCTATACATTAAAAATGTTTCTTTTGCTTTATGTTACAGCAGAAACTTTTTTAATATTTGGTCTAGAGAAAACAGATAATGGCTACCATAAAATTGCTTAAATGAAACAGTAAACCACAATGCTCTTAAATACAAAGATAATTTATTTAAAAATTGTCTCATCCTCACAGAATCAAGTTGCAATAGGTTTCTAAGATTAGTACTGTAAAAAGATAAAGTATTAATAGTATTGACACCTTGGAAACCAATCATGTGAATTAACACTTTCATGCAGTTCGTTAGCCATGAAAAATAAAATGTAAAAATACACTCTGCCTCATCCAATATATAATGAAAACAATTACACAACTGCATATTATGTAATTATTTCATTGTCAATTTTTAATATAAATGACAATTTAAAAAGGTCACATCACATGAATTCTAAAATATGTGTTATGTATAATAATTTTATTTTAATAGAATACCTACAGTGACTAGGTCTAACGGTGTTTGCCCTTCCTGGTTTTTCATAGTGGGGTCAGCTCCATGCGCTAGCAATAGCGCACACAGTTGTGTCCGCCCTTTCTGGGCTGCTTCATGAAGGGGAGTAAAAGCCCATTTGTCTGTTGCATTTACGCAAGCATTATACTTTATCAACAATGCTGCTACATCCACATGCTGGAACCAAAAAAAAATCAAAATAATTTACATGTCAATTACTGTGTTGTTCAAAATGAAATAAAACAAATACAGTGCATGCCAGATAATGGGCGTTCACATTGTCTACAGCAGACAACAGTATACATCATAGAACGGTCTGGAATTCATTACACAAAGCCAAAAGACTAAACTATAACAAGTTTAGTCTAATTGTTTTCCATCCAGACATTTCCCCTTCCTCCCCAAAGGTTCGGTACTATGATAAAAGGGGTATAATGTGATAATTTTTATTTCAATAAACCAATATTTTAAAAAAAGATCATAGTAATGTTTGCATAAAAGAAAAATATCTGGATCATGCATGGTTTATTAACATGCTGAAATTAGGATCGTGGTGTTTTGAGAATAGAAATGTCCTATGACTCACTGAAGGTGTAGTGCTCATTGTCTTCAAACTAAACTCTGAATAACTTAAATAATGGCCCAGAAATTCGGGTCGGGGGCTTCCCGCAGGTGCAAGCCCCCGACCTACACTTACCTATCGTGCCGACATTTGAGGCCTGGGCCTGCGTGGATTTCCGCTCTGTCACCCGGTCTAGCTCCCGGCGCGCTGTGCTTGCGTGATCCAGTGGCGTAGTTAGTTCGATGAGCCGGCTGGGATCACGTGAGCACTGGGCAACCAATCGGAGGTTGCAAAAGTTCATTCATGAGTTTGATAGTAAGAACTGTCAAACTCATGAAAACTCAGGGCACCCAAAACAGTACTTAAACTTCAAATAAAAGTTTAAAAAAAATCCCACTGAATAAATGAACTATGAATAACTGTAAAAAAACTATATTAAACAACTAATCAAATTTTTGAAAAAAATAATTTTTTAACAAATCGGGTCAAAAAAACACTTACCTTACTGTAAATTCTTTAAAAATAATAAATCTGTGGAAAAAAAATTCTAAATTTTATTAATAGACCACTTACCTTTTAAAACTAAGTACTTATGTCTGCTTTTTTCACACGTAAAAACCGGAGGCCTTTACGCACGGGCAACTCTTTAAAAAAAAAAAAAAAAAGGAATTTCAGCGCGCACGCGCTGCCTGAAACGTCGCACGCGTTCCGCCTCTTAACCCCTTGCTTCAGAGGACAGGAAATGCCGGTTTTCAGCGCATGCGCTGTGCATCTTGAAAACCGGCACTTCCATCGGGCCCACGCGCGAGTACCCCGTCCGTACTCACGCGTTGGGACCCGAATTACTGGGCCAATGATTTGACCCAAGATAGCCCATAGGAAAACTTTTCAGGGTGCCAGTCTCTAAGAACATATGCATCTAACCATCAAACCTGTCTTTTTTCATGCCCATGAGCTATAAAGTAGCCCCATTCACTCATTCTACTTTCAAACAATGGTTATTACTATCACATTTACCAAAAAGAATTAAATGAACAATCCTAGAAGACCTATTTCTGAGTGTGCTGGAATGAGACAAAAGGAGATTCTAGGTGACCAAAATGGTGGTGAATTTTATTCACCTAGTTTTAATTGCTTACTGTGCCACTATTTTTAAGCAATCAGATTGAGCCTTGGTGGAGTAACTAAAGATCTGCTCCCTTATCAAATTATGCCTGGTGTTGACAGTAAGATATCAAATTGCTTCTTGGTTTCTGACCAGTTAGCTCCAGACAGTGAAAACATACAATTGATGATAGAACCTCAAACTGGAGTTATATTACCTTTACCTCTTATTTCTATTCAACATTTAATAGTTCAAATGGTTGAAGGATACATCCGATTGATTAACATAATACAAATGTCATCACAGTTCCAAATGCTATGGCAAGTATCAACATCTCACGTTGCTAGCCATGATTTTAGGCTGGTGCATAACTATGTTTGCGGACAAATCAGCATTGGATTTAAACTTCTGTGCTGCATGCCCTCTCGTCTGGGGGATCACTGCACAATGCTTCACAAATCTCTCTTGCGCTGCATGAAACCTATGTGCACACACAGCAGCGCAATCATAGGAACAGGAGTAGGCCAATAAGCCCCTCGTGCCCGTTCTGCCATTCAATTAGATCATGACTGATCTGCATCTTAACCCCATCTACCCACCGTGGTTCTGTAACTCTTAATACCCTTGCCTAACAAAAACCTAGCAATCTGTTTGCAATTTTCAATTGACCCACCCTCAGCAGCTTTTTGAGAGGGCACTCCAGATTTCCACTACCCTTTGTATGAAGAAGTGCTTTCTGACATTACCCCTGAATTTTAAGGTTATGCCCCCTTGTCCTAGACTCTATCTACCCTATCAAATCTATTAATCATCTTAAACACCTCAATTATATCACCCGATAATCTTCTATATTCAAGGAATACAATCCTAGTCTATGCAACCTGTCCTTATAATTTAACCCGTTTAGCCCCGGTATCATTCTGATGCATTGCTTCCAAGGTCAATATACCCTTCCTGAGGTGCAGTGCCCAGAACGGAATGCTGTACTCCAGATGGGGTCTAACCAGAGCTCTGTACAGCTGTAACATAACTTCAACCCTTTGTAATCCAGCCTCCTTGAGATAAAGGCCAACATTTCATTAGCCTTTTTAATTATTTCTTGTACCATCCACTAGCTTTTAGTGATTTCTGTACTTAGATCCCTCAATCACTCTGCTCATCCAAAGTTCCTAGCTTCTTGTCATTTAGAAAATATTCTGATCATCTTTCTTAGGTGCAAGGTGGATGACCTCACACTTTCCCCACATTGAACTCCATCTGCCACAGTTTTGCCCACTCACTTAATCCATCAATGTCCCATTGCAACTTTTTACTCTCATCTACACTAGTTACTGTGCCATCTAACTTAATGTTGTCGGCAAACTTACGAGACAAGACTCGATTCCTTCATCCAAGTCATTTATAAATATATTGGCCCAGAAATTCCGTTCGCAGGCCTCCCGTGGGCGGACGGCTGCGATCTGGAAAAATCTGCGCCTAGACCGGAGGGCTCCCGGGGAGGCGCAGAGTTCCGTTGCTGGGCCTCTCCAAACTGCCGGTGCGCAGGGCCCACGTATCCCAGAGGTGCAGGCGGTTCGCAGTGTCCCTGGGATCACGTGGGCCATGTGGAGCCAATCAGAGAAGGGAATCTCCCTTCATACATTTGACAGGAAGACCTGTCAAATATATGAAGAGATCACCCCAAAAACATAGTAAAACATTAAATACATTTTTTTTTTAAATCACATTTTAAAAATGACTATTTTAAACAAAAATTTATTTTTTGAAAAAAAAAAATAAAGTTTTTAACGGGGCTAAAAATAAACTTACCTTTCTTTAAAGTATTTTTAAATGATAAATCAGTGGAAATAAGAATTGTAAGTGTTTTCTGCGGGCGGAGAGTCTCCAAAAAACAGAACTTTCCACCCGCAGAGGCCCTGCTCCCGGGCAGGCGGAGGATGTCACGAGCTTTCTTGACAATCGGAAATGCCAGTTTCCAGTGCATGCCTAAAACCGGCATTTCCGTTGGTCCTATGGGTGAGTACACAGCGCGTACACACCTGTAGGGAATGGAATTTCTGCCTCAATGAAAAGCTGCGGCCCCACTACAGACCCCTGGGGGATACCACTCGTCACATCCTGCCAATTTAAGGGCATACCAATTATCCCTACTCTAATCAGTATTTGTAGGGAAATGGTGTTAGGGAAATTGACGGGATTGAAGGCCGATAAATCCCCAGGGTCTGATAATCTACATCCTAGGGTACTTAAGGAAGTGGCCTTAGAAATAGTAGATGCATTGCTGGTCATCTTCCAAAATTCTATAGACTCTGGAACAGTTCCCATGGATTGGAGGGTAGCTAATGTAACCCCGCTATTTAAAAAAGGTGAAAGAGAAAAAACGGGGAATTATAGACTGACATCGGTAGTGGGGAAATGCTAGAGTCCATTATAGAAGATTTAATAGCAGAGCACTTGGAAAACAGCGACAGGATCGGACAAAGTCAACATGGATTTACAAAAGGTAAATCATGCTCGACTAATCTACTGGAATTTTTTGAGGATGTAACTGGTAGAATAGATAAGGGAGAACCAGTGGATGTGGTGTATTTGGACTTTCAGAAGGCTTTCGATAAGGTCCCGCATTAAGAGACTAGCATGCAAAGTTAAAGCACATGGGATTGGGGGGAAGGTACTGACTTGGATAGAAAACTGGTTGGCAGACAGGAAGCAAAGAGTTGAAATAAACGGGTCTTTTTCCGAGTGGAAGGCAGTGACTAGTGGGGTACCGCAGGGATCGGTGCTAGGACCCCAGTTATTCACAATATATATTAATGATCTAGACGAGGGAACTAGATGTAATATCTGAAATAACAGAAAATGCTATTATATAGATGTAATATCTCCAAGTTTGCAGACGACACAAAGCTGGGTGGGTGTGTATGCTGTGAGGAGGATGCAGAGAAACTCCAGTACGATTTGGACAGGTTGGGCGATTGGGCAGATGCAGTATAATGTGGATAATTGCGAGGTTATCCACTTTGGTGGCAAAAACAGGAAGGCAGATTATTATCTGAACGGCAATAGATTGGGAAAAGGGGAAGTGCAACGAGACCTGGGTGTCCTTGTGCACCAGTCGCTGAAGTAAGCATGCAGGTGCAGCAGGCGGTTAAGAAGGCAAATGGTATGCTGGCCTTCATAGTGAGATTAGAGTACAGGAGCAAGGATGTCTTGCTACAGTTGTACAGGGCCTTGGTGAGACCACACCTTGAGTATTGTGTGCCATTGTGGTCGCCTTATCTGAGGAAGGATGTTCTTGCCATGGAGGGAGTGCAGCGAAGATTCACCAGACTGATACCTGGGATGGCAGGAATGACTTATGAAGAGAGATTGGGTTGATTGGGCTTATATTCACTAGAGTTTAGAAGAATGAGAGGGGATCTCATTGAAACTTATAAAATTCTAACAGGACCAGACAGACTAGATGCAGGAAGGATGTTCCCGATGGCGGGGGGAGTCCAGAACCAGGGGTCACAGTCTAAGGATAAGGGGTAAGCCATTTAGGACTGAGATGAGGAGGAATTTCTTCACCCAGAGAGTGGTGAACCTGTGGAATTCTCTACCACAGAAGACAGTTGAGGCCAATTCATTAAATATATTCAAGGAGTTGTTAGATATATTTCTTAAGGCTAAGGGGATCAAGGGATATGGGGAGAAAGCAGGGGCAGGGTACTGAATTTGGATAATCAGCCATGATCACATTGAATGGCGGAGCAGGCTCGAGGGGCCGAATGGCCTACTCTTGCTCCTATCTTCTATGTTTCCTACCTCCTAACCAATTCCCTATCCAAGCCAATAGGTTACCTCCAATTCCATGCGCTCTAATTTTTGTTAAGTCTCTTATGTGGAACTTTGTCAAATGTGTTTTGGAAGTCCGTATAAATAACATCCATAGACACTCCCTTATCTACCAATGCAGCTACCTCCTCAAAAAATTCAACTATTTTCGTTAGATATGACTTACCCGTTACAAATCCATGCTGGCTCTCTCTAATCAGCTTATATTTGTTCAAATGCACAGTCACTCTGTCCCTAATAACAGATTCTAGTAACTTCCCCACAACTGATGTTAGAATAATAGGCCTATCATTTCCTAGTTAATCTCTCTTAACCTTTTTAAATGGAGGAGTGACATTGACTAGGTGACTCTCATGCTGGGTCTTGATTCATGATGAAACGGCACCTGATGGTATGTTAGTACTTTCATTCTTCATGGGGCGAGGGATGGGGAAGAGTAGAAGAGGGACGATATACAGTAGAGCTTGATCATGCAATTTGTACTGAAGATGAAGTGACATAAAATGTTCCAAGGAGAGATGTGGAAGAGAGAATGATGCAGAATATTCTGAAGAGTGATGTAAAATATATATGTTAGGGAAGTAATAAAAATGCCAATTATGAACATGAGTGCTGCTTGATGGGAATATGGGGTGATAATGTAATAATATAAATAGGCTGTAGGCTTGCCTATAAAATTATTGGAAGAGACACGTATATTTTCAGTCCAATTAAGATTGCTGTAAAGAGAACAGTGACAGGAACATTCCAATTGTCTTGCAGCTGCCTCTTCTGAAGCTGATGAATCGGATTCTGTTTGAGGGTTGCACGTCCTTGGCGTTTCACTGCAGTTTTGATTTCTAACTAGATCCCAGTGAGTCAAAAAACAACCAAAGAATCTCACTGACATCAGTGGCTCCGAAAGCAATTCGTTGGATTGTTGTGGCCCATATATCAGATACTTTGGACCCCCTCTGAGTAATCAGAACTAGGCTGTATTTTCCTTTTAATGAGGAATCTGTAGAGCTTTATATGAGATTCTGGAGCGTCAGAAAGCTCAGGGAAACCCATCTACAATGGTTTCATCAATTACTATAAGATTTAGGGGTAGAAATTGCATAGCGCCCAGTTTGGGGCAATAACTTTTGTGGTAGTGAAAAAGTATCACCGGGCACTACATGAGGGACTCAGGCGCGAACTTCCGGTTTAGCGCTCCAGGAAGGAAGTGGAGCACTAAACCAAGTGCTACGACTTCCCTTGGAGCGCTAAAGCCGGCAAGAGGGGCAGTAGTGGTGTAGCACTGCCCAATGTCGAGGGCAGCGCTGCCGGGAACGGAGGCTCCTTCCCTCCCTTAAAGGGAAGGGCCATCGCTGCAGGCTCTGCAGGGAAAGGAGGTCCCTCATTGCCGACGGCAGCCGCAAGCACTCTAGCAGAGTGCAGGGCTGATCAATCGCAGTCGAGGAAAACGCTGAAAAATTGAAGTAGCGCATTCAGAAAGTTTTTTCATTGACACAACCACCATCCCCTTTAAATAGTGCTCCCCAGCACCTGGCCTCCCTAACAATGTCTCCTGCAGCTGTCGGTATTGTCACCCAGCGATGCTGCAGGGGGCGGAACCGAGGTTCGGGTCCGGGGTGCAACCAGGGCAATGCGCAGCATGATAATGTCACGACCTCCGAGCGCAGGAGATCGTGGCACTAGGGGTTACCGCTGCCGTAAACCTCGACAGGAATTTCACCGGCGGCGGTACTCTCGCTGTGCCCGGTTGCAAAGCTGGTAGCGCCCCGTTATCGCCCCCCAGAGGTGCTAACAGGAGGCGAATTTCTAGCCCTTAGTGCCTCATGTGGCCCCCATGAAGCTGAAAATTATGGGAGTGCATGATCAAATCTTGACTTTTATCTGGGATATGTAGTCCAGCTCCAAAAGAGAGTAAATGGGACACTCACCTGAACCTCTCTCGAAAGAGAAATGCGGCAAGACTGAATTTGATGCGCAACTGTGGACAATGTCTTCAATGTAGTACTGGATGGCACTGCTAATTGTTATTTTGTGTTCTTTTTGATAGAAAACACTTGAATTGCCCGCATGCACCAGTGAACATTATAGAAATGCAAGTTATATTCTTCACAGCAATCTTAATTGGATTTAAAATTTACCTGCGACTGCTTCAATAATTTTATAAGCAAGCCTACAGCCTATTTACATTACTACATAATGTACCTATGATACATGCATGTGTAGACCTGCTGTGTGACACTATGGCCCCGATTTGCGGTCACCGGCGAACGAATAGCGCTAGCTGTTCATTACAATTAAACGTAATGGAACTTGGTGATTAGAAATCTAGGACCTGTGTGAACAGGGCAAGCAACTGTGTATCTCCTTAACCAATCAGACTGAAGAATCATTACTGGGATACGCAGAGTGTGAACAAGAAAGTGGAAGTGAGAATAGTGAATTCAATACTGAAATAAAGAGGGAAAAAAAATGGGATTGAGAGAGATAGGAAGAAAAAGTAAAAAGAAAATGTATTTAAATTTTTTAAAATCCCCAGCGATAATTAAAATCTGAAGGAATGAGATTCCACACTTGTAAAAGTTAATTTTCAACACTTGTAAAAGTTAATTTTCAGTGCCAGAGTTGTTTGGCAGTAATTAAGACTTAACACGCCATGAAAAATTCACTTACAATCCAATGGACAAGCTTAAACATTTTCTGGCGTGTTTAGTGGGTATCCATCACGCAAGTACCCCAACTTCATGCCCGTCCATGTATTTGAATGCAGTCTCGCGGCGAGATACAGGAATAGCAAAGCTTCTGGAGGAGCAGGGCAACCCCCTGATTTCTGTGTTTAATTGCACGTGCAGTCGCCGGAAGTTGCTATCTGATTTACTCTTCAATAATGGTGAGCGGCGATTGCCTCACCGTTATTTTTACCGCAAAATCCGGTCCCATGTCTTATGCTGGCACAAAAATCAATTGTCACTTGTGACAAATACTTGAATCCTTCCAGGATAAGTATTTTTTGGCTTCAAATGCAAAACAGTGGATTCCTACTTGCTGGAAAATGCACCAAAAACTTGAAAAAAACTCAATTACCTGGAGAGCAAGCCCCCAGAGCTGCCTCGAAAATAACTAACACCTACAGCACTCACATTAGCTTCAGAAATGTCTAAATCTGTGCTGCAATGCAAATGATAACACAGTGGCTATGCCAGCAACTTAAATTACAAGAACCCAACCTACTGCACATTGTGTAGGTATTTGTTTTTAAAAGTTACAGACAAGGCCTATTAGATTTCAATTTTTAAATAGAAAGACAGTTCAAATTGCAGAAGGAGATCCCCAAAGCACTGGAATACCAAGAATGTAATTTATTCGTTCACCATAAAACATTGGCCTATATTCAAGGATGTTTGAGTTACTGCTTGTTGTGCTTTTTTTTTTTTGGAGTTGTCAGCTGTTTTGTAGCTGCTTGTCATAAAAAATAAGAGCAGGAGTAAGCCATGCGGCCCCTCAAGCCTGTTACGTCATTCAATAAGATCATGGCGATCTTCTACCTCAACTCCACTTTCACACCCTATCCCCATATCTCTCGATTCCTTTAGTGTCAAAAAATCTATTGATCCGAGTCTTGAATATACACAACAACTGAGCATCCATAGCCCTCTGGGGTAGAGAATTCCAAAGCATCACAAACCTCAAGTGAAAAAATTTCTCATCGCTGTCCTAAATGGCCGACCCCTTATCCTGAGACTATGACCCCTAGTCTAGACTCTCCAACTAGAGGAAACAGCCTCTCAGCATCTACCCTGTCAAGCTTTCTAAGAATTTAATATATTTCAATGAGATCACCTCTAATTGCTGATTTCTAAAAACCCTCCCAATCCTCAGGCTTACTACTCTTTTTGGCAACATTGTAAGCCTCTTCTTTAACATCTGTTAGCCACGGTTGGACCACATTTCCCATGGGGTTGTATATTCGTTGCGAATTATGAATTATTTCTTTAAATGTTTGTCATTGCTCATCTACCATCATATTTTTGAATCTAATTTCCTAATCTACCATAGCCAACTCGCCCCTCATAACTATGTAATTGGCTTTAAGACCCTAGTTTCGGACTCAACCACATTACTCTCAAACTCAACATGAAATTCTATTGTATTATGATCACTCTTCTCCAGAGGATCCTTTACTACAAGATTACTAGTTAACCCTATAATGGGCTGTATTTTCCAATCGGAGGCTTCCCGCGTGCGGAAGCCTCCGATCTGGAAAAAATCTACGCACTTACCTGAGGGCTCCCGAGGTGCGTATAGTTCCGATGCTGGGCCTCTCCAACTCCAAGTGTGCAGGGCCTACGTATCCCAGGGGCGCATGCGGTTCGCAAGCGTCCCTGGGATCACGTGGGCCATGGGGAGGCCAATCAAAGGGAATCTCCCTTCATACACTTGACAGATAGACCTGTCAAATATATGAATGGAGATCACCCCAAAAACACTTCAAAACATTTAATAATTTTTTTTTTTTAAATCACATTTTTAAAATTAGTTGAAATTACAATAAATTAAGTATTTTAAACAAAAGTGTAATTTTTTGGGAAAAAGAATAAACTTACTTAAAAAGTATTTTTAAATGATAAATGACTGAATTTTGTTTTTACTTTTTTCAACTCTTATCCTGGTAAAAACAGGCCTTATGCCCGCTTTTACCAGGCGTAAGAATTCTAAAAAATTTCTGTGGGCGGAGGGGCTCCAGAAAGCAGAACTATCCGCCCACAGAGGCCCTTCTTCAGGGCAGACGTCCGATCTGTCAAGAGCATTCTTGACAGATCGGAAATGCCGGTTTTCAGCGCCTGCCTGAAACTGGCATTTCCAATGTCCCTACGGGTGGGTACACAGAGCGTACCCACCCGTAGGGATCGGAATATCCAGGCCATTATTACACAGTACTAAATCTAAAATAGTCTATTCCCATGTTAGCTCGACATATCGTAGAGTAAATAGGGAGAAAATGTTTTGAATGGGAGAAGGGTCGGTAACCAGAGAGGACACATTTAAGGTGATCGGCGAAAGAACCAGAGGCAACATGAGAACACTTTTTTACGGAGCAAGTTGTGGTGATCTGGAATGCACTGCTTGAAAGGGTGATGGAAGCAGATTCGGTAGTAACTTTCAAAAGGGAATTGGATAAATACTTGAAGGGAAAAAAAATACAGGGCTATGGGGAAAAAACAGGGGAGTGGGACTAACTGAATAGCTCTACCAAAGAGCCGGTACAGGCACAATGGGTCGAATGACCTCCTTCTGTGCTGTATCATCTATGATTCTATAAAACTGTCTCAAATGGATTCCATGAACTCGTCCTCCAAACTACTTTTGCCAATTAGGTCTGCCCAGTCTATATGACGATTAAAGTCCCCCACAATTATTGCAGTATAAACATTTAAACTATTTTTATTGTGTAACTGTGATTAACCTATGTGAATTCACATACTGAAGAAAGAACTGTAAATGGTGCAGGCTGTGGAAATTGACATTATACTTAGCATGCTGGGTAGAATAAAATGGCCAAGTAAAAGAACAAACTTGCTTAGGTTGTAGCTAAAGCAAGAAAAAGTAAATACGTCACAACGTGTCCAGGACCAAGAGATCTTTCATAATACCCACCCATATTGAGGATGTGATAACAGCTATAATTGACTCACTAGCACAAGGGAGGCATAAGGCTATAGAATAGATAAACTATTAATGATTGTCGCTAGACAAAGAAGCAAAACTATTGAATAAGCTAATCATCTTGGTAACAAGATGATCAGACATGAGTAAGTAAATCATCTTGGTAACAAGATTCAGACAGAACCTCCTGACAGAATATATGATTAACTAACCTTGTCTGGAGATATTTCTGTCCTGCTGACCTTTTGATTGTCCTTGTGCCACTCTTAATGTGTTTAAAATGATACAATACCATTACACGTGATTTATGGAACGCTTGCTTGTTTGAGTGTATAAATATGCTGCATTCGCTGATGTCCTTTAGAGATGTTGGCCTAGCCTTTGTCCAGGCAGCTCTCTCCTTGTGCAAGTAAAAATTAAACTAACAATCTGACGGTACCGCTTGTGTTTTAGAGTCTTACTCGGAGTCGAGATTTCGACAAGGCAAAAATCTTGGAATGATTTAGAAGACCTTGGGTTTTTCCTGCATGGAAGACTTAATATAGGCCAAATCGCCACATTCATCTGTAGTCATCTTGTGACTGTTGAACTACAGTTAAGCAGCTGAATTACTCTGGATAGAGAAAGGAAAGGAATTGATCAGACACTCATCTGTAGACTTCAACTTCATATAGTTTACTTGTAGGACTTGTCAGAGGTGGTCTGGAAGTTGACTTTTAGATCCCAAGTTGACAATCCATTAGCATGCATGACAACCTGGAACACTAGTAAGACTAGCAGAGTATAAATCAGCAAATTAGAGGAGCATGATTTGGCCTATATTAAAGAAAGACTTGCATTTATATAGCACCTTTCATGACCACCAGACGCCTCAAAGCGCTTTACAGCCAATTAAGTACTTTTTGAAGTGGAGTCACTGTTGTAATGTGGGAAACGTGGCAGCCAATTTGCAGCACGGTCTCACAAACAGCAATGTGATAATGACCAGATAACCTGTTTTTGTTATGTTGGTTGAGGGATAAATATTGGCCAGGACACCGGGGATAACTCCCCTGCTCTTCTTCGAAATAGTGCCATGGGATCTTTTATGTCCACCTGAGAGCAGACAGGGCCTCGGTTGAACGTCTCATCTGAAAGACAGCACCTCCAACAGTGCAGCACTCCCTTAGCACTGCACTGGAGTGTCAGCCTAGCTTTATGTGCTCAATTCCCTGGAGTGGGACTTGAACCCACAACCTTCTGACTCAGAGGCGAGTGTGCTACCAAGTGAGCTGACATATTAAGTCATCCATGCAGAAAAACCCAGGGTCTTTTAAATCATTCCAAGATTTTTGCCTACACCATTTACAGTTCTTTATTCAGTATGTGAATTCACATAGGTTAATCAGTTACATAATAAAAATAGTTTGTGTTTATAATTGCACAATATTTTTTTTATCTGCATAAGCCTAAAAATCCTATATGCACAAGAATCCCTTATTTAATTATCATGATACAAAGGAAACGTAGCATTGAAAATGACACAATGGTGAACCTTGATGAGAATTCCATCTTTTGTTTTCTCCAGATACAGGAAACTTTGTGCTATCCGGAGGTGAGCTATCCGGCAATCTGGAGCCACCGGCAAAAATCAGCCGCCGTTTTTTATTCTTTTTGTTTGTTTTTTTTGCTTTGTTTGAACAGTCAAGCTGTGCAAGGTCTGTAGCTATAGCAACAGCTTCAGCTACAGAGCTTTAGGGCCACACCCGAGTGTTTAGAAGCTGTTGCTAAGCAACAGTGTTTGTTGTCAAATACGGAGATAAGAATCTCCGTATCTCTCAACATTAACTCTGGAGAGTACGGAAGTTTTGAGGCAACGGCAGCAGCTCGGTCCCGTGGGTGCCGGATAGCACAAAGTTTCCTGTATTGTGAGAAGGAGGAAAATGGTGTGAAATCTATTAAACTTTGCAAGATTTACTGAAAGTGTCTCGATTACTGCACATGGCTGGTCACCAGGTTTTTTTTTTTGGGGGGGGGGGGGGGGGGGGGAGAAAAAAAAAGAGAAACAAGTGTTATGCGTAACTGTTATGATCCTGTATTACTGCTGTGCACGAGAATGTGAAATGCTGAAGGGCTAGCCACATTGCTCTCCATGTCAATTGAATTTGCCAGCAGTCCTTTTGGAAAGACAGATTCCCTGCAATAAGTAATCTTCACATATAAGCTCAAGAGTTGGATCACAACAAAAGGTTTGAATTTGGCTGAATACTCTGGATTTTAGTGATCAAAGTACTCCAACATGTTACTTCAACCATCTTCTGATCTCTTAAATCAATAGTTTTCTACCTTAATAACAACAGAAAATGCTGGAAAAACTCAGCAGGTCAGGCAACATCTGTGGAGAGAAATTTGAGTTGACGTTTCGGGTTTGACCCTTCTTCAAAACTGGAGAGAAAAGGAACTGGATCGAAGGCAGGGCTGCGATCGGACAAAAGAATAAAAGAACCAAAAGAAGTAAAAGAGATTAGAAGCTAGACGAGATGGTAATAGGCTGGGATTAGGTGTAAAGTGTACTGGCAGGGCAAAAGATAGCTGCCAGGTGTGAGAGAGAAACAAAAGGAAAGGGGGGGGGGGGGGGGGGGGAGGAAAGGAGTGGAAAAATATAAGTAAAAATGAAATGGGGGCCGAGGTTATGATCTGAAATTGTTGAACTTCCCTGAAACTTTTGGTAGAGCTCACACAATCAAAAGCTGCAGGTGATTAACAGGATCTGAAGGGGCCAGCAATGATGGAAAGTGAGGGAATGAAATTCAAAATATTAATATTTGACAGAAACTAGAACATAGACCAAATAATCCATCCCGAAGGCCACAAAGATATCGAATACTGTACAGTCTCTGGCTCATGTTAGTGGAAGCAAAATCATTGAAATTGGAATAAACAACTTGAAGAAAAAGCATGGGCTTCACAGGCATAGTGTTCATCTAATAGGATGATGATGCATCTTATTAGGGAGATGGCCATGCTGTAAACTTTCCACATTGGTTCCACTGTTTTTGCATTATGCACACATAGTACATAGAAAACTAATGACTAATACAATCCAGTGATAATTGATAGTGCAGTGAGGCCTATTACATCATTCAACAATAACAACTTCTTGTTCGTGGCACTTGCTTTATCAAGTCAAATGCTTTTACTGAAATTCTCAAAAGAATCACATTAAGTGCATACAGCAGGTACACAATGTAATGGTTTCCTTCAATCATGCAGAGATCCAGGGTCAAGCTATGAGGTGGACTTGTGGCAAAAAAAATGTGAACTGTTGCAGGGAGGGAAACTTTAGCCTACACCAGCCTGGTGTTCAGTCCCCTGGGAGGGGAAGTCAAGCTCACGATTGACTCGGCTCTGCCAAAACCAGTTACATGAAGACCCCGATTAAGCGCTGGTGACAATTAAAACTGGCACATGGAATGAGACTTTGACTGACATCTACAACAACAACTTTCATTTATATAGCGCCTTTAACGTAGCAAAACATCCCAAGGCGCTTCACAGGAGTGTTATTAAACAAAATTTAACACAAAGCCACATAAGGAGATATTCGGACAAGTGACCAAAAGTTTGGTCAAAGAAGTAGGTTTTAAGGAGCATCTTAAAAGGAGAGGGGTAGAGACGCAGAGAGGTTTAGGCAGGGAATTCCAGAGCTTAGGGCCTTGATGGCTGAAGGTACAGCCCCAAATGGTGGAGCAATGAAAATCAGGGATGTGCAAGAGGCCAGAATTGGAGGAGTGCAGAGATTTTGGAGGGTTGTAGGAAGTTACAGAGCTAGGAAGGGGTGAGGCGATGGAGGGATTTGATAACGAGGATGAGAATTTTTAAATTGCGGAGTTACCAGACCAGGAGCCAATGTAGGTCAGCGAGCACAGGGGTTATGGGTGAATGGGAATTGCGAGTTAGGATATGGGCAGTAGAGTTTTGAATGAGCTCAAGTTTACGAAGGGGGCAAGGCAGGAAGCTGGCCAGGTGATTATTTAGGTGACACATAGAAAGCTGTCCCGTGCAAGTACATTCACTATGCTGAAAACAAATATCCATCAAATTACTAATGAGGAAACGCTTGAGCTTTGCGATGACAACTCTGGCAGGACATGACCTGTAGGCTGGGTTTGGGAACACATGCTCATATATCCAGGGCGGACCTTCTTGCATTGCAGAAAAGCAATTGCTGCTGATACACTGCATCTGTAATTAGTGGAACTAACATTCGATGGAGTATGATGTATTTCCAGTACCGTAGTCAGGAGGATGGTGACTCCACGCATTTATTTTATGGCAAGTCATTCTGCTCACCATACTACTTGGAAGGAATTCCCCATTCCTCTGCCCACCTAGTAAAGGATTGTCAGTTGTCGAATAACCAACTTGTGACTATCCACATGGAAGAGATAAGTGAGGCCCCTTTGTGGCCAAGGTTGCTTCTGGATGACGAGCATGTCAAGGGGAGACTGGGACTGGGCAATCAGATACCTAAGCCAGGCAAATCTGCAGTACTCTAGAGCACTTCAATTGACCAACCAGCAGAGCTCATTGATGAGACCTAGAGAGGTAGATCTTTATTGGGGTTGGAATTTTTCCCACTCCCTACCAGATATCAAACAAGCCAGTGGCCTAATGGGTAGGGTGGCCCTAGTTGGATAAGCAGCAGTCCCCAATGTTTGGTAAGCTAGGTGATTTTAGCTGATTAAAATCCAGCAGTATCACTACACACTTTGGTTTTTTGCCAACTTCTGCCTGTGTTCTTCAGGCTTAAGTGGTGTCTTCCCCACCCCCACAACCAACCAATGTTTTATCAGGCAAATGTAAATTCAATGTAGCCTGGTTTTACAATAAGTTTCCTTGCATGTCAAACATTTATCTAACAAAAACAGGAGTTTCAATAAATATAAATACAGGAGTTTCAATATGTCATGACCCTGTGACATGATATGCATTAGAAAGAGTACAGTTCCAGCTGGAGCTAATATAGCACAACTCGACTGCTTAGCCACCTATGGAGAGACTTGATCCAAGTAGTATAGCCAAAATCAAAGAGAGAGAGAACATTTCTATTTAAAAATGTGGACACTCCCACCCTTAATTAACTTCACATTGACACTGAAGCAGAAACTTTACTCCTTCATAAGCAGACAGTAACTTAATCAACCTGAACATTTTTTACTACCGAAAGAGCAAGTGGAGTTAGTACTGTACTGTGTTTCGTCTTACCCCATATGAAGCAGCATTATGTAAAGGAATCAGTCCACCTTTGTCTTGAGCATTCACATCAGCACCATGTTGTAGCAGATATTCTGCAACTTCTAGATTGTTGTATCCAGCTGTTAAACATAATACCATAGTGAATGACAACCAAAAAGTTCTATTGACCACAATGTACCAATACATGGCTAATAAAATTGTCAGCATTTGAAAATCCATGAGTTAAATAGGCTAGATTTAATTTGCACAGATTGTTCATTCTTACTGCAGTTTCGAACAAAATTAAGTATTTTTCAGGTATACTGCAGCAGTTTTAATTAGACAAATACACACCTACTATTCCTAGCTAAATTTAGATTATGACCTACCCAAGTTTTCAATATTGTGCCTTATGGGGCTACAAACAGAAGCCTCTCATTTACATCATTTATTTAGATATGGAAGCAAGTAGACTGACAATTTATACTCATTTGCCCTGTTAAGCAAATTGCGTTTTAAAATCTTCATATTTAAAAAAAGCACTCTACTTGGAGCTCCGGCACAGCAAGAGAGCCCCAGGTGGGCAGAGGAATCGCTTCAAGGACACCCTCAAAGCCTCCTTGAAAAAGTGCAACATCCCCACCGACACCTGGGAATCCCTGGCCCAAGACCGCACAAAGTGGAGGAGAAGTATCCGGGAAGGTGCCGAACACCGAGTCTCTTCGTCGGGAGCAAGCGGAAGCCAAGCGCAGGCAGCGCAAGTCAACCCAAGCACCCCACCCACCCGCCCCTTCAACCACCATCTGCCCCACCTGTGACAGAGATTGTAGGTCCCGCATTGGACTCAGTCACCTGAGAACTCATTTTTAATGTGGAAGCAAGTCATCCTCAGTTCCGAGGGACTGCCCAAGAAGATTAGGTAGAAACCAAATTGGGAAATGTCACTTTAATGTCATTTGGCACTAAGAATATATCACTACTGATAACATATAAAGCTAAAAATTCAAACTTGCTCCAGGCTAACTCATTCGAACATACAATTCCCTGCCTGTAACTTCTAACCCGCAGAGGATAGACAAAATCTCGGAGATGACATGACAACTGCTTTATATGACACATTGTATTGAAAACTGCATTTATAATAGGCCAGACTAAATACAGGAAACTTTTGTTTAACCAGAGGTTAAAAGTCTGGAAAGCTCTATCTACCGGCAAAATTCAGGAGCCGTTTTCTATAAGTTTTTTTACTTTGCGTTGCTTTTTTTCCCCCCAGTCAGGCTCTGCAAGGTCTGTAGCTAAGCAACAGCTTCAGCTAGAGACGCTTGCAGCTGCAGCCGACTGTTTTGAAGCTGTTGCTAAGCAACAGGGTTTGTTGATTCACACGGAACTGAAAAGCTCTGTATGTTATAACATTAGCGCTGGTTTATACGGCAGTTTTGATCTAACGGCACCAGCTCGGTCCAGTCAGTGCCGGATACCAGAAAGTTTCCTGTACAATAGATACTTTTTCTTGCACATATATTTTGTCTCACCGTTAATCTAAATGGAATATTTGGACAAACTATTGAACAGTGGACAAACTATTGAACAGTGAGCTGCTGCATTTGCAAACAAGACCATCACAGTTCATAATTATTCATTTTAATGGATGGAAAATTGTAGGCAAGGTTCCCACTGCCAGTACATGCTCAGAAAATTGCCCCCATAGCACAAATTCTGTTTTCATTGGTATCCCATTATGCATCATCTACTGTTAGAGAAAAGTGGATACCTGGGAATGATTACAAAGCAATAATCTAAATTTGGAAGGTTCAGATGTGAAGCTGAACAATAACTGCTGTCTGAGCCTCAAGATTAGATTACAGTTCTGAAATGACAAGCATAATTTATATTTGTAATACACAATATTGTGAACTTTATAGATCTTTTTATTGAGCTTTGGTCAGTATTTGTGCTGGCTGAGTGCGCTAACGGCTACATGAATTGTCATTGTGTTCCCCATCATTGAAGCATGACAATATTCACATTAATGAACAAGCCAACATGGAGGAAATTTTATCAAGGAACAATTTAACAGGAAACTCTATGACCAGTATATATATTTAAAGTTAATTTCTTAAAAATAACAATTGTACAGACATGGGCAGGTTTATGAAAATTGTGTCAAGCATAAGTTACCAAGATGAAAAGCTGGTTCCCAAGATACACTCTCCCAGTTGTCAGTTACGTTACATAGAATTTACAGCACAGAAGCAGGCCATTTGGCCCAACCAGACTACACTGGTGTTTATGCTCCACATGAGTCTCCTCCCACTCTACTTACTTCAGCTCACCCCATCAACATATCCTTCTATTCCCCTCTCCCTCACGTACTCATCTAGATTTCCCTGAAATGCATCTATGCTACACACCTCAACTACTCAATTCAATTCAATTTTATTTGTCATATATGTACTAGTACAATGGAATGCTTACTCCCCGTAGGGACACGTCAGCTATTTTTACAGTGCCGTGTTCAGAAAGTCAATTCTTTGGCATCCAGTGGCAGTGGGAGCACGATGTCCCTCAGCCGCTCTGTCCGCCTTGTCACCGCGGCCTCCTCCTCACTGTTGCCGGCTCGGCTCCACGTGTGGGGGCCTGCTTCTCCCGCTCACCCTCTGGCCACCATTCCCGGCTCCCCTCCTCCCAGTCGGACTGCGAGTCGTCGTGGCTGCTGCTCGATGCGCTGCGCTGCCTCCGCCCGACTTGCCGAACACATCCTCCGGTCGCCGCGGCCACCACCTCATCGTTGCTGGCTCCACGGTCCGATGGCCCGGGCCTGCTTCTCCCGCTTCCGGTCCGGCCGCCATGCTCGGCTCCCCTCCTCCCAGTCGGAAAACTTCCCCGGAGGAGCAGCCAGCCGACGTGCTCTAGCGGGTCGACGTGGCTGCTGCTACGTCCCGATGCGCTGCGCTGCCTCCGCCCGACTCGCCGAACACCTCGCTCCGGTTGCGGGAGCGAGAGCGGGCCACCCGAAGCAGGGAGAGCGCGCTAACGCCGTACCGTCTCGGTCGCCATCTCGATAATCCATATGGTAGTGAGTTCCACGTCTCACCACTGAGTAAAGAAGTTTCTCCTGAATTCCTTACTGGATTTATTAGTCACTATCTTATATTTATGGCTCCTAGTTTTGGACTCCCCTACAAGTAGAAACATCCTCCCTATGTCTACCCCATCTAAACCTTCCATAATTTTAAAGACCTCTATCAGGTCTTAAGTGCCCCTGCCTATTTTTAAAAGTAATCCAGACAAGGCACTGTTCACTGGAATGTTAGTGGGCACATAAAATCCATTAACTGCTCCTAACATATTCATCTTCAAAAGGAATCAACACGACAAGAGGAATCACTTAAATTACTATGGGAAGCCCTATATAATCTATTTCAAAATGATTAAAGACTCATTATTGGTTGAGGACATGGTGAGATGCAAAGATAGCTCCTGCCATATTCATTTTCAAAAATAAACTGATGTTATAATGATTGATAACTTATTTTATCTGGCATGCTTTACCAGTTCTAAAGCAGGCTACCCAGCACCTCAAGGGTGTATGAAAAATCTGATGGGATGCAGAGGCATGGGAAAATGATTAAAGCAACTTAGAAAAAAAGTCTATTGAGAGATAATCATTCTTCAAATTTGATGAAAATGTAATGTAGCCTTTAGGTTTTAAGGTTAAGCAGCACAATTATATTTCCGGAATGTCTAGAAACTTCTGATCAAATTCTGAGTTATTGACTGCCAATGTGTAAACTTGTCAAATTTCCAAATTTGCTTCTAAGCCATCAATTAGCAGCATTTCTACAATATGTCACATGCACACACAAAAAAAGTACAGAATTGATAAAAGCAGACCTGCTAAATGCAAAGGTGTTGAATGTCTGCCCTGTGTGTCTCTGCAGTTAACATTGTCTATTGTACACAGTTTTTTCACCCTGGCCAAGCAACCCTTCTTTGCAGCATCAAGTAAAGCAGCATCTCCACTCAGCAGGTCCTGAATGTCTGTGTCGCCATCCTTTATCAGATCCAGAGCAGTATTTCCATCCCGGTTCTTCTTGGTTGGATCAGCACCATGCTGGTAATTTAAACAAAATTAACACTTAACACATTGGATAACATTATTCAAAAGCCAGAAGAATCTATTAGCTTAAAAAGTCAACTGTAAAGCTATTTTTAAGTTATCTTCTCTCATACATTTTCTCCCCACATCTCACCATGGCATTGATTACTTGCTGAAGTACATTTCCAAAGGCGCTAGTTGATTTCTGGCACCTTGTCCAAATAGCCATCATGTGTGATTTTTGAGTGGCTGTTGGCAGGCTATTCAACTGCAGGGAACATCACAACCAAGCCCAATCCTATATCATGTACATACAGCATGGGCTGCTGTTAGCATTCAGGGACTCAGGTTGATTTTGCCACCTTGGGCTCAGGGGAGCTGAGGCTAACTATAAAAGAGATCAGGTAACTTCAGCACAGGTCAGGGATTGAACTTGACTCAGGTAGTCACACTCCTCCGAGTCAGGAGGTTGCAGGTTGAAGCCCCAATACAGACCTGACATGTAGTCGGACACTCCAGTGCAGTACTGAATGAGTGTTGCAATGTCAGAGATGCAACTTTTTGGATGAGACATTAAAACAGGGCACCATCTGCTTTCTTAGATGGACGTAAAAGATCCTATGGATCTCTACTGGAAGTGTGTTCTCAGTCCTGGCGAACATCAAACCCTCCATCAACACCAGCTTATTTGGTCATTCATTTGTTAACGGGACCTTGCAGTGTGCAAATTGACTCCGCATTTGCCTACCTAATAACAGTGACTGCAGTTCAAAACAAATTAATTGATGGTTAAGTGGTTTGGGTCATCTGAAAACCACTGTATAATTGCAAGTTAATTCTTTATTTCTTGTGATTTTCATGGCCTGCATATCATTACACTTACCCACAGACATACTTTGGGCTTTTACACAAGTTGGGGTTATTAGAAATCCAAAACAGTGCTGTGCCCTCTACAGGGGATCTGGGACCTGTGTGAACAGGGCAAGCAACTCTATCTTGTTAACCAATCAGATTTAATCGTTACTGAAACACGCAGTGTGTGAACCAGGAAATGAAAGTTAGAATCATGTATGGAAAGCAAAATAAAGAGGGAAAGAAAGATGGTATTATGGGAGAGAGATAAGAGACAAAGAAAAAGTAAACAAAAAAAAATTACATTTAAAAAAATCTCCAATATTAATTAAAATCTGAAGGAGTGAGACTCCACATTTGTAAAAGTTAATTTTCAGTGCCAGAGGGGCTTTTGGGCAGTCATTAAGACTTAGCACGCCATTAAAAATTCACTTACACTTGAATGGACAAGCCCTAACCTTTTCTGACGAGTCGAGTGGGTATCTAGTGGGCAAGAAATGCAGCTTCACGCACCTCATGTAGTTGAATGGTGCGTCTCTCAGCGAGATAACGTTATAGCAGTTTCTGGAAGAGCAGGGCAATTCTGACAGCAACTTCCGGATTTCTGCGTTTAACTGTGCATGTGCGGTCACTTGAAGTTGCTGTCAGATTTATGCTAATAACAGTGAGCGCTGATAGCCTCACTGTTACTTCTATAGCAAAAGTCAGCCATTGTGTTCTATCTCAGGCTCACTTACCAGTAATAAAAGTTTACAAATTTCATATTTTCCCTTGGCTGCAGCCTCATGCAAAGGAGTAAACTTCCACAAATCAGCTACATTTATCACGGCACCATGTTTAACAAGCAACTCTGCTACTTCATAATGCCCATAGGAACACGCATTGTGCAATGGAACCAAACCTCTGAAAGGGAGATAAAAGGAACAGCAAAATAATGATTAGAGAACTAAAAGTCTGAAAATCAGGATGGAATAAATACTGCTCTCACCAGTGTTGCAACAATATCATCTTGATCAACTACAAACTAGCACAATTTAACACAAACCTCGTGAAAATCCTGCATTCACTACACAGCTACAACACTGGCTTCTAGTACATTCCGCAAACCAGATATTAGAAATTATCCTAAATAGTGTTCCTTCAGTGTATGATCTCATTTTACAGTTAATTTGATATTTGACCATGAAAATCTTTCCTTTCATCATTGCTCTCTTCCCCCTCTAACAGTGCAGTTAATCAACAGGTAAACATCATCTTGCGAGATTGGTGGACATGTGTGTGTAGGAAAGGAAACAGCAGTATAACAATTAGTATTACAAATTAACATTAAAGCTAGTCTCTAGAACGATTACATCATCAAAACTCCTTGGCCTAGAAATTGGGTCGGGGCGCCAAAGTGGGGCAAAAGTCGGCGGAGCGCAGGATTTAGCGCAGCGATCGGAGTAATAGCGATCGCCAGAAATTCAGTTTCAGTGCCGCTCGAGGGACACGGGGCGAGGCTCAAGGCGCTCCGCATCCCTCTTAGGGCGCTGAAACTGATTATCGCAGCGCAACGTGCGGTACTGCAGGCCTTCCTACCACTGTTAAGGGGGAGGTGCCTGCAACAGCGCGAGCCCTGATCGCGAGTGCCGGCAAATGAGCCCGGCACCAAGGAGAAGTGCCGGGCTCTCGGGAAACAGCCGGCAGTGCCGCGGGGGTGGGGGGTGTGTTAGGAGGCCGGGGACGGAGGTGCTGGCAGGCGGCCGCCCCGCACCTCCACCTCAACTTGCGCCGCTGCCGGCACAGTAAGGCCCCGTGAACCGGGTAGCGAGCGGCGCAACTGCGGTGTTCGCTACCAAATATCGCGAACGGGGCACGATTGGGGCGCTGCGCACAGATGACGTCATCGGTGGCGGCGCAGCGCAAATGCCTGACGCCACCATTAGCGCCCCTGCTGAATATCGCCGCAGACGCAGCCAGTGGCGCTACAGCCACTGACTGCCTCTTTAGGCGCTAACAGGTGGCGCTACTCACCCAATTTCTCCCCCCTTAGCCCCTAAATGACAATATAATCAAGTTTGAATTCCATATTGTGCATCGTTAGGAGCTTAGAAAACTATTTCTAAAAAGCAGAGGCTTAGAAAGTAACTAAATATTACCCTTTGTCCTTGGCATGAACATCAGCACCATTTTGTAACAAATATTCCACCACGGACACTCTATTGTAGCCAGCTGCAAAGTGGAGTGGTGTAGACTGGCGGCCTTCTATATCTCTGCAGTTTACATTCTGAAGTGTGCAGAGTTTCTGAAATGAAAAGTAGCATTAGACAATCCTTTTAAATATACTTTCACGAACAAACAGCTGTTGCTCTCCAAGAGAAGATTGGGAAAAGAAAAAAATAACTCTACATTGCACTCTTTACAAATCAGTGCAGCAGCTAGGGGTATCCCAGCAAACCTGAAATGTTGAGGTGATACTCCAATGTGCAAAAATTATTTATTTTTTATACATGCACAGGCATAGGGCCCAACAAAACTATGCCATATCAATTGATTTCAATCCCACCACACCATCTTTTTAAATATATTATTCAATCTCTCTTGTCTGGAAATGCATCCAGTTGAGCACACTTTACATTATTTACTTCAATGGCTCTTTGTGTAAAAAAAAAAAAAAAAAAAAATCTACTCTTCTTACTCCTAGCTTTCAATTTCTGTCCCGACATTTCAACCCTTCACTACAGTTAACTTGCCTGGATCAACATTGTTAATCCACTTTATAATATTATAAAAACTTCAACTGGGTCATCTAGAACAAGCTCCACATTCTCAGTCACCTCTCTCAAGAGTAACAGTATTTTTCTGATAAGATGACCAGAATTGCATACACTACCTCGGGGGTGGGGGGTGATCATTTTCTTATACAGCCATATGGGCTTCTTTTGATTTCTACTGTAACCCTCTAATCGAGTATCTTATTTGTCTTTTTTTTTTAAACTGCATTGAAGCATTGGAATTTGAGCCCAGTATTTATCCAGCATTGGAATTTGAGCCCAGTATTTATCCAGAATAACCCCCAGATCCCTTTCCCCATTAACAAACTGCATGGATTATATTAAATGGAACATATTCACGTTTATTTGATTTTTTGCTCCTTTACTAATGTTACAGTTATCCAGATTGAAATGTATCTGCCACTTATTGACCAAGTTGCCAAGATCCAAATCTTCTATTGTAGGAGTGAAAAAAAGCTTGAATTTCTGTATACTATTTTGACAAACCATTACCTTGACTACATCCAAGTCCCCAGCTTTGGCTGCTTCTAATAACTGACGATCAGTGTCGAAGTTTCCAACCATGACGCCTTCTATTCGGAGCAGATTTGGGAAAAGGGAAGAAAAACAGATTTTTAACAAAGACAACACAAAACTTAAATTTAATACCATTGAAAAGGTGCAATATAAAACTCATACTTCTAAAAATAAAAGCATGTTCAGTATGAAACAAAACACTGACCCATTGATAATAGTTTTGTTTCACCCATTATAACACTAAATAATCCTTAAATGTAGTCAGTATTTGTATATTAACCAATTTACTTATTGTTTCTTTTATAATTTGCACTTGTACAGCAATTTTTTTTTTAATTATTTTTTTTAACAAAGTAAAATGTCTCAAAATGCTTCACAGAAAAGGTGGATGGAGGAGAAACAACACCAAGCAGCAGTAAAGGAAGAGTTGGGGAGGTGGGCAAAGACATGATAAATGAAGACTCTGGCACTAATGGCAGAGCAGGGGATGGGGAAAGGGAAGGAATGTACAGTAGGCCAGAGTTGATAGTGAGAGTTGGGGCAGAGAGATGTAGGAGGACCTCCCACTTCAAGACTGTGGAGAGATTTGTACACGGGCAGAAGGATTTTGAAGTCAATACATTGGATGACAGTCAGCCTATACAGGTCTGTGTGAACAAGGCGGCAAAGTTTTAGATAAGCTGGAATTTATGTAGGGTGCAGTTTGGGAGGCTGGCAAATGGGAGCTTTAGAGATCTCAAGTCTGGACGTGATGGAGGCATGGATAAGAGTTTCAGTGATTTTGTGAGGTAAAAACAGATACAGGTCATACAATGGAGGCTGATGTAGTCATTTCTTGATGGTGGGGCTTGAAGCTCAGTTTAGGCTGAAGCAAACAGGGTTCAGCCTGAGCAAGCAATCATCAGGGGGGCAAAATCGGGATCTAGTAAGGCTGTGGTCTTGCCACTGCCCATCCACAGCTTGATGTCAGAGGGAATTGGACAGCATAGTAGCAGTCAAGGAGTGAAGGATGATGGAATGAGGTGTCATCAGCATACATACAGAAGCTGAATGTGCATTTAAAAATAATGTTACCAACACGTAGCATGCAGAAGAGTAAGGCCAGGACGGGGCAAAAATGGAGCCCTGGCGCACACCTGAGCCTACAATGAGAATGTACTGCAGGATACATTGACATAGGTAGGATGGGAGTCACGTGAGGATAGCTTGAAGGTAGAACATGGAGAAATGCTGGAAGAGAATAGAGTTGCCAGTTATGATGAAAAACAGAGAAAGATGAAGTGCAATAGCTTGTCAAGGGCACAACCACAGAGGATTTGGTTAGTTGAGTTTAACCAAGGAGATCTCATTGCTGTGGGAAGGATAGGAAATAAGCGGATGGTATTTGACCAAAAAAAGACAATGGCACTAGAGCATTAGGATATGAAATAGTATCCATTTTATTAACTAGATCTCTCTACCTTGTAAAATCTGCTGCACACTTTCATTACCCATCTGTGATGCAGTGAAACCCTGCAGAGATACTATTGATGAATCAGATCCAGAAGTCAGCAACAAGCGACATGTGTGATGATGACCACAATGTGCAGCCTTGTGTAAAGGTGTCTGACCAAGGCTGTCCAAGGCATTCACCTATTAATCAAAATACATTATATGGTAATTCAAGAACTAACTTCCAGCATTTTCTAATTAGAGCACAAACTACAGCACATTGCGTTGTCAGTATATCATAGTAATAGTAGTAACAGTACAATAAACATTTAATAGGCACCTTCCAATACAGCAGAATGTACTCAATATTGTTTTGCCAAGAAAAAACCAATACATACCATTGTATCATTTTTTATAAGCACTTCAATTATATCATTATGGGCCTTTTCTGATGCCACATGGAGAGGTGTTAAGAGGCTAAGAGAAAGAGTCAGAGAGACAGATGTTGAGGAACATCTAAATAAATTCAACACAATTTTAAAACATGTAAAAAAGGTCAAAGTAAAACTTTCCAAATCATCTTACTCTTTTGTCTTTTCATCGACATTAGCCCCTTTTCTTAATAATAACTCGGCCACCTGTTTTCGTTTTGGGTATGGAGAAGCAGCAACACAATGCTATAAAGTTAAAAGAATTTAGGTATTGTATTACATACACAGATTTTCTATATGTATTCTACAAGACTAGTTAAATTATGGAACAATAAATAAAAAAGTTACATTTCTAGATTTTTATAAAAAGTCAGAGTACAAATGACATTGTCATGTATAAATTATGTTAATATACATACAATTTTCCAATATCAGCTGCAGATTTCAAACTGGATAGTAAAAGTATCAGGAACAGTCAATCAAGCCCTTTGTGTCAATATTATTATGCATCTGAGACTTGTAGCATTTAACAGCATTAAAAAGAAATCAAACATACTAATACCATAAAAGTCAAGCTGCGGAGTGGAAAGTTTTGATGTCATAGAAGAACGGTACTAAAAATCACTAGAGTTTCATTCAGGATTATTTTAACAGAGCCCCTATACAATTTCACATCAGTATGATGCTGCACACAGGAGTTCAAGTGCTTTTATCTTTGTCTTACACAATTAATTTTTTTTTTTTTTTTTAATTAAATAAAATGCATTATATATTAATTGAATTGAACACAGCAAACAAAGTTGCATCAGGAGGAGGTTTGGTGATGTTAGTTAGGTACTACAAACAATATTCTTGAACTCAAAATCAAAACCTCCAATAGCTTAAAATTAAGGATTTTTTTAAACCAAATTTGATAAAATTCTTCCTCTCATAGGTTTCATGGCTTTGCTAACCAGCTACTATTTTTAGTCACCGAGTTATTTACCAGTTCAAAGATATGAAGCTGTAGGAAAATTATTTGGTGCTTTAAAGTGCACTTAATAACTTGCATGTTAGCTTGTCAATGTGCTCAGCTTACTTAATTACCGTCTTTGAACCTATATCTACTGCTCAGCCACAAATACTTAAGTCTGTATATTCGCGAATCTTTGGAATTCTCTTCCCCCAGAGAGCTGTGGAGGCTGGGTCATTGAATATATTTAAGGTGGAGATAGGCAGATTTTTGAATGGTAAGGGAGTGAAGGGTTATGGGGAGCAGAGAAGGAAGTGGAGTAGAGGCCAAGATCAGATCAACCATGATCTTATTGAATGGCAGAGCAGGCTCGAGGGGCCAAATTACCTACTCCTGCGGCTTATGTTCTTATATTAATTTACAATAACAGTAAACTAGTTAAAACCAAAAAAACCTTTCTTGATTACTTTTAAAAACTGAACAAGTTTGGGGCAGAAAGGAGGAAAGAAGTAAACCATTACAGTAAGAACAAGTACAATTCTTACCAATGCAGTTTCATGAGTCTGAGGATGCTTGAAATTCACATTCTCTAAAGAAAGATGTTTTTTTACACAGGCAACATCTGCTTCTTTTGCAGCTTGTAGTAACGAATGTCCTCTGAACTCATCTAGAATGGTGATTTAAAACAAAACACCAACAATTTGCTTTGTACAAAATGTAAACACTGTAAAAAGATAAGCATTTTACTGCAATGTTTTAATTCTCCATGTTTCACAACAACTGTCCAGGATTATTTTAATTAAGCTCATACTGTTTGAATAAAGCTCACCTACTATGCCTTGTTAACCAAGAATTTATTACTTATGTAGGAACCTACAAAACTATATACAGGAAACTTTGTGCTATCCGGTACCGACGGGACCGAGCTGTTGCCGTCCCATCAAAACTGCCGGACAAACCAGCGCTAATGTTGAAACATACGGAGATTTTGAGCTCCGTATCTGGCAACAAACCCTGTTGCTTAGCAACAGCTTCTAAACAGTCGGCCGTACCTTGTAAGCGTCTCTGTAGCTTAGCAACAGCTTCAGCGAGACCTTGCAGAGCCTGACTGGTAAAAAAAAAAGCAACGAAAAGGCTCCTGATTTTTGCCGGTGGCTCAAGCATTCCAGACAGTTAACCTCCGGATAAACCAAAGTTTCCTGTAGTACCAGAAAAGACTCTGTATACCATCTGGCTGGTCCCAAGAACAAATACCTCTCAATTTGAAGAAATAATGTGCAGCAGATATTGCATAAATAGATTTTCAAAGACATTTGATAAGGTTCCCAATGATAGTGGCAAGGATGTGAACAATTTCTTTAAGTACCATTGTATGAAGTTCTTCTAGACCTTGCTACCTTGTTTTCCTATCAGTGACTGCCTTTTCAACACGTACTGGGAAGACTACCCATGATCTCCATGAACACAATTTCTTTTAGTATATTTGCTGCCCCTTGGTCACTTGATATCATCACCGTTGGTATCTTTTAATGATCCTGTAGTTCCCTTTTTCACTTTCTTGCTGCAAACATATTTACTGAAAGGCTATTTATTTTCTAATTTAGCTCTCCAGACCAGTTTCTTAACTGCCATTACTTGCTTTTATATTTGTCTTAGTCCACTGTGCCACCGTAGCTTTATAATTTTGGATCAATCTAATTTTCTTTGCCCTTATTCCCCATATTTCCATTATTACCCCCATTTGTCTTTTTCCTGTGTTACCCTTCTTCCCAAATGGTATGCACCTGTTCTGCAAGGTTTACTGCATTTCTAAACATGATCCACTTCTATGCTTTTCCTCTCTAATGGTGTCCAGTCCACTTTCTGCAGCTCAGCCATCAAAATCTGCCTTTGCAAAGTTATACAATTTAAAAGGGAAAGGAAAATCTAGAAAAAGTATCTTTCATTCAAATTACTGCCCCATTGAAAGAACAATTAAAAAAATCTCAACCAACTTTAAAAACTGTTTTTGTTCATCTATAAGGAAATGCACTGACACCAATAAGTGTATCCACATATGGACCAACCCAAGAGCTGCCTGACCCTGGGTGTGTGCACCAATTGCTCAATGCCAAGTACTCAACTTTTAAAGGTGCTTTCATTGGGTCTCAGGCCTGCCCAATGATCCATCACATTACATTAAATGGACTCGACTCTGCAATGCTCCTGCTCAGTGGCGTTGCTGGAAGGCCGAGCATTGAGCAAACCCACCTCACTGGTCTCTGCTCGTCAAGATTACTAAATTCTATATATTTCCATTATAAAATGGGCAGCTACTTTGAATGAAAAGCACTCCACCATAAACTTTCCTTCTCATTTAAATGTTCGTTATTCAACAATTACTCCACTGAAACAGTTGTATAACAAAGGCTGTATATTATCAAACACTAGGTTTGATATTTTGTTACTTTCAATAATGGTTGCATTCGTCTGACTGTTAGAATCTGCTTTGTATCACAGGACCTTGACCACATTGGCTAAATAAAGGCATCAAAACCCACTTAAAGACAAAATAGAAATGTATACAAAATACAAGTAGGACTGGGAGGCACCAAAAGTCAGTTGAGATCAAATAATGCTAGTTATACTGCAGATACCAGCTTCTGTAGAGTACAATGTTCCGTTGGCAGGCCACGAATTATATCACCAACTCCACTTCAATGAATTTCCAACAAGCAGCTCTGTGCAGAGTTCCACTTTCAGGGTGGCTAACTTTTAGTGCCAAAAGAATATGCTGGAGTGCCAACTTTCTCATACCCAACAAGAATCAAAAGTAAATTTATAAAGTTAACAAGCTGTTCAATAGACATGACTTCACACTGTAGTGTAGTTGTACTGCACTCAGTGCTAACCAAAAGTGGTGAGATGGTCAACTCGAGGTGGTTTCACTGGTGTGCTTCGGAGTCAGGTTACTGACCTAACTCCAGAATGATATGGCTCATTTCGAATCAATGAGTACGCAAAACCACTTTACACTGACGAGAAAGTGGCAGCACATCTGCATCTTAAAAGGATTAGAATAGGTAAAAGGCCACTAAAAAGGCAGATTGCCAAGAACAGCAAGAGGGATTCAAAGCATTTTCTTAAGCCATGTTTGTAGCAGATAGCATATCGAAGATCAGATCTTTTATTAGTTAAGCTTGGAAAACAAATCAGAGGATCAGGAAACAGCACACGAGTTAAATATATTCTTTACATCAGTCTTCACAAATTAGATCATATTCCGGACAAGTCATTCTAGCTTAGGAATGGTTTACCCAATTAGATTTCACTGAAGCATACATCTAAGATGAGCAAGGAAGTTCTCCAGCATCTTGGCCAACATTTATCCCTAACCAACATTACTAAAACAGATTAGCCAGTCATTTATCTCATTGTTGTTAGTGGGATCTTGATGTGCACAAATTGGCTGCTGAGTTCCCCCACATTGCAACAGTGACAACAATTCAGAAGTATATAATTGGCTGTGAAGCACTTTGGGACATCCTGGGGATGCGAAAGGTGCTACAAAAATGCACGTTCTTTTGCTCATTGTAAAAATATTATTCTTTTGAGTTTGTTAAAGTGTCTGGGCCAGATGGCATACACCATGGAACTTAAGCAAATGAAGAGAAAATAAGCTAGGCTCAGGTAAATATTCAAAGCTTCATAAACACTTGATTAAAGGATACTGAATGTTACTTATAAGCAAAAATTGAAAAGGGCATAAATCTGGAAATTTTAGTCAGCCTAATATCTGTAGTGGTGAAAATGCCTGACAGCAGGAAATAACTATAAGGGATAGCAGGCACAGCATTATAAGCAATTGGTAATGCCTTACTAATCTGCTAGAATTCATTCTTTGAGGTCAGAAAATTAGTGCAAGGTATCGAGTACTAACAGTTTACTTGGATTTTCAGCAGGCATTTGATAAACCTTTGAGAATTTTTTAGATGATTAAGTAGCCTGGCATTAATGAAAGATTAACTAGCTGGATTGAAAAATGGCCTGGCAATGTAAAGCAGGTGCGGTGACAAAAATAAGGGAAATCAATAACACTCAAAAACTATCTGGACCAATTAAAGAAATGCACTGAGGAATGGCAGAGGAATTCCATTTGTGTGCGTTAGCCTGTTGTGTTTTATTGGCTCCTTTATTACCAAGTCACGTGTTGCGTGTCCACTCCCTCAATTTTTACACAATGGCTTTGGCAGCATAGTGATCAGTTTCCATTCTACATGTTTTTAAGAACAGGAGTAGGTCATTTAGCCCCTCGAGCCTGTTCCGCCATTCAATGAGGTCATGGCGGATCTGTGACCTAACTCCATATACAGGAAACTTTGTGATATCCGGCACCGACGGGACCGGCGTGTTGCCGATCTATCAAAACTGCCAGACATACAAAGTTAATGTTGAAGCATACGGAGGTTTTCATCTCCGTATCTGGCAACAAACACTGTTGCTTAGCAACAGCTTCTAAAGAGTCGGCTGCAGCTGCAAGTGTCTCTAGCTGAAGCTGTTGCTATAGCTACAGACCTTGCAGTGCCTGACTGGGGGAAAAAAAAGAACGAGAACTAAAAAAACTTATAGAAAACGGCTCCTGATTTTTGCCGTTAGATTGAGTATTCCGGACATACAACCTCCGGATAAACCAAAGTTTCCTGTACCCGCCTTTGCCCCATATCCTTTAATACCTTTAGTTAACAAAAAACTATCAATCTCAGATTTAAAATTAATTGACCAAGCATCACTTGCCATTTGCAGAAGAGAATTCCAAACTTCTGCACCCTTTTTGTTTCGTTTATCGTTTGATTGATCTTCGTGGTCCCTTCCAAATGGCTCTCTGTTTTATCTCCAAAATCTTTTTCATGCCAGTGCAATCTCAGTTTGCCCTTCCATCTCGGTGCCTCTTCTGCATATTCTTTCCAGTATCCCCAACCATACACTTTCTTGCTTAGTTTATTACTGTGCAGCAAAATGCTTTATTTAAAGCCCATGTGAAATAGCATTTTGAAGTCAGCCACTAGGTGCAAAAATACATTAAAATGTATCAAAAGGGCAGATAGCTCAAAGGAAACTTTAATGAAGCCATTAAATTTTGCTATTTTGTTGCAGAGACCTGAAAGTGCCAGTGGAACTGGAGACGTGCAGAGCTAAGTAAAGGAGTGTTGGGTCAGGACATGCAGACTAAGGCAGTAAGAAGTATGGGTTGAATGGGACTGAAACTTGAAAGCCGAGAGATGACCAAGTGATCCTTTGAGAAATTATGCTCGTTATAAACACTGTCATGGATTAATATTCCCAACAGTTTCAGAACATTTTTGTTTTATTTAAGGTAACTCACTGACTCCATCCCTCTCCCTAACATCTGTCTGAGGCTGAACCACACTGTTCGCAACCTTGGTGTCATATTTGACCCTGAAATGAGCTTCCGACCAAATATCCGCAGCATAGCTAAGACAGCTTATTTCCATCTCTAACATCGCCCGTCTCGGCCCTCATCCATGCCTTTGTTACCTCTAGACTTGACTATTCCAATGCACTCTTGGCTGGCCTCCCACATTCTACCCTACGTGAACTTGAGGTGATCCAAAACTCAGCTGCCCTTGTCCTAACTCGCATCAAGACCCGTTCACCCATTGCCCGTGCTCCCTGACCTACATTGGCTCCCGGTTAAGCTACGTCTCGATTTCAAAATTCTCGTCCTAGTTTTGAAATCCCACCGTGGCCTCGCCCCTCCCTATCGCTGTAATCTCCTTCAACCACCGCCACCCCCAAGATATCTGCGCTCCTCTAATTCTGCCCTCGAGCATCCCGGATTATAATTACTCAACCATTGGTGGCCACACTTTGTTGCCTAGGCCCTGGAATTCCCTGCTTAAACCTCTCCGCCTCTCTTTCCTCCTTTAAGACACTCCTTGGGGCCTACCTCTTTGACCAATCGCCTGCCCTAATTTCTCCTTATGTGGCTCGGCGTCAAATTTTTTCGTCTTATAACATTCCTGTGAAGCACCTTGGGATGTCTTATTACGCTAAAGGCGCTATATAAAATGCAAGTAGTTGTTATTGTAATACTACAAATGAGAAAAGGTTGCAGAAAAACTTACAAGCTAACCGTTCTTTTAGTTGTGGTGTAGGGGCTAAATCAATAGCATTTTTAGAATGGCAGTTCAGCAATGTTGGATCAGCACCATAGCTCAGCAATAGGGAACATACTTCTACTCTGTTCTTGGAGGCAGCCTCATGCAAAGGAGTAAACTGCCAGAGGTCCATGGCATTCACACAGGCACCATGCTGTGAATAAAAGTTATAACATTCAAAAATAAGTCAAATTAAATTTAAGAAAATAAATATGATTTTAAACTGCTTCAGTATATAGTATACAGTGTATAATGTTAACGGTTCAGATGCTAACAAAATAAAGAGAGCTAATCAGGCACTAAATTTTCAAGATGTCAGTACCATCTGGAAATGAGGAAACATCAATGGAGACAGGTGAAACCAGGTAACATGGTTCCTTATTTCACTTTAAATATCTAAAGTTAAATAGGAGGTAAAATAGATAGCATCAGGATGAAATGTACATAAGTTAAAATGGATGGTAGAAAATAGTATAAAAGAGGCTTGTACACCAGACTTTGAGTATACTGAATAAGAATACAGTGCCTATCCCTACATAGTTTTTACTGCAGCATATTTCCAATATGAATTTTGTACTCATTAAGGCGAGTGATATTACTTTGGGGGTTTGCTCTATTTTAAACACATAATGGTATCTAAGCACGTGCCTATTGCATGGTTAGGTGCAAAGTAGGGCCCCCTCTGCTCTGCCCCAACTTCATCAATCCAACATTTTTCCATTTTCCACACGAGTCATCCTGTGTCCTCTTTAAGTGAGGTTGTCAATTTACTGTTGAATTAGAGATGTTTTGTGCTAGGGGCCTAGGATCACTAGATGCGCGTCTGAAATTTTTAAGATCCAGCAGAGGAAGCAGAGACTTTCATTCCATTAGTTCAAGCTGAATTTGAACCTAGGTTCTAGAGATGGAATGCTAGTGACTAACTCACTGCATCATCCAGTTCCAGGGCATTATTTCTTCTTTAATATATTTAACTCCCTACATACCATCCTCACCACTTTAACTAACACAATTCTCAAATTCAGAATGACAAGGATTAAATACTAACCTTAACTAAAAGCTCTGTAACTTCATAATGACCATAGGAACAGGCATTGTGAAGAGGTACTAAGTCTCTAAAATACAAAAACAAATTTTTTGCATTTATAGCCTATGAGAAATATTCAGAATAGTTCCAAACTAAATTTTAACAAGATCTCCCATGGCACTGCTCCTTTGGAACTCTGTTTCTGATACTTGCCATGAAGCCCAATGCAGCAGTTGTTCCATTGTTGTGATGCAGCAAATTCTGTACATCACAACTGACAAAGTAAAAAATATTACACACACCCATGTGATACTAACAGGCCTTCGACATATTGCAATACTAATTATTTATTTTACAAAACTTAAGATACAGGTATCTTGCGTTACCCTCCTGGAAACCTCTTAGTTATGTGTGGGTTTGCACTATTTCCTTATGGTGCAAGTACTTTATTTATTCTTTCCTCCTCCCTAATATCTTTCTTCTTTTTCCTCAGTTGTTTACATTGATGATTAAGATACTTTCTCTCCCCTACTTCTGCCATGGATTTGTAGTTCTTCTTTGGCACAGAACAGCACCAAGGAAGTCTCTAATGGGGAACACCTTGAACCAGTGTCAAAGTTTAAAACACCTCATAAGCATACCCTCCAGCCCTGGCACAAACATTAGTCCCCTTCAGTAATACAAAAAAAATCTTCAAAACTCATTCTAAATACCTTAAGCTCATTTTTTTTTATTTGACGGAAGAATTGCTAAAAAAAAACGTTGATTTTTCTTTCTACCACTCTGTTCTTTGCATTTTGCACCAGACTGTCTTGGTGCATGCAGGAAAAAACTACAGCTCCTATGATGTATTTCCCTCGCACACAATTTGTCAGCTTAAAAATGCTAAATAAGATGACATTTTACTTTTGACTTTTTTTCTTTTTCATTATTTACAGTTTGTGGTTAATTGTCTGGCGGTCATGTGGTATGGGTTGTTATGGTGCACTCTGGGTACTGCAATTCCACAACTGAAGAGTGAAAATGACAACTCCGATGTGTCACACATACCTACCACAATTTCTCAATAGGTGTTGGAACTTCCCAGGATCCAAAGCACAAGCAGAGAATGCAAGTTCTGGGAATGGAACATAAGGCAAGCCCCACACTACAGAGAAAGGGACTGGAGAAGGTTTGTGAGGGGAAAACTTTCAGGCATTTTTAACATTGCACAGCTAGCTTTACAGATAAATTTAGTGATTTTGTTCAGAATTTATTATATGTGCTTAAGTTTATTAATTTAAAGGGTGACTGGAGAAGCAATACAGCTTCGCAGTAATTGGCCGCTGCTTTGCTGCATTTTACTGAATGCAAAAATTTTGAGTCACCCCTGTTCAAATAGTGATTTTTCCACTTTACTTTATCTGAATAGGACATTTAAAAAATATGCATGTGCAATATTCAACGATTTATGTTATGTCCTAAGCACGTTTTCTGCACTTTGGATGTTTTCTGCCCTACAGAGACTTTCAGATGTAGAATCTTCAGAATCTCTTGTAATGTTACTCATGGTTTTATGAGGACAAAAGTGTACAACATAATGTATTATTCTGTTGCTAAAGTGAGTGCATGTACCTTTAAGGTTACAAGAATAATCGATGTTAAGCAAACACTGGATGCATTCAAAGAACCTGGAGACATTGTGGCTCCTGCACCTTCTATTCCTGTACACTGCAAATAACTGCCTTTGTATCTTTATACTTTTTGTTTTAAGTGACAAAAAATTTACATTAAATAGTATATGATGTCTGAATTGTGTTGGCCAGGAAATGCACACATACATATTTGTTTCTCCTGTGGCAATGCTCACGGTGAGTTGATGATGCGCTGTTTTATAACCATATAAGGGATCTGTGCTGCAATGCATGATGCCTCATTAGGGCCACTGATTTACAATGACAAAATAAAGTCAATCTTTGTTTACATTGCATCAGATCCTGGGATTTTTTCCAGTATTTTGGGAATTGAATTCTGTATCTAGTTTTCCATGAAAAACACAAAGGCGTGTATTTAATTTTTATCTCCTACCTTCTTTAAAGCTCAAAATAAAGTTGGCAGACAACTTGAAGGTAGGTATGTGAAGTCTAGCAGTCGTGGAGAGGGGCTTCTGTAAGGTTTAACCTGATTTTGGCTGACACCCATTACAGGTTCTGCTCCTCCCCATCACATCCAAACCTCGCCACGGGAGATGCATTAAAACATAGACAGTTACCCTTTATCCTTAGCGTGAACATCAGCACCATGCTGAAGCAACAGCTGTACGATTTTAACACGGTTATATCCTGCTGCTAGATGAAGTGGCGTAGACTGTGGGGAGATAAAGCAAATATTATGTAATTAGGGAAATTATAATTTGTAAAGCTGTAGACTCGAATAGTTAAATGCTATGCCTCCCTTCCACACAAGTGCAACATGAGAAACATAACTGGATTCAAGCCTGTTACACTGCTCCACTGATCAAAATCCACACAAAACACTAAAGTAATAACACCAATAATTTTCTGTTCATTATTTGTAGTGCTACAGTTCTCAATGTTGCTGACCAAACCCCTCCCAGCCACTGTTTCACACCACTCTTAAGTAATTAATTATCTTATACCCTTGGTTTCTACTTATCTCGTATGCATAACATAAAAGTCACCCAAAAGTACTGCACCAACTGATGAGATATCACTAGCTTCATTCTCATAATTTGTATGGCCTCAATTTAAAAAAACAAAATGCATTAACAAAGTTAAGCTGATTTTTTGAAGTTGGATAGAAAATTGCACAAATTCCAATGTGATCCCACTAATGGAATTAATTGGACAATGTACATTTGTAACAATATTGTCAATTTTGCAGGTGAATGTGGAATCAGAGCTGCATTTTGTTGTACTTAGCAGTCCACATGACTACTTTTATGGCATACTGCAGCTTGAGTTCTTTAATACATTTATTTCCAACTGGGATACCGCATCAATCAAGCCCAAGCCTAGACTTCAATTCTGGGGAAGCTCTTGTACAGCTTTTCCATTCCTGGACAGGATAAAAGGGAAAGCATGTCTGGTAGGAAATCTTTAATTATTATAACTTTGCCTTTCTCTATTTTATCAATACTATGTTCAGTGTTTCTCTGAAAATGTCTTCTTGTTCCTTCTCCTAAACTTTAAATATTCTGTTTCACATACACGTGCCTCCTCCTTGTATAACTGGATTTGGAATGCACTGCCTGACTGGGTGGTGGATACAGATTCAATAGTAGCCTTCAAAGGGGAATTGGATAAATACTTGAAGGAGAAAAAAACTGCAGGGATATGGGGAAAGAGCGGGGGAGTGGGACTAACTGGATTGCTCTTCGAAAGAGCTGGCACAGACTCGATGGCCCAAATGGCCTCCTTCTGTGCTATACTATTCTATGATTCACCCATTTTGCTCAATTTTACAAAAGGCATCAATTTCACAAACAAATTATACAGGTTTCCTTCATTCGTCAACTAAAAACAACATTCAAGGACTTCATGTACATCATTATCTGGCTAACAGTAACAATTGC
This sequence comes from Somniosus microcephalus, assembly GCF_052327205.1. NCBI lineage: Eukaryota > Metazoa > Chordata > Chondrichthyes > Squaliformes > Somniosidae > Somniosus > Somniosus microcephalus. The sequence continues at coordinate 64,292,115 of NC_140994.1, forward strand.
AATCTTACCTTTCTACCATCACTGGCATGGCAGTTTACATTCAATGGTGTAAGTAGGGACATCAACTTTTCTTCATTTCCACTCCTATAAACAAACTTCTCAAAATTACACCTCTCCCTATGCCACTTAAGTGAATACATTTTAACAACAAATGCAAAAGTTTTTGTATCAATTGTTTATAGGTTTGCTTTTCATACTTCCATTTGCATGAATTGCAGTTATTTTACTTACTAGTCTATCTAACTAGTGTAAATATTGATGGAATAGGTGGAAATGAGGAGCGCTCTCGAACAGGAAATGCTGGAGGGTGTTCAGCCTGTGATTGGAATCGCTAAAGAATGTGGGGGGGGGGGGGGGGGGGGGGGGAAGAATTGAAATTGAAATTTCAGTTCTTGGGTAATACTTCAGTGCCTTAAGATTTTTTGCCAAATAATTTTTACATAACAAAAATGCAAAGTACAGAATGCTGTAAAGTGTAAAGAAACTAAAGACCTTCATTGCACATAACAGAAATGCACTGTACTAAAAATGCTAAAGCTCACTGTTAATGTAGTGATCTGATGACACCATGTGGAGAAGAACAATACAGCATCACTTTTATGCAAGGACATTTTTGCAATTAAATGTTATTAGAACTCAGGTTTACCTAGTTAAAACAACATATGATGTAAAACTAGATCTCAATATAGGTTTAAATCGAATAAGATTAACCCAGAGTATACTAAATTCAGCATAGTTCCGAGTGATGAGATTGCAAGTGAATCAGTTTGTGTTACGAGCATCTTTGTTACCATGGTAATTACTAGACTGGTGGGATACCAGTACCAGTTTCACACCTTTAGATTGTTTGCAGAAGTAGACATGGATTGAAAGCAGTGTGAAACATAAGTTTCATTCAGATAAAGAAGTTATTTAAACAGTCATTAACCAACGTTTTATCAATAAAACAAACCCAGTAGTGAGTAAGATCGGTCAGAGAGAGACCAGAGATAGAGGCTTCTTCGACAGTACCTCTCAAACCCTGTTCCACCTAGAAGGACAAGGGCAGCAGGCGCATGGGAGCACCACCACCACCACCAAGTTCCCCTCCAAGTCACACACCATCCTGACTTAGAAGTATACCGCTGATCCTTCATCGTCGTTAGGTCAAAATCCTGGAACTCCCTACTTAAAAGCACTGTGGGAGTGCCTTCGCCACGCAGACTGCAGCAGTTCAAGGCGGCGGCTCACCACCACCTTCTCAAGGGCAATTAGGGATGGGCAATAAATGCTGGCCTTGCCAGCGACGTCCACATCCCATAAACTAATAAAAGTGTGATAATTGCAGTTGATAAGATTTTTCTTAATTGACTTTTTAATACATTTGTGATATAAATAAAATGTAACGGACTGTACTGTGCCCCATTTAGAATATGTATCGACTTAATTTCTGGTAATGAATTGATCACTCATTAACTTGCAATCCTTCAACATGGATGTTGTCATGCATCAATGACACAGATTGCACTGGCTAGTGTTCACAACAAATGTCATCAGCCAAAATGGCAGCTCCTCCTCAGCATAAGTTTCACAGCGTATACTCTTTAAAAAAAGATAAATTATGCAGCCCAGTTGTGAAGTTGCACTCTTGTAGCTTATGGTGTAACTTAATCCCTCAACAAAATGAGTGTCATGTAATTACTCGCATGTAAGCCTATACAATTCACTCGCACCTTTGTTGCTCATGAAGGGAATGGCCCAGAAATTCGGGTCGGGGGCTTCCCGCGGGTGTAAGACCCTGACCTGCATTTACCTAGCGCGCCGGCCGCTGAGCTGTGGGGCCCCATGGAATTCCGATCCTGGGCCTGCTCCAGCTGCCGGCGCGCAGTGCTTGCGTATCTCAGGGGCGCAGTTAGTTCGATGTGTCCCCTGGGATCACGTGGGCCATGGGGAGCCAATCGGAGCAGGGAATGCTCCATTCGTAAGTTTGACAAGAAGAGCTGTCTAAATACTACGGCCCCAAAACATCACTAAAACTTCAAATACATTTTTTTTTTTAAATCACATTTTTAAATAAACTATAAATTACATGAAATAACTATTGTAAACAATAATTTAATTTTTTGAAAAAAATCATTTTATTTTCTAACGGGGCTAAAAATAAACTTACCTTGCTTTAAAGTATTTAAAAATAATAAACCTGTGGAAAAAATGTTTGAATTTTAATTAATTCACCACTTACCTTGTAAAAAGCAGGCCTTACGCCTGCTTTTTAAATGTGTAAATTCTGCAGACTTACCCTCCCGGGAAAACCTGCAAAAAAAAACCTAAGTTCGATGCGAACGCGTTCGAACTCTGAACCCCTTCGTTCAGGGGAACGGAAGTGCCGGTTTCCCGCGCATGCACAGTGCATGCAGGAAACCGGCACTTCCATTGGGCTTACGGGCAAGTACCCCATGCGTACTCACCCGTGGAGACCCGAATTTCTGGGCCATTATCTTCACCGGTGAAATATATTAAGTATAACACTCTTCTTCGATTTATATCACACAGCAAGGCCATCAAAATTCATGTATCTATGGTTGCATATATGATGTCATGCTTTGTGATGCAGGATGCAACCTTATTTGAACTCCCGAGTTCTAATATTAAACAGATGACAATTCTGGGAGACTATTGGAATACAGCAGACCTTTCATGATCATTTTAAGACTTTGAATTTACAAGCAATGCAGTTTCAAGTAAATTATGTATTTTTTTGTAACATCTTTGAAAATCCTTTCAACATTTTCTCCAGTGCTTCAAAACCCTTTTTGCAGTATGGATCAGACTGTGCACAGTATTCCAAATGTGATCTAACCAAATTTCTATATAAATTTATTTGGAGTGACGGCTGCCAACGACCAGAAGCTGCGCAGAAACATACTGTGCATTAATCTGGAACCGGAAGTATGATGTTGCTGTTTCCACCACCTCCACCCCCCCCACCCCCCAAAAGAGCCCGCTCCCTCCCCGGCATCTTTTCCAAGGAGCCCGCTCCCTCCCCGGCATCTTTCCAAGGAGCCCGCTCCCTCCCCGGCATCTTTCCCAAGGAGCCCGCTCCCTCCCCGGCATCTTTTCCAAGGAGCCCGCTCCCTCCCCGGCATCTTTCCAAGGAGCCCGCTCCCTCCCCGGCATCTTTCCAAGGAGCCCGCTCCCTCCCCGGCATCTTTCCAAGGAGCCCGCTCCCTCCCCGGCATCTTTCCAAGGAGCCCGCTCCCTCCCCGGCATCTTTCCAAGGAGCCCGCTCCCTCCCCGGCATCTTTCCAAGGAGCCCGCTCCCTCCCCGGCATCTTTCCAAGGAGCCCGCTCCCTCCCCGGCATCTTTCCAAGGAGCCCGCTCCCTCCCCGGCATCTTTCCAAGGAGCCCGCTCCCTCCCCGGCATCTTTCCAAGGAGCCCGCTCCCTCCCCGGCATCTTTCCAAGGAGCCCGCTCCCTCCCCGGCATCTTTCCAAGGAGCCCGCTCCCTCCCCGGCATCTTTCCAAGGAGCCCGCTCCCTCCCCGGCATCTTTTCAAGGAGCCCGCTCCCTCCCCGGCATCTTTCCAAGGAGCCCGCTCCCTCCCCGGCATCTTTCCAAGGAGCCCGCTCCCTCCCCGGCATCTTTCCAAGGAGCCCGCTCCCTCTCCGGCATCTTTTCAAGGAGCCCGCTCCTTCCCCTGCATCTATTCCAAGGAGCCCGCTCCCTCCCCGGCATCTATTCCAAGGAGCCCGCTCCCTCCCCGGCATCTTTTCCAAGGAGCCCGCTCCCTCCCCGGCATCTTTCCAAGGAGCCCGCTCCCTCCCCGGCATCTTTCCAAGGAGCCCGCTCCCTCCCCGGCATCTTTTCAAGGAGCCCGCTCCCTCCCCGGCATCTATTCCAAGGAGCCCGCTCCCTCCCCGGCATCTTTCCAAGGAGCCCGCTCCCTCCCCGGCATCTTTTCCAAGGAGCCCGCTCCCTCCCCGGCATCTTTTCAAGGAGCCCGCTCCCTCCCCGGCATCTTTTCAAGGAGCCCGCTCCCTCCCCGGCATCTTTTCAAGGAGCCCGCTCCCTCCCCGGCATCTTTTCAAGGAGCCCGCTCCCTCCCCGGCATCTTTTCAAGGAGCCCGCTCCCTCCCCGGCATCTTTTCAAGGAGCCCGCTCCCTCCTCGGAATTTGTTCCAAGGAGCCCGCTCCCACCCTGGCATCTTTTCCAAGGAGCCCGCTCCCTCCCCGGCATTTGTTTCCAAGGAGCCCGCTCCCTCCCCGGCATTTGTTTCCAAGGAGCCCGCTCCCTCCTTGGCATTAAATTTATTACTTTTTTAATATAAACGTGCCCGCTCCTGTAACGAGCCGGAAGCGTGCATGCGCAGAACGCTTCTACGCAGCTTCCGGTTCGTTGGCAGCAGTCGCGTCCATAAATTTAACATTTTCTCCCTGCTTATGTACTCTATTCGTTGAGTGCACAATATATAATATTGGGACATAGACTGTGAACCTCAAAAACAGACTGAATAGTGATCAAGAATCAAAAAAATACACATTGACTGTCAATTCTGAATTAATTCCCTGGTTCAGGAAACAGAAATAGTAAACTAGTTTTCAAAAGATGTGTCCATACCTTGCAGTCTCCAGTAGCTCATCTTTTTTGTATTCACCTGTAAAATGTAATTTAAGCAGTTAAATGCTTGAACATAAAAATTTAATGTAAGAAGTCACACAACACCAGGTTATAGTCCAACAGCTTTATTTGAAATCACAAGCTTTCGGAGCGCTGCTCCTTCTTCAGGTGAAGAAGGAGCAGCGCTCCGAAAGCTTGTGATTTCAAATAAAGCTGTTGGACTATAACCTGGTGTTGTGTGACTTCTTACATTTGTCCACCCCAGTCCAACTCCGGCATCTCCACACCATAAAAATTTAAAGCAACTTCATGTATTAAAAACACCCATATTAAATATTTTTCAAATTTCACTTCCTTAGGTTTCAAATTAAGCAAATTCAGCAACATTCATTATAATAGCTTTAGATAGCCCAGATCAGTTGTGTCTGGTAGTATTCCATTTCACATTTATTGTTCCAAATAGCAGTGTGAACATAAAACAAACAATTTTCCCTTCTTTCTTCTTTTGCTATTATTTAATTTCCTTCCCATTCCAATAGCATGCATGTTATGCAAGGACTATATTATGCACTTTTCCAACTTCGGACACCCTTAGGCCTCTACTAATGCAACTTCCAAGTGGCCACTAGAAGATATACAAGAGCAGCTCAGCAAAATATTCACTGCTTTTGCTCAGTTTCATTCAGCACACAGGAATTTCAACATGCATCACCTTATTGTTTCCACTTCAGTTAATATGCTCCAGCAAAACCATTAAATAGAGATATAAAATTAAATAACTCACAACTCACCTGTCAATACTGTTTTAGCAGATGGGTCTGCCAGGTCTAATGCTGCTCTTCCATCTGTATTACGAATATGAGGGTCAGCTCCATGCTGGAGCAAAACTATACAACAAAAAGGATGAAAATCAAGACATTAATGAAAATGAGACTTGCATATTAAATAAAACAACTTGCATTATTATAGCTATAAAGTAACAATAAACTATTATATATTATAAATGATAGGTGGGTCATAATATTACATTTCAAAATGTATTGAAATCTCCCATGTCAATATAAAAGTGTGTCTACATTTAGCGGTTAAGCCTGTGGGTGACACTTTGATGGGGGTTTTCAATGTTAAACATTGCTTATGTCTGTAATACCGTAACAACTTATCTCAGGAACAAACCTGGAGAAATTGGCACCTGTTCAGAAAGGAAAAAAATTATGCCAGTACAGAAAAGCATCTCGAGTTTAAAAAAAAACCTTAGGGCCTCTTCAGACTTCAAATATTGAAACCTCAGTCCTTCTCTTTTAATTTTTGGAAAATTGGGCATTCCCCTCAGAGGTAGCTCCCCATCTCCACCCCTACCTACCCCTCTCACTTCTTCCTCTTCGCCATGACCCTTCCTAGGATCATTCTGATCTGCAGGCTGTGCTATTCATTTCAACTACTCAGCAGGTAGCTCAAGAAATAATAAATTTATGCTACTTCCATGTAAATGATCAATAAAATTTGCTATGAAAGTAGCTCATCAATACTGAAATCATCCAAGGCACTTTTTATTTTAAGATATCAATGTTATCAAAAGTATAGGTGCAAATACAATATAGATCCCTATCTTAAATATTAGTTTCAATAAACACAAGAGCTAGGTAGTTATTGATTCTAAAATTACACTAATAGCTTAGAGATTGATGTATACTGCTAACTTCTACAGAAAAATGCTTGAACTTTTAACCTCTTCCCCCTCCCCCCCTACCTCAATATTCCTAAAACAGGATTATTCCAAAGCACGAGTCTGATATTTTCACCTTCATTAGCTGCAACATTTACAATTTTGGTTAGAAATCCAGAAATAAATTTACAGAAGACTAAAATAGACTAGCACTCCTTTCAGCTTTATAGGCATCTGGCTTCAGTATATAATTGCAAGCCAGTGTGGGTTCTAGATTGTGTGATGAGGTACATCATTGCATAATGCAGTGATCCTTAACTGTGGGACCCAAGGCCTGTTCAAATGGTACATGACAAAAAAAAGTCAAAAGTTTTGCCAATCTGTAACTGCGTATTGGCAAATGTGGAGAGTTGTAAAGGCAACTGAGAAACGAAAATTAATTGACAAATAAAAGTTTGAGCTGAAATACATGAATAGCCACCAGCTCCTCTCTACGAAGTAGTAAAAACAGAAAACTTAAGCAGCAGTTCACATTGTAACTGACACCAGCAATGCTTCAGTTTCAACAGAGCTGCAGTGAAAATCCACAGGGACTTTCTTTTAACCTTGGGATGTGGGTGTCGCTGGAAAGGCCGTCATTTATTGCCCATCTATAGTTGCCCTTAGAATGTGGTGATACAACTGAGTTGCTTGCTAGGCCACTTCAGGAGGCAGTTAAGGGTCAACCACACTGGTGTGGAACTGGCGTCATATCTAGGCCAAACCGGGTAAAGGGACGTCAGGTTTCCTTCCCTAAAGAACATTACTGAACAAGTTGAGCTTTTACAACAGTCTGACAGCTTCATGGTCACTATTACTGTTCCCAGCTTTTAATTTGAGGATTTTAAAAACCGAATTCAAATTCTCTGCCATAGTGGGATATGGACGCACATTAGTCCAGGCCTCTGGATTACTCGTCCGGTAACATAACCACTACACTACTGTACAACACTTCAATAAATAGATCCTTCCAAATCATGTGTCAATACCAATGCAAACTGCTGCTTAAATAACATGAAATACTATAAATAGCATAGATGCATTGAAGGGAAAGTTATTTAAACACATGAGGGAGAAAGGAATAGAAGAATATATGCTGATAGTGTTAGATGAAGAGGGGTGGGAGGAGGCTTGTGTGGAGCATAAATGCCGGCATAGATCAGTTGGGGCGAATGGCCTATTTCTATGCTGTAGACTCAATGGGCCGTAATTTGTGGCCCCTACGGGTGCGCTAAAACCCGGAACTTGCGATGCCTCGGGAAAAGGGCATCCGCGGGTGGAGAGTTTCTGCCCAGCGAATGCCCATGAAATTCTTATGCCTGGTAAAGGCCTGCTTTTACCAGTGTAAGTTTTAAAAAACAGAAAAGTAAAATTTTATCAATAATTTATACATTTAAAAACTAAGGTAAGTTTATTTTTAGCCCCTTTAAAACATGTAAATTTATTTTTCAATATTAAACTTCTGTTTTACATATTTAATTAAATGACATTTTAAATATGTGATGGTTTAAAAAAAAAAAAAAAAAAAAAAAATATTTGGGGTATTCCCATTCATACTTATGGGGATTCTATACATACGGAATGCCCATAAGTATGAATAGGGATTCCCTTCTGTCATTCGTTGGTCTGGCCCACATGATCCCGGGGTGCTCGTGAACCGCCTGCGCCCGTGGGATACGTGGACCTCTACCTGTGAGTACCTGGGGAGCCCCAGGACCACGAGTCTCCGTGGATCCTGAGGCCCCAGGTAGGTGGGTATTTTATTTGCGGATTGGAGGCATTTCCCCGCGGGAAGCCGTGGTGTATGTAACCTGTTCCACCTTAAGAGAACTTAAGCCTGGTCCACCTTAAGAAAGGTACTACTTTCTTTGGCTGCTGTATACGTAATACCGGTGGTGACCACACCGGTGTAATGCAGCTACAGCCACCGGAACTCGGTACAAACAAATTGGGTTTGAGTTCTGTCAAATGTTATCGTTGTGGAAAGACAACGCACGATCAGAACCAGTGTTGGTTTAAAAACCAAGAATGCAGAACGTGTGGCAGGCTTGGCCACATAGCTAAAGTATGCCGGTCAGGAAAGAAGACCAGCAATAAAAAGTCACCGCAAGGAAAATATGCAAAGGTACACAAGGTGACAAAGAACAGTTTGACCGAACAGAAGTCAGATTCAGACGCTCGCAGTAATGAACTGGATAGCTTAAGAATACACAACATTGGTAAGGGTACAGACCTCCAGACAATTTGGGTCACTCTTAAGATAGCAGGAGTCCAAGTAAAAATGGAATTGGACACTGGATCGGCATTGACGGTCATGAATAAGAAAGATTACAGAAGGTTATTCCAACATATTCCCTTACAGGATACGGAGATTATATTGAAAACGTACACGGGGCAAAGAGTGTACCCCATCGGAAAAATAGAGGTAGAAGTGGTCCACAAGGGCGAAGGAAGCCAAGTAATGGACTTATATGTGCTAGCTGAAGGAGGTCCACCACTACTAGGACGGGAGTGGATTAGGAAAATGAATATGGACTGGCACTCCTTGAAAGCACTAACGGTAGATTCCGGGGAAACAGCTGTCAAACCTAAACGATTGTCCAGAATACTGGATGAGGCTAAAGAGGTGTTCCAGCCGGGACTGGGAACACAGAGGAATTACGGCAAACATCAAGATTGATGAACATGCACAACCAAAATTTTTTAAAGCCAGACCGGTACCCTATGCAATACGACCTGCGGTTGAAGCGGAGCTGGAAGCACTAGAACGTTCAGGGGTACTTTCTAAAGTAGATTGGAGTGAGTGGGCTACGCCCATTGTTCCCGTTATGAAACGTCCTGCGAACAATAAGCCAGGAGATCCAGGGAAGGTTCGCATCTGTGGAGATTTCAAGATCACCGTTAATCCGGTGCTTCACACGGTGCAGTATCCGCTTCCACGGATTGAGGATATTTTCGCTTCACTGTCTGGCGGGAAACACTTCACCAAGATAGACCTGGCGCAGGCGTACTTGCAGATGGAGGTTGAAGAAGTCATGCCAATACCTCACGATCAACACGCATCGAGGGTTGTACCGGTACAATAGGCTGGTTTTTGGTGTGGCATCGGCTCCAGCAATTTGGCAGAGGGCCATGGAGCAGGTATTACAGGGAATTCCAGGCACACAATGTTACCTGGACGATATTCTGATCACAGGTGATGGTGATGAACAGCATCTCGCTAACTTGGAACTGGTGCTCAACAGACTGAAAGAGTATGAACTTAGGGTAAATCGGCAGAAATGTGAGTTCTTCCAGAAGCGGATCTCGTACTGTGGTCATGTCATTGACCGGGAGGGGCTTCATAAGTCTCCTGACAAGATAGCGGCAGTTGTAAAGGCTCCCGCTCCGGAGAATGTCTCTCAGTTGAGGTCGTTTCTAGGATTAATTAACTACTACCATAAATTTCTGCCAAATCTATCCACGGTGCTGCATCCGTTGAACGCTCTTTTACAGAAAGGGGTACCATGGGACTGGGGCGAAAACTGTAAGAAGGCATTTCGCAAAAGCAAAGAATTGATCACCTCAGAGGAAGTGTTGGCTCACTTCAACCCGACACTGCCTATTCAGTTGGCTTGTGATGCTTCTCCATATGGTATTGGGGCAGTACTCTCACATAAATTGCCAAATGGCACGGAAAGGCCAGTCACGTTTGCATCCAGATCAGTGACCTCCGCTGAGCGCAACTATGCGCAGATCGATAGGGAGGCCCTTAGCCTTGTATGGGGAGTGAAGAAGTTTAATCATTACCTACAGGGCCAAAAATTCACACTTCTGACAGACCATCAACCGTTGGTATCCATTTTTAACCCTAAGAAGGGTGTTTCGGTGATGACAGCACAGCGTCTCCAGAGATGGTCTCTTTTCTTAGGGGCACATCAATATCAGATAGAATTCAAAGGTGCGAAACAGCATGGCAATGCTGATGGCCTGTCGCGCCTGCCACTACCTGAAGATGAAGACACGACGGAAGTTGACCCTGTTGAGTTATTTCATTCGACCATTATCGAGTGTTTACCTGTCACCAACGCAAGTATTGAAAGAGAAACCAGGAACGACCCGACACTGTCCAGAGTCTACGAGGTGACAGTGAAAGGATGGCCAACACGGGGTGATCCTCTGTTACCGGCATTCTCGGCAAGGCGAGACCAGCTGTCCGTCTGCCATGGTACTTTGATGTACGGGACAAGAGTGATTATTCCTCCCAAGTTAAGGGAAAGAGTTTTAAAAGAACTACATGAAGGTCATCTGGGGGGAGTTAAAATGAAAAGTCTTGCTAGGGCTTACGTATGGTGGCCGGGTATTGACCAACAGATTGAGGAGTTAACGAAAAGCTGCGCTGGGTGTCAAAAAGTGCAAAATGCACCTCCGATAGCACCACTACACCCATGGGAATGGCCTTCAGCCCCATGGCAACGCGTACACATTGACTTTGCTGGTCCATTCATGGACTCCATGTTCCTAATCGCGGTGGACGCACATTCCAAATGGCCAGAAGTCATCAAGATGAATACCACTACTTCAGAAAAGACAATTGCGGTGTTAAGAACAATATTCGCAAGGAACGGATTGCCAGAACAGATCTGTTCGGACAACGGACCACAGTTTGTATCGGAAGAATTCCAACAATTCTTAAAGAAGAATGGAGTTAAACATTATACCTCTGCCCCATATCATCCGGCGACAAACGGGTTGGCTGAAAGATTTGTCCAGACATTCAAAAAGGCTATTAAGGCCATGAATGATGATCAGATTCCGCTGCAACACAAGGTCGATAAGTTCCTGATGTCATATAGAAACGCCGATCATGCCATGACTAACCAAAGTCCTGCTATGATGTTTTATAACAGGAGGTTGCGGTCCAAGTTGGACTTGTTAAAACCAAATGTGCGGAGGGAAGTGGAAAACAAACAGTTTCGGCATATTAACAGCAAGACCACTCGAACTTTCGACGTAGGACAACCAGTGATGGCAAGGGGCTATGGAAACAACAAATGGCAGTCCGGCACAATCCGGGCCAGACAAGGACCTCTGATGTACACCGTAGATATTGGTCATAATGTGATAAGGCGTCATGCGGATCAACTGGTAGAGTCGAGAGCAAGGGTCGAACCCATGGTTGTGACAGAGACAGCTGTGGAAGACGTTCATGAACCTGAAGCATCTACCTCGGCCGAGGATGTATTTGATGATGATGACACCCAATACATTGGCAACCAACTAGAGGAGGCACCTCAACAACAAGAATCAGAGACCACTGAAAGGCGTTATCCAAGCCGAATCAGAAAGCCTCCTGAGAGACTGAACCTTTGAACTGTTATACCTGAAGTTATATATGTATATATGTTATGTTTATTTGGGGATATGACTGTTAAGCTAAAAAGGGAGGATTGTGGTGTATGTAACCTGTTCCACCTTAAGAGAACTTAAGCCTGGTCCACCTTAAGAAAGGTACTACTTTCTTTGGCTGCTGTATACATAATACCGGTGGTGACCACACCGGTATATAAGCACAGTGTAATAATATTGTATTCAGTATAGTCCGACCTCCAACCAGTAAAGACCTGTTGAATTTACTCGTGGTCTGTGTAGTAATTCTCACTATAACACACAGACTTAACAGAAGCCTCCAACCGTAAATTCAGGGCCTATGTAATTCTGTGTCAAATTTTGTTTGATAACGCTCCTGTGAAGCAGGAGAAATAGGTGGTGGTGGTGGAGGGGGGGGGGGAAGGAGGGGAAGGGGCAGAGAGAAAAAAATACATATTACAGGAACATAGAACGTGAAGGCCTGGGGTTTTCGCTCGATTGCACTAGATTTTTGTGCACAATTCGCCCGAAATTAGGTTCAGCGCAACTAGAGTTTCCGCGATCTTTTGTGCTAGTTTGAAAAACATTGTGCTAGAAGCTGGCCCCGCCCACAAAACTGGCCGTGACCCCAGGATGAATTAATCGCCATTGGGCGTTTCTGCTAACTGTGTTCTTTTGCGGGCCTTCGAGGAGGCTCTAAATAGTAAGCTGGTTCTTTTGGGCGCAAGGACACGAATAGGAATGTTTTAAGTGCTTTTGAATATATTTTTTTTAATTTACTAAGAAACTGACTACTGTACCCCAATATAACTAGCAAATGGTTCTGTATATATATTTTTTTAAGTAATTTAAAATCAGGTTACTCACAGGTAGTGAGTGGATTGACTGATTAAAAAGGCTTATTTTTTGTGATAAACCCATTTTCAGCTTTATTAATCAAACTGCACCTAGTTACCACACTTAAATATATCAAGGAAATATTTTAAAGCAATTTTATTTACGTTGCCCGATTGCGCTGGTTCATGGCAGATTGTGCGTTCGGCGATAGGCAAACGAATTTGAGTGGAAAGTCAAGAAAAAAAAATGTTTCAAATCGGACGCAATTTTGGACGAAATTTGCACCCATTTCGCAGATTGTGCCCAAAGTGGAAACTCTACCCCTAAATATTTACAGATCAAAAAGTCTATCCCAAAATGTTGGAAAGTACACCGAATATGTATCATAAATTTGAGGGGAAGTCCCCACAGAAAATAGGTCTTATGCCTCCAGTGCTTGCAACCTCCTTCAAACATCTAAACCTGCCATGGGTCAAGGGGGACTGAATTTCTTTTTTTTTTAATAAAGTAAAACCTAGCACAAAAAAAGCTTAGAACTACTGGCATAATGCATCCTGGCGCAATCAGTACTGAACTAGTCGCCTCAGCTACTCCATGTGGTAGCGAGTTCCACATTCTTACCATTCTCTGAGTAAAGAAGTTTCTCCTGAAATCCTTATTGGTGACACTCGTATATTTATAACCCCTAATTTTGGACTCCCAAGTGGAAACATATCAGAAATATAATAGAATTCCACAGCAGATAATTTTGTGGATTTTTTCCCCCGATACAACTGAACTGGTTTCACATAAATGCACCCGTTCACAATGCCCTAAATTCCTTTGTTTAAAGCTGTTCTTCCTCATTTGTTAACCTGTAAAAAAAAAAAAAATTAAAATGCATAGCACAACTTACTGACTTCTAAATGATGTATGCATTCCACCACTCGACACCTTCAATTTACCTTCTTCCATTCAGTACTTGAACATGGGCATTTTTTTCCCTGTTTAAGTTTTCAAAATAGGCAGTACATTCTCAACCAATCTTTTAGTGAAGTCCACTACAAAAGTAACAGATGTTTTTAAAATGTATCATACCCAGGTATGTGCTACCTCAATGTCAAATAATAATCAGTGCGTGTGTGGGAGAGGGAGTTTGAAAACACTGCAACTGGACAAAATTAGAATTCATCTTGCCTATTTTTGCAACATACTATGGCCCAAATTGTGTGGTCGGCAACGTAATTAAGGATTACGCCACCGACAACCGAACCAAATGCGCACTTACCTGTTGCGAGGCCCCAAACGAAAAGTTGCTGTCAGCCGCTGCAGAGTTGAGCACACCATAGTGGCCCATGGATCACAGGGGCGCACCTTGTGCGTAAGTATACCTGGCATCATGTGGGCCGGTGCTCCAATCAGGAAACAGAAGGTCTCTCATTCTCCCCCACTAGATAGTGTGGTATTTTCTAGGGAGAATATAGCAGCTATGTTGATAAAAGTTTTAATGCATTTTGTACTATGAAAGGTCACCTGAAGATACAATGAGGGACAATGAGGGACTTGAGCACATAAAGTTAGGCTGACACTCCAGTGCAGTGCTGAGGGAGTGCTGCACTGTCGGAGGCGCCGTCTTTCAGATGAGACGTTAAATCGAGGCCCCGTCTGCTCTCTCAGGTGGACGTAAAAGATCCCATGGCACTATTTCGAAGAAGAGCGGGGGAGTTATCCCCGGTGTCCTGGCCAATATTTATCCCTCAACCAACATCATTAAAGCAGATTATCTGGTCAGTATCACATTGCTGTTTGGGGGAGCTTGCTGTGCACAAACTGGCTGCTGCGTTTCCCACATTACAACAGTGACTCCACTTCAAAAAGTACTTCATTAGCTGTAAAGCGCTTTGAGACATCCGGTGGTCATGAAAGGCGCTATATAATTGCAAGTCTTTCTTTCTTTTAGGGGAAGAGAAGTGTATTTTTTTTTTTAATTTGCAAAACTGTCAATTCCCTGAGCAGTCTCTCACTCTACCCAGTCTGGATTTACATTCCTTTTCATATATATTTAAACAAAAAAGCATCAGATTAAGTTTTTTTATCGACGGGTATCCTCTTAGGATGTGCAAACAGGCTGCTGTACCCTGATTGCACCAGCCGTCAAATTTTCATACATAATTGCTGGGCAATTAGCCCAACTCTGCACCAGCAATTAGGATTTCAATGTTGGAGCGGATGATCTGTCAAGTCGGAACTTGACAGATCGCAAGTTCGGGATTCGAACTTGCTGTCCATTTCAAAGGCGGTATGATGGCACTCGAGTATGCAGTCATAACAACTACAAATTCTGGCCCAATATCTACAACCCTCTTTCTTGCATCATTACTTTACCTCCTTAAAAAGCGTTTTTCTTTCATTTATTTTTTGTGCAGTTATATTGTTTAAAAGCTGCTTCTACATTTTAAGTTCTAAGGCTTCCAGGTCCTAGCAAGCAGGTCTTGCACAGCCAGTAGCAATCCCAGAATAAACTTGCCAGATTCACTTCAGCAGATCTCTCTCGCAACTGGCCTTATCAAACCCAGTGAAGCCCAGTCTGAGGTTGTTGCTGCTGCATCCGGTGTTGGCAGCCCTAGCACCCCAATAAACATTAACCAGCTCATCACAAACCGGAACAGCAAACTGGAAAGGTTCCACTGGATTTGAGGTCATGAATTTAAATCAGGTTCTGAAATTAAAAATACATGCAGGATGACTACTGGACAAACAAAACACTTAGAGGATGAATTTAATGCTAGATACTAGAAAATCCAGTATTTTTAAAAAGGTAAGATATTTGCTGGTGAGAATATGAATTACAGCATCATGTTTTATTAAAGAACAAAATTAATGTTGCTAGTTAAAAAAGACATTTGTCAAGTACAATTAAGAATTCAAAAAAAGTTTGCTTTCTTTTTACTGATATCCAAAAATCCAATTACAACCATCTTCTCCTGTACCTGCAGATAATTTTCAAGTAGAATAGCCTTCATCAAAAGATTGTTAAACTGTAAAAAGGAAAAGATACCTAATGAAATTATTCTCACTTATTGAAGAAAGTTACAGGAAAGCCTACCTATGCATACGTCAATTTTGCCTTTGATGGCGGCTTCATGGAGAGGCGTGTAGTTCCAATTATCTCGAGCATTAGAATCAGCGCCATGACACAGCAACAGATTAACAACTTCTGCATGACCAAATGAACAGGCATTATGAAGAGGAATAAGGCCTCCATCGTCTCTTGCATGGACATTAGCACCACTCTGAAGCAAAAATTCAACTACATCCTTCCGTCCAAATCCTAGAGGGATTGACGTATAGCCATAAGTCATCACGGTAATCACATGGAAGACATCCTGAAATAATTGTCTAACAGTACCTTCTTTAGTCTTTTAATTATTTTTCTTTTAATCAATGCTCATTTGACTACAAGTCTGTATTTATCCATGCACCAAAAGGATATCTTAACAGGTTAAAAATTTTCTAAAAGTACATTTTGTTAGACTGATCATTTCAGAGGCTAAAGCATTTGTAAAACAAATTTGAACTGATATGCAAAGAAGCAGTACATTTTAAATGGATAGCTACTGTATTTCTAATTTAAACACTGCTTTGATTCTTTTATAAATTCAAAATTTTGAAGGATTACCAAATTTCCTTCACTCCCCTCCAAGGTTAAGGCCAGGGTTTCGCGTTTTGAAAAAAACATCTTTGAAAGACCTTTTCCAAAGCGGCGGGTAAGCCCTTTATAGTGTAGCCCGGCCCTGTACTTCAAAAGCTGATTTGCAGTTCAGGCCAGGAATGAACTTTTGAAGTGTGGCCTGGGGCAAGCAGGGGGAAAACAGCTGGTAGCAGTGAAATTGAAGGTGCAGGAACTGTGGCAGAAGGGCCGTGAGCGTGGCACAAGAGGGAGCATTAATGCCAGGGAGCGGGACAAAGGGGTGTGCATGGGAAGATGATGATAGCTACAGTGGGGTAGAAAATGGCTAGCTGGCAGGAGGCTAAAACATGGTGGACAGCAGTGAAAAATAGCTGCCAGTATGGACCTTAAGTGCCAGAGATGCAACAAGACACAAGGGGGAGTGGAGCCTCAAGCAGCAGAGAAAATACTAGCAGTCAGGTGGGACACAAACAGAAGCAGGGCCTCAGATGGTCAGGAAGAAAGGGGATTCTAATGAAGATAGCATATGAGCAGGTGGGAATAGCTTATTCTGAACAGTCGCTTTAAGTAGGTGGTGTAATCAGTTGGCACAACATCACCACCTACTCAACAGAAACTGGAACAATACTATGACAAACTACTTACATAGGAAAATTGGCATTATACATATTAAAATAGAATTGTCAACATTTGGAAGTTAAGGTTTCTGGGAGAGAAAGCAAATGACAAACAGTAGATTTTAGCAACATTCTGGTATGTTATGTCATATGAATATGGTCTGTCTGTTACACAGTGCTGTCTTGCTATTGCTCTTTTTCTCTGAAACTTTTTGAAAGTAGCATTTTTCGGTGGAGATTGCAAGGAAAATGCAGACCTCAGCAGTTACTTTTCCACCCCCTCACCATCATTTGCACTTCCCTCACCCCCTTGCTCCCATGTCCCCTACCTTCCCATCACTCAACTCCCCTCACTATCCCAATCTCTCAACTACTTGTGCAACCCCTGTAATACTCCCTTCACATCACTCACTCCACCTTTAACCTGGCATCCACTCCCCTCCCCAAGTGAAGCTGGTGAAAGGCCAGCGGCCCCCTTACCCTCCCATCTGCTTCCCTCCTAACTTGTCAGTCACTTTCTTCAAGAAAAATTTTGTTTGCTTTCAAAAATGTGCTTGCTTTTTTTAAATCAATGAGGTAAGATACTGTCTGCCCCTTTCTCAGGTGTTACCAATTAGAATGTTCACATTTTCTGTCAACAAACCAAAGATAATTTGAAGCTTTGCTTTTTTAAAAAAACTTTATATTTTGAAACAAGTAAGCAAATATCAATTGAGGAAAGACACTGTGCTTCCTGAGTGCCTGTAGAAATTTCAGCATGGCACTTACCTCAATACAAGCACAGAATCCACCATAGAGGACCAAGATTTGCTCAATAAATACTACATTTGTAAAATAATGCAGCTAGCTCTTTAAACTCTCCAATCAAAAATTACTTTTCAATGAAATTATATTGCAGCTAATTGCTGATATTTGGACCAGATATACCCTTTAGTGACAAATAGCATGCAATAGTTTATAAAGCATGTAGCTTTCATTTGGGGCATTTGTATTGCCTGTATAAGAACCCAGGCTGTTTCTATAATGACATTTTCTTCCTTTTTGCCATTTTCAATATCAGAATTTTACTACTTCACATTCTGTTTCCAAACACAATGCAAGCAAATCCAATAGTTTTGCCCAAATGATCCTTTATACATGTGGAGGCATCACATCATAGTGGTTGATTGAATTGAGACACTGCACACAATCGGATTTCTTCACCAATCTTATCTGTAGAGTGATATTCTAGAGATGCACCTTATACAGCTGCACTTCCTTCTTCAGCAATTGCAATGTTCAACTAGAGATGAGAGAAAACAAAGCTGGTTGGTTGTGATATCAGGCAAGTCTGTACTAATGTAATTTGAGATGTTGCTCAACTATTGCTCACATTCTGGCATGCTCTCCTCAAATGAACGCTCTTGAAATATCTTGCATATGTTGATTGATGTCATTAATGGACCAAATTTCAGCACCAATTTGAAGTTCTTTATTACATCATTTTTCTGGTCATCAAGATGCAACAGCAAATTGTTCATGGTGAATAGATGTGTTCCATAAATGCATAGAAACATAGAAGATAGGAGCAGGAGTAGGCCATTCGGCCCCTCGAGCCTGCTCCACCATTCAATGCGATCATGGCTGATCATTCAAATTCAGTACCCGGTCCCTGCTTTCTCTCCATAGCCTTAAGAAATATCTCCAACTCCTTCTTGAATATATTTAATGAACTGGCCTCCACCGCCTTCTGTGGTAGAGAGTTCCACAGGTTCGCCACTCTCTGGGTGAAGAAATTCCTCCTCATCTCTGTCCTAAATGGCCTACCCTTTATCCTTAGACTGTGTCCCCTGGTTCTGGACTCCCCGACCATCGGGAACATCCTTCCTGCATCTAGTCTGTCCAGTCCTGTCAGAATTTTATAAGTTTCAATGAGATCACCTCTCATTCTTCTAAACTCCAGTGAGTACAAGCCCAATCGACCCAATCTCTCCTCATACGTCATTCCTGCCATCCCAGGTATCAGCCTGGTGAATCTTCGCTGAACTCCTTCCATGGCAAGAACATTCTTCCTCAGATAAGGCGACCAAAACTGCACACAATACTCAAGGTGCGGTCTCACCAATGCCCTGTACAACTGCAGCAAGACATCTTTGTTCCTGTACTCAAACCCTCTCGCTACGAAGGCCAACATACCATTTGCCTTCTTAACCGCCTGCTGCACCTGCATGCTTACCTTCAGCGACTGGTGCACAAGGACACCCAGGTCTTGTTGCACTTCCACTTCTCCCAATCTATTGCCATTTAGATAATCTGCCTTCCTGTTTTTGCCACCAAAGTGGACAACCTCACATTGATCCACGTTATATTGCATCTGCCATGTTTCTGCCCAATCACCCAACATGTCCAAATCATCCTGGAGTTTCTCGACATCCTCCTCACAGCACACACGCCTACCCAGCTTTGTGTCGTCTGCAAATTTGGAGATATTACATCTAGTTCCCTTGTCTAGATTAATATATATTGTGAATAGCTGGGGTCCAAGGACCGATCCCTGCAGTACCCCACTAGTCACTGCCTGCCACTCGGAAAAAGACCAGTTTATTCCAGCTCTTTGCTTTCTGTCTGCCAACCAGTTCTCTATCCAAGTCAATACCTTGCCCCCAATCCCATGTGCCTTAACTTTACACGCTAATCTCTTATGCGGGACCTTATCGAAGGCCTTCTGAAAGTCCAGACACCACATCCACTGGTTCTCCCTTATCTATTTTACCAGTTACATCCTCAAAAAATTCCAGTAGATTAGTCAAGCACGATTTACCTTTTGTGAATCCATGTTGACTTTGTCCGATCCTGTCACTGTTTTCCAAGTGCTCTGCTATTACATCTTTTATAATGGACTCTAGCATTTTCCCTACTACTGATGTCAGGCTTACTGGTCTGTAATTCCCCGTTTTCTCTCTACCAGCTTTTTTGAATAGTGGGGTAACATTAGCTACCCTCCAATCCATGGGTATTGTTCCAGATTCCATTGAATGTTGGAAGATGCAGAGTTCCTTTGCATATTTCCAAATCGGATTAGCTTTCTAAGTACTTAAATGCCACACTATCATGTTTAATTTCAAAAAAAGGCTCAATTGCAAGTGCTACATTGGCAAGAATAGAATTTGCATAATTCTTTTGCAGCTGATCCTAACTGCTATGAGATTGTTTGGTTTAGACTCATCAATCACAGAATTCATTGCAGACAACAATTCAGTGCAGTACTTTTCCATCTTTTGTTGATACTCCAATTGCAGCATTTCCTAAATCTTTTACAGCAATCCACTGGATGGCAGGTGTAGCAATTAAGCACTGAAGCAAGTCTCAAGAGTATTTGAGAGCAAGGATTCCAACATCACGATTTAAAAGCTCGCCAAAGGAGGCAGCTAGTGATTTTTGTGTAATTTAGTAACAGGAGTGAGTCGTTCAACAGTGGTAATCAGATGAGGGACAGCACTTATGTTCACTGCACTTGCCAGCAGCATAATACCCTCAAGATGTTTGCCTAGACTCCTGATCAGACCCCAACATCCTATTACTTTTTGCTTATATCATTGCCCTTTCCCTTATATCATTGCCCTTTCCCTATGTCGAGACAGCTTAAAGTATCTCAGCAAAGTAATTGCAAGCATCAATGCTAACCGGTTTTTGAGGGAGGCTGAAGGAATTTCTATCCTTTGTGGAGTTCCAAGAAAATCTCTGGGGAACTGGATCTGGACCTCTTCATTTGCTCGTCAGTAAATCCTTTAAAAATTGTGACGAGTAGAGTCTTCAACTGCATTTTGACAGATAATTGCCCATATTGGTGAACGTTTAAATGACAGCTTGACTGTAAAACTCATTTAACAACTTTGATGGCTTTCAGTTGTTCCACTTCTGCATCTTTAAATTCCACAGGAGTCCTTTGGAACCCTAACGAGATATAAAGTATGCATAAGTGTTCAATAGCTGTCTCTCTTACAAGTGATGGATCTGTACATTGAAGCACCGTGCATCCAGTAATAGCCCCCAAGTTATGGGATGGAAGCTTAGTCAGTCAATCTTTTTCAGGTAAAATATCAGCAGCTTTAAAGTATCCAGCGCTTTTTCTTACTTGTAACCCTTTGTCATTTGTATCCAAATCAGTTCTTAAATATAGACTGAAGCCCATCAGGTGACAAATCCAGAAGTAGGAATTCCTTCAAAAGAATCAGCAGAGTCCATTGTCTCAGTCTCTCTGCCATGTCCACATCCACATTTATATATGTATATAAGTCACACAACACCAGGTTATAGTCCAACAGTTTTATTTGAAATCACAAGCTTTCGGAGCACTGCTCCTTTGTCAGGTGAAGTGGAGAGATGCATAAAGACACAGCTTATATAGTCAGAGAATAATGCCAGATGATTACAGGTAATCTTTCTAACTGCCATTTATCACACCTCGTGCATCTCTCCACTTCACCTGACGAAGGAGCAGCGCTCCGAAAGCTTGTGATTTCAAATAAAACTGTTGGACTATAACCTGGTGTTGTGTGACTTCTTACATTTGTCCACCCCAGTCCAACACCGGCATCTCCACACCACATTTATATACTCAGTGGTACTACTAGTCTCCAAATGTGACAAGCTGAAAACACGATACAGGCATATTTTAATCAATTCACTGTTATCAATAATAGAAGCTCCAGTTTCATAAGGGACGCATCCAAAGCAGACTTTCAAACAGAAGTTGTTGCTGTCTGTTGGTTCAGCCTTAAATGAGCTTCTGCATGTAGGTCAGCAACTTAGTCAAATTTGTAGGTTGGCTGATCTTCAATGGACTGTGTAGCTCAGGCTAACAGGGTAACAGTTTTCAAATCAAACTTAACCTCATTATCAAGTTCTTGATGTTGGCCTTCATTTCTAAAATATTTATACTGAAATGGTTAGTGCATTTTGTAGAATGTCAGTCTTATTCTGGGCAGAATAAGGTCCATAGGAGAATATGTCTAGAGCACAAAGTAAGTGTGCTTTTAACTTTTATTATTTCAGTGTCAGTCTGGTGCTTAATAATGAGGAAAAAAAGCTTAGAGTCTCAAAAATATCAACTTTGTCAGGGTGACATCCAAGTGATTTACAGCACATTAACCCATTCCAGTAGCAAATCTCTCTCTCTCGCGAAAGCTCCATTGTGCTAACACTATGTAGCATCTCCTGCAGAATCTTCTTTACCCATTTCTTTGTTCTGGGTCATATGTAGCACTACACCTAAACACATACAGAAACCCCTTCTCTCGTGAATAAATGTGACAACTGAATGTAATTTCTTCACTAAGCTGGACAACCCATAGAAACATAGAAGATAGGATCAGGAGTAGGCCATTTGGCCCCTCAGCCTACTCCGCCATTCAATGAGATCATGGCTGATCATCTAAATTCAGTACCCTGTCCCTGCTTTCTCCCCATATCCCTTGACCCCTTTAGCCTTAAGAAATATATCCAACTCCTTCTCGAATATATTTAATGAATTGGCCGCAACTGCCTTCTGTGGTAGAGAATTCCACAGGTTCACCACTCTCTGGGTGAAGAAATTCCTCCTCATCTCTGTCCTAAATGGCCTACCCCTTATCCTTAGACTGTGACCCCTGGTTCTGGACTCCCCCGCTATCGGGAACATCCTTCCTGCATCCAGTCTGTCTAGCCCTGTTAGAATTTTATAAGTTTCAATGAGATCCCCTCTCATTCTTCTAAACTCCAGCGAATATAATCCCAATCGACCCAATCTCTCCTCATACATCATTCCTGCCATCCCAAGTATCAGTCTGGTGAATCTTCGCTGCACTCCCCCCATGGCAAGAACATCTTTCCTCACATAAGGCAAACAAAATTGCACACAATACTAAAGATGTGGTCTCACCAAGGCCCTGTACAACTGCAGCAAGACATCCTTGTTCCTGTACTCGAACCCTCTCACTACAAAGGCCAACATACCATTTGCCGCCTTAATCGCCTGCTGCACCTGCATGCTTACCTTCAGTGACTGGTGCACAAGGACACCCAGGTCTCGTTGCACCTCCCCTTCTCCCAATCTATTGCCGTTCAGATAATAATCTGCCTTCCTGTTTTTGCCACCAAAGTGGATAACCTCGCATTTATCCACATTATACTGCATCTGCCCAATCACCCAACCTGTCCAAATCATACTGGAGTTTCTCGGCATCCTCCTCACAGCACACACGCCCACCCAGCTTTGTGTCGTCTGCAAACTTGGAGATATTACATCTAGTTCCCTCGTCTAGATCAATATATATTGTGAACAGCTGGGGTCCTAGGACCGATCCTTGTGGTACCCCACTAGTCACTGCCTGCCACTCGGAAAACGACCCGTTTATTCCAACTCTTTGCTTTCTGTCCGCCAACCAGTTCTCTATCCAAGTCAATACCTTGCCCCCAATCCCATGTGCCTTAATTTTGCACGCTAATCTCTTATGTGGGACCTTATCGAAAGCCTTCTGAAAGCCCAAATAAAACACATCCACTGGTTCTCCCATATCTATTTTACCAGTTACATCCTCAAAAAATTCCAGTAGTCAAGCATGATTTACCTTTTGTAAATCCACGTTGACTTTGTCCGATCCGGTCACTGCTTTCCAAGTGCTCTGCTATTACATCTTTTATAATAGACTCTAGCATTTTCCCCACTACCGATGTCAGGCTTACCGGTCTATAATTCCCCGCTTTTTCTGTACCACCTTTTTTGAATAGTGGTGTAACATTAGCTACCCTCCAATCCATGGGTACTGTTCCAGAGTCTATCGAGTTCTGGAAGATGACCAGCAATGCATCTACTATTTCTAGGGCCACTTCCTTAAGTACCCTGGGATGGAGATTATCAGGCCCTGGGGATTTATCGGCCTTCAGTCCCATCAATTTTCCTAACACCATTTCCCTACAAATACTGATTTCTTTCAGTTCCACCCTTTCATCAGACCTTATGTTCCCTGGCATCTCTGGGAGGTTATTTGTGTCCTCCTTTGTGAAGACAGAACCAAAGTATGAATTTAGTTGGTCTTCCATTTCTTTGTTTCCCATTATAAATTCCCCTGATTCTGACTGCAAGGGACCTACGCTTGACTTCACCAATCTTTTTCTCTTCACATATCTATAAAAGCTTTGAGTCAGTTTTTATGTTCCCTACTAGCTTACTCTCATATTCTATTTTCCCTTTCTTAATTAATCCCTTTGTCCTCCTTTGTTGAATCCTAAACTGCTCCCAATCCTCAGGATTATTGTTTTTCTGGCCAATTTATATGTCCTCCCCTTGTTAGCCACGGTTGAGTCACCTTTTTTGTTTTATTTTTATGCCAAACTGGGATGAACAAATTCTGTAGCTCATCCATTCGGTCTTTGAATGTTTGCCATTGCCTATCCACCATCAACCCTTTGAGTGCCATTCCCCAATCAATCCTACCCAACTCGCTCCTCAGACCATCGTAGTTTCCTTTATTTAAATTGAGGACCCTAGTCTCTGAGTCAACTACTTCATTCTCCATCTTAATGAAGAATTCGATCATATTATGATCCCTCCGACCCGAGGGGCCTCGTACAACAAGATTGCTAATTAATCCTTTCTCGTTACATAATACCCAGTCTAAGATGGCCTGATCTCTGGTTGGTTCCTCGACATATTGGTCCAGGAAACCATCCTGTAAACACTCCAGGAATTCCTCCTCCACAGTATTGTTACTAATTTGGTTGGCCCAATCTATATGTAGATTAAAGTCACCCATGATGACTGCTGTGCCCTTATTGCACGCTTCTTTAATTTCCCTTTTAATGCCATCCCCAACCTCCGCCTTACTGTTGGGAGGTCTATATACCGCCCCCACTAATGTTTTTTTCCCCTTAGTATTTCTCAATTCTACCCATACAGATTCCACATCATCTGAGCGAATATCCTTCATTACAATTGTATTAATCCCTTCTTTAACCAGTAATGCTACCCCACCTCCCTTTCCTTTTTGCCTATCTTTCCTGAATATCGAAAACCCCTGGATGTTGAGTTCCCAGTCTAGGCCATCCTTGAGCCACGTTTCCGTAATCCCAACCAAATCATATTCGTTTACCTCTATTTGCGCAGCCAATTCGTCCACCTTTTTACAAATGCTCCTCGCATTAAGACACAAAGCCTTCAGGCTTGTTTTTTTAACGCTCTTAGACCTATTAGAATTATTTACTGTGGCCACATTTGATTTAAACTGTTGATTTCTCTGACTGCCACTTTTGTTTTTCTCCTTCCTATCTTTTGCTTTTATCCCTGTTTCCCTTTCCTCTGTCTCCCTGCTCAGGTTCCCAACCCCCTGCCATTTTAGTTTAAACCCCCCCGAACAGTGCTAGCAAACCTCCCCGCAAGGATATTTGTCCCGCTCTGGTTCAGGTGCAACCCGTCCGACTTGTACAAGTCCCACCTTCCCCAGAAGCAGGCCCAGTGATCCAGGAAACTAAAGCCCTCCCTCCTGCACCAACTCTTTAGCCACGCATTCATCTGCTCTATCCTCCTATTCCTATACTCACTAGCACGTGGCACCGGGAGTAATCCAGAGATTACAACCTTTGAGGTCCTGCTCTTTAATCTGCAACCTAGCTCCCTAAATTCTTGCTGCAGGACCTCATCCCTCTTCCTACCCATGTCATTGGTCCCAATGTGAACCACGACCTCTGACTGTTCACCCTCCCCCTTCAGAATGCCCTGCAGCCGTTCAGTGACATCCTTGACCCAATCCTCAGGTTTACTGCTTTTTCTGGCCAATTTATATGTCCTCTCCTTGGATGTTATGCTATCCCTAATTTTCCTTCCACGGTTGAGTCACCTTTTTTGTTTTATTTTTACGCCAAACAGGGATGAACAAATTCTGTAGTTCATCCATGCGATCTTTAAATGTTTGCCATTGCCTATCCACCGTCAACCCTTTGAGTGACATTCCCCAATCAATCCTACCCAACTCACGCCTCATACCATTGTAGTTTCCTTTATTTAAATTCAGGACCCTAGTCTCTGAGTCAACTACTTCACTCGCCATCATAATGAAGAATTCTATCATATTATGATCGCTCCGCCCCAAGGGGCCTCGCACAAGATTGCTAATTATTCATTTCTCATTACATGCCTCAGCTGCTATTGTCTCCCCGAGTTAGGGCCAAAAGAAAAGAACATAAGAAATAGGAGCAGGAGTAGGCCAATCGGCCCCTCGAGCCTGCTCCGCCATTCAATAAGATCATGGCTGATCTGATCCTAACCGCCAATCTACTATCACAGAACCATCTCCTGAATCTAACAGAATTAGACACACGAAATAGCAGCAGGATCAGGCTACACGGCCCCTGGGCCCGCTCCGCTACCCACAGGGCCATGTCCGATCCGAACCTAGACTCATGTCCAAATTCCTGCCCGCTCCCCGTAACCCTTAATTCCCTTTACTTCTAGGAAACTGTCTATTTCTGTTTTAAATTTATGTAATGATGTAGCTTCTACAGCTTTTTGGGGCAGCATATTCCATGGACCTACCACCCTCTGAGTGAAGTAGTTCCTCATCTCAGTTTTGAAAGAGCAGCCCCTTATTCTAAGACTATGCCCCCTAGTTCTAGTTTCACCCATCATCGGGAACATCCTCCCCGCATCCACCCGATCCAACCCCTTCACAATCTTATATGTTTCAATAAGATCGCCTCTCATTCTTCTGAACTCCAATGAGTCCCAATCTACTCAACCTCTCCTCATATGTCCATCCCCTCATCCCCGGGATTAACCGAGTGAACCTTCTTTGTACTGACTCGAGAGCAAGTATGTCTTTTCTTAAGTATGGACACCAAAACTGTATGCAGTATTCCAGGTGCGGTCTCACCAATACCTTGTACAACTGAAGCAATACCTCCCTATTTTTATATTCTATCCCCCTAGCAATGAAAGCTAACATTCCATTGGCCTTCTTAATCACTTGCTGCACCTGCATACTAACCTTTTGAGTTTCGTGCACCAGGACCCCAAGATCCCTTTGTACTTCAGTACTTTCCAGTTTCTTGCCATTAAGATAATAACTTGCTCTACGATTTTTCCTGCCAAAGTGCATAACCTCACACTTTCCAGTATTGTATTCCATCTGCCAAATCCAGGTGGTGGCTGCTGCATTGGGACATGCAGTAGGTCTCCTGGCAGAGGACGGTGAGGGAGCACTGGTGGAAGGTAGAATTCTACTCGAGGCTTTGAGTGACTGACTGGAGGGAATGATGAGCCGTGACTTCCAGTCTCTTGCTGAGACCTTGCAGGATCTGACGGCTGCCATCATGCTAGCCATTAGGCTGATGACTGGGGCTGCAGATTAAGACTACAATGGAAGGGTGGGTGATGCCACCAAGTGTCTGCTACCATCACCTCTCTGGGCGGTGGCACCAGCCATCCAACAGTAGGCACAGTGCCGCCTATACACGGCAGGCTACACAAGGCAACTCTGCATCTCCCTCCTGAATGCAGGCAGCAGCAGCCTTGGCCCAGGAGCATGTGGCTATCAGCATGGACCAACCACAGGTCCATGACTCATCAGCCTGGCCATCTTTCCACCACACCTCACCTTTTCAGTTGTGTTTACTGGAAGACAGTGTAGCTGGTTGAAGGGCTTGTCTAGGCGCTGGTGCCAAGTCGGGTGCTGCGAGCGAGTGGAGGAATTTAATTCTCCTCTCTACTGCAGGAAACTCTTTTTTATCCGGCACTAACGGGACCGGCGTGGTGCCGGTTGATCAAAAAGTCCGGATAACAGAGAGGTATACTTACTAAGGTACGAGAGCCCCGTACACGGCCGCAGGTGCAGGAGCCGTGGTTACACGGCACTTGTGCAGGAGTCCCGGTTACACGGCCACAGAGCCAGGAGTCCCTGTTGCACGGCAACAGGTGCAGGAACCCCGGTTACACGGCCAGATCCAGGAACCCCGGTTACACGGCCACTAATATAAAGTAAAACTTACCTGAACCTACTACTGAATTTGCCAGTTAAGAGAGATTTCCGGTTATTTAGGTGCCGGTTAAAAGAGTATTTCCTGTACCTCCTCTTTCTCCTCCTTTATCAGCAAGAAGGAAGCTGCCTGGCTGGAAGATTGTGACCATCCATGTCCCGCTTGTTCGATGACTACCTTGTTTCTGAAGTGTTATTGTTGCTAAGCAATAAAAATTGATTCAAAGAATTAAACCTATATTTAAATTTGTCAAAGTTGTAACAATTGCTAAAGTTTACATTAGTTTTAACATTTTTTGTAATAAAACAGTCTTTGAAGCTAAAGAGAGCTGTGTGTGACCCTACTTCTGGTTGCAACCTCTGCGGAGGTGTCCATTGGGTAAAATGCTTGCACCACAAGCCGTGCTGATCCCCCTGCCCTCTTTAAGCAATGCCTCCTGCGGACGCTCCACATCCCTTGGCTCCGGCAGTCCAGGATCTTCTATGTCGATTGGCTTCTTCCCCGATATGTCTAGATTCAGACCTAATGTCATGGCATAGTTGTGCAGGCACAGCACACGCAGACTATCCTCACTACCCTCTCTAGGGAGCATTGGAGGACACCCCTAGACCGGTCCAAACATCTGAAGTGGCTCTCTGGCATCCGATGGTCCTGTTAAACACCTGTCTGGTGGATGCATTTAACAGATATTCCTCTTGGTAAGCCATTATCATCGATTATCCATCCTTTCACTGGGCCTCAAGCCCCGTGCATGCGTGCGATGGACTGAGTTGCGCACAATGAATGCAGTGTGATAGGCACTGCGTGTTCATGTGCAGGATGTGCAGCCAGGCATCGCAGACCTTCTGAGCATTGAGGGAGTGGTAGCCCTTTGTTTGTGTAGCTTTGTGGGTTCTGAAGGAGACTGTTCTGAAGGGGACTGTTCCATCGATTGCCCCCAGAACTCTGGGAAGCCAGAAATTCTGTAGAAACTTAATGCCCTCTGCCTTTCCTCCACTGCAGACATTCCAAATCTGATCCACTTCTCAGCCATATGGAAAATGGCATCAGTTACTTGTAAATACAGGCCCTCACTGCCCCTTGACTAATCCTGCACTTGTAAATGCCTGGAAGGATCCAAACCCATAAAAGTTGAGGGCTGTGGTTACCTACAATTCTACAGTTAAGGTTCTGCTGCGTATGGTCCAAGGCTTTACGTCATCGCTGAGCAAGTTGCAGAGTCGGCCGATGGCCTCTTTTGTAAAGTGCAGCTCCTCTATCTCCTGGAATGTCAGTCAAGACCTATACACTCTCTAGGCAGGGTACTTGTGTATGAGATAATGTCTCTGTTGATGGTGCTTCACTTTCCAGGCCTTCTGTCTCGGGTCTCTTCCTCCTTCATTATAATACCAATCAGGAGTAGAGCCAGCAAAAGATCCATTTTAATTTCTCAAATAACCCACCTGCTACCTTATGACAAATTAGAGACTTAGTTACCAAAGTTAATTCTAATAATTCTGTCCATAGACTAAGAAAAAGTTGTGATTTTTGTACCAGGTCAGGCTCTTTGCAGTGCACTACACACTGCCATGGTGAGAAACACTGAAAATTAGAAATCCCTGTAATAATTTGCAACTCTTAGAAGAATTATACAAGTGGAAAAATGGCAAAATATTAAAAATGTTAGATATATTTTTGCTGCTTAAATATTGCATCAGTCGTCATTGGCAGAAGAATTGCTAATAAGCAAACTTCAAATGCATTAAAAAGACATTAAATGATGAGATGATGGCCAGGCTGAGCAGACTGCAACTGCGAGTTCCCACCCACCTGTAATGTCTCCCAGGCAACATGCAATACAGCAGCAACAGGCACAATGAGCTCACTGCACTGGCCAGCTCATCTATATGGATGTGGGGCCAGCTGCACAAAATAATTTCCCTCGTATTTTTTATTTTATATATATATAAAATCTTCAAAGATCTACAGTTCCTTTACACTGTACTACCAAACTCCAAATAAATCACGACTATTCACATTATGAGAACAGTGGTACAGCAAGTGCATTCCTACCAAGAAGCCCTGCCCCTTGTTTCAATACTGCACATTATAATGTTTATACATGTCTGTTGATCGCAGTCCACTGATATTTGCAAAAGCAGTTTGCATCGTGGTTTTTTCTCCTTTTAGAATATTAACAATTGAAAAAACAAAAGCTGTAAATAAATGAAATTAACTTCGGCAGCGGTAAACACCAAACCGATATATAAATATATAAAAAACTTTTGCATTCGGTAACTCTAGTTGAATGCACACAAAACGACTCAAGTTCTGCTGGACGCGCCCGTGCAATCAGGGCTCGCTTCAAGACGAGATTAAAAAGCAAAAAAAAATGGCAACTTCAGGTCTGGGGAAAACCAGCCTCGGCAGCAACCTGGGCCTCGGTCAGCGCCGCCCCGAGGGGGAGCGGGCAAATGTGGCGGGGTGGGGGGAAACGAACCACGGTTATTTCTTTTACCTGCAGCAAAATGCAAAGGGGTCGATTTGCGCCCTGCCGTGTCCCTGGCGTTCACATTGTCCGCCCTCACCAGCCTCTTCACCCGGGCCACGTCCCCGTTCCGGCAGCCCTCGAACAACTCCCTGGCCGGGTCGTGGTGAGCAGACATCGGGCTCGGCGAGTGCTCCCCCGAACTCGAGCCCGCCGCCTCCGGGCACCGACGGGACGCCATTAGAGAAGAGCAGAGATAGGGAGATACCCACTCCGAGCTGTCCGCCTAGCCCGCCGCGCTACACCACAAGAAGCCAGAACGCATACATGGCGCCCCAACGGCCAACAGGCGCCGCTCGAGCGCAGACCCGATTCTTTGTCCCGAGACAGACGTTTTCCACCCGGGCCCTGCCGCGCGTCCCCAGCCTCACAACAAAGCCTGGCCCACCGCCGCGCGCGCACTCCGTGACCGCGGCTGGTCCCGCCGCGCGCGCGCCGGCGTGCGTCCTTGTAGTCGCTCGCTCTCGCTAACCTGTTGAGTCGGTTAGGCTCGTCAAATGTGGACTTCAGGGAGGTGCTCCCACTTCAAAAGTGGAAATCAGCTGTGATGTGATTCTTTTCACAGCTTGACCTGCTGAGTGATTCCAGCATTTTCTGTTGTCCTTCCACTAGTAGCCTTACTTATTGAAAGCTATTGTCTTGATGAAAAATGTTTGGTAACTTTTTTTTAATGTATGAAAACACATCGCAATTGTGTAAATCACATTGGCATGCAATAACTTACATCCTGATAAAATTCCTCACTTGAAATAACTTGCTTTTATATAATTCCTTGCACATTAGTTACAAATTACCCTGAAATCAAGTTAAATCCATCTACTAAATATAATGTAGATCTCAAGTAATTCTATTATATCTAGAATTAAATTACTACTAACAATTAAATAAATACAAACTAGAAATGGCAGTAAAGGCTGTGTGTCGGGACTGTGATATGTGGGAGTTTGCGGACAGTGAACTGTCCCAGATTGCCACACTTGCAGGAAATGTCTCTGACTTGAGACACTCCAGCTCAGAGTTCTTGAGTTGGGGTGTGAGTTAGACACTCTGACACATAAGGGAGAGGGAGGAATTTTTGGATAGTTTTTTCCAGAGTACAGTCCCACCTTAGAGGAAAGTGCAGGAAGGGGAGAGTGTGATTGTCAGTCAGCACGGAAGGAATATAGGAACAGGAGTCGGCCATTGAGCCCCTCGAGCCTGTTCCACCATTCAGTGAGATCATGGCTGATCTGCGACTTAACTCCATATACCCGACTTTGGCCCATATCCCTTAATACCTTTGGTTAACAAAAACCTATCAATCTCAGATTTAAAATTAACAATTGATCTAGCATCAATTGCCGTTTGTGGAAGAGAGTTCCAAACTTCTACCACCCTTTGTGTGTAGAAGTGTTTCCTAATTTTACTCCTGAAAGGTCTGGCTCTAATTTTTAGACTAATTCTAGTCTTAGAATCCCCAACCAGCAGAAATAGTTTCTCTCTATCTACCCTAGCCTCCTTAATATCTTGAAAACTTTGATCAGATTACCACTTAACCTTCTAAATTCTAGGGAATACAACCCTAATTTGTGTAATTTCACTTTGTAATTTAACTCTTGAAGTCCGAGTATCATTCTGGTAAACCTACGCTGCACTCCCTCCAAGGCCAATATATCTTTCCTAAGGAGTGGTGCCCATAACTGCTCACAGTACTCCAGGTGTGGTCTAACTAGGGCTTTGTATTGCTGCAGCATAACTTTTACCCCCTTGTATTCTAGTCCTCTAGATAGAAAGGCCAGCATTCCATTAGTCTTTTTGATTATTTTCTGTACCTGTTCATGATATTTTAATGATATGCACCTGGACCCCCAAGTCTCTTTGGCCCTCCACTGTTTTTAGCTTTTCACCATTTAGAAAGTACCCTGTTCTATCCTTTTTAGGCCCAAAGTGGATGACCTCACATTTGTCTATATTGAAATCCATTTGCCACAGTTTTGCCATTCACTTAATCCCTTTGTAGTTTTATGCTTTCATCTACACTGCCTACAATGCCACCTATCTCTGTGTCATCAGCAAATTTGGATATATGGCTTTCTGTGCCATCATCTAAGTCATTAATAATACTATGAATAGTTGAGGCCCCAACACAGATCCCTGCGGGATACCATTAGTCACATCCTGCCAAGTAGAGTACCTACCCATCATTATCTCTGCTCTCTGTCTCTTGCCGCTCAGCAATTTCCTAACCAGGTCAATAATTTGCCTTCAATTCCATGGGCTTCTACCTTAGTTAACAGTCTCTTATGTGAGACTTTATCAAATGCCTTCTGGAAGTCTGTATAAATAACATCCATAGACATTCACCTGTACACTATAGTTACCTCCTCAAAAAATTCAATCAGGTTTGTCAGGCATGACCTACCTTTCACAAATCCATGCTGGCTCTCTCTGATCAACTGATAATTTTCGAGGTGTTCAGTCACTTTATTCTTAACTAGCTGGAGTGCCCGGTGGTGCCGAGGCTTTTTCGAGGGCATGTTGTTATTGGGAGAGAGAGAGAGCGCGACTGGGGGGGAAGAGAGAGAGAGCGTGACTGGGGGGGAAGAGAGAGAGAGGGGGGGAAGAGAAGGGGGGAAGAGAGGGGGGAAGGGGAGTGGGGGGGGGAGAAGAGGGGGGGAGGGGAGGAGGGGGGGGAGAAGAGGGGGGAGGGGAGGGGGGAGGAGGAGGGGGAAGGGAGAAGAGAGGGAGAAGAGGGGGGGAGGAGGGGGAAGGGAGAAAAGGGGGGGAAGGGGAGGGGAGGAGGGGGGAGGGGGAAGGGAAGGGGGGGGGAGGGGGAGGCCCTGCCCCCCGATGTCCCGAGCCCCGCCCTCCCGAGCGCCGATCTCCCGAGCCCCGCCCCCCCGATCTCCCGAGGCTCCCCCCCCCGATCTCCCGAGGCTCGCGCCCCCCCACCCCCATGATCTCCGGAGCCCCGCCCTCCCGCTGCGCTCTCCCGAGCCCCGCGCGCGCGCCCTCCCGAGCTCCGCCTTCCCGAGCACCGGCCTCCGGAGCCCTGCTCTCCGGAGCCCCGACCTCCCGCTGCGCTCTCCCGAGCCCCGAGAGTGCGCCCTCCCGAGCTTCACCCTCCCGAGCCCACGCTGCCGCTCTCCCGAGCCCCGCCCCCCCGAGCGCCGCGCTCACGCTCTCCCGAGCCCCGAGCACGGCGCGCACGCCCTCCCGAGCTCCGCCTTCCCGAGCCCCGCCCCCTGCCCGAGCCGGCTTCAAGACCAGATGCCGCCGCGCAACCTACCGCGTTAGGCCCGGCCGGACTCAAGTCGCGCTCCGGGTGGAAGATGACGCGGACGCTGACTCCCGCCCTGCCCACCTTTACAAAGATGGCGGCGGTGGCGACGCTAGGCTCAGGCCCGCCCACTCCAGCCTTCACAAAGATGGCGGTGATTGCTGGCCTTTTGTCGATCGCGACGGGAGGCGCCTAGCTCAGGCGTGGCTGGTCAACAGACACCCAGGCTTTGAGGCCTGGAAAAACGGTGAAAGGTAGTTTAGACAAAAGATTTACAAATGATTAACTTTTTTAAAAACAATTTGTCTTTTAAAAGCAACTTTTTTTTTGCTGGAAATGTAGATTTGAAAAGAAACACGCAGAAAGCGGGAAAAAGAAATGAAAAGTTTGGAATCAAGATGGCGGCGACTCACCTCGGTTCAGAACGATAAGGCCGCCCACACACGCACCGATTGGTGGACCGTCAGGTCACCGAAGCGTAGGATTGGTCAATCGTCCCGTCACTCGACTGGGGGGGAAGAGAGAGAGCGACTGGGGGGGAAGAGAGAGAGCGACTGGGGGGGAAGAGAGAGCGACTGGGGGAAGAGAGAGAGCGACTGGGGGGAAGAGATGAGAGCGACTGGGGGAAGAGAGAGAGCGACTGGGGGGAAGAGAGAGAGCGACTGGGGGGAAGAGAGAGCGATTGGGGGAAGAGAGAGAGCAACTGGGGGGAAGAGAGAGAGCGATTGGGGGGAAGAGAGAGAGCGACTGGGGAAGAGAGAGAGCGATTGGGGGAAGAGAGCGACTGGGGGCAAGAGAGGAGAGCGACTGGGGGGAAGGTGGGGGGAAGAGGGGGGTAAGGTGGGGGGAAGAGGGGCGGAAGGTGGGGGGAAGAGGGGGGGAAGGTGGGGGGAAGAGGGGGGGTAAGGTGGGGGGAAGAGGGGGGTAAGGTGGAGGGAAGAGGGAGGGGGAGGAGGAGGGAGGGGGAGAGGGGAGTAGGGGAGGGGGGGTAGGGAGGGGGGGTAGGGGGGGGGGAGTCCCCGAGCCCCGCCCCCCGATCTCCTGAGCCCCGCCCCCCCCGATCACCCGAGCCCCGCCCCCCCCCGATCACCCGAGCCCCGCCCCCCCGATCTCCCGAGCCCCGCCCCCCCGATCTCCCGAGCCCCGCCCCCCGATCTGCCGAGCCCCCCCGATCTCCCCGAGCCCCGCCCCGATCTGCCGAGCCCCGCCGCATCTGCCGAGCCCCCCCCGATCTGCCGAGCCCCGCCCCCCCGATCTGCCGAGCCCCGCCCCCCCCAATCTGCCGAGCGCCCCCCCCCGATCTGCCGAGCCCCGCCCCCCGATCTCCTGAGGCTCGCCCCCCACCCCCCCGATCTCCCGAGGCTCGCCCCGCCCCCCCGATCTCCGGAGGCCCGATCTCCCGAGCCCCGCCCCTGCCCAAGTCGGCTTCAAGAGCAGAGAGACCCCGCCCCCGCCCAAGCTGGTTTCAAGAGCAGAGAGCGAGACGCCGCCGCGCAACCTACCGCGTGAGGCCCGGCCGGACTCAAGCGCGTGCACTGACTCCTGCCCCACCCACCTTTACTAAGATGGCGGCAGTAGCGACGCTCGGCTGAGGCCTGCCCCTCTAGCCTTCACAAAGATGGCGGCGATCGGGGCCGCTTGTTGACTGGGGCCGGGAGGTGCCTAGCTTGGGCGTGGGTGCGGAGGAGAGGCTGAGGCTTCAAGGCCTACCTGGAAAAACGGGGGAAAGGTAGGAAAATTAATGAGATTAGATAATAGATTTAGAAAGTAATTAACATTTTTTAAAACAATATGCGTTTTAAAAGCAACTTTTTTTTAAAGACGCAGAAAGCGGGAAAAAAGAAAGGAAAAGTTTGGAATCAAGATGGCGGCGACTCACCTCGGTTCAGAACGATAAGGCCCGCCCACACACGCACCGATTGGTCGACCGTCAGGTCACCGAAGCGTAGGATTGGTCAATCGTCCCGTCACTCGACTGTAGGAGGGCCCGCCCGCACCGCGCCAGGAAGCCGGCGTACGATTGGCTGACCTCGAGGTCACTCGATCGCTAATGAGCGGATAATGAGATGCTAATGAGCGGAATGTTGAACTTTTTTGGATACCGCGGGCGCGATTTTTGGTCCGGCCGAAACGTTAAATACGCCTATGACCGGTCCGTTAATCGTAAGCTTTCTTTTGATGTGACGCGCGTGTAGGTACGCTCTATAACTTTCGAACGTATAGAGAACGGACAGACAGACAGACAGACAGACAGAAGAGCTCTTTTATATATAGACTAGCTGGGGGTGCCCAGCGGTGCCGAGGCTTTTTCGTGGGCATGTTGTTGGAAGAGAGAGAGAGAGAGAGAGCGACTGGGGGGGAAGAGAGAGAGCGACTGGGGGGGGGAAGAGAGAGAGAGCGACTGGGGGGGAAGAGAGAGAGAGCGACTGGGGGGGAAGAGAGAGAGCGACTGGGGGGAAGAGAGAGAGCGACTGGGGGGGAAGAGAGAGAGCGACTGGGGGGAAGAGAGAGAGCGACTGGGGGAAGAGAGAGAGCGACTGGGGGGAAGAGTTAGAGCAACTGGGGGGAAGAGAGAGAGCGACTGG